>NC_086106.1:26483585-26811085 GCF_963921235.1 Mobula hypostoma
GATCCACGTCCCTCCCATTCTCTGCACATCTGCGTGTCTACCTTAGCAGCCTGTTAAACACCTCCATCATATCTGCTTCAACCAGCTTTCCCGGGAACCCTTTCCAAACACCCACTGCTCAGCATAAAGAAAACTCTGCCCCGCAAGAAAACCTCTTTACATTTTTCTCTCTCTCCCCAACCCTATGCCCTCTATTTAAATTTCCACAGTTGGGTGCTACCCTATCTAAGCCTTTTCAGATCGTATAGACCGTCTCGAGTCTTCCGTTCAGCCAGAGGGAAACAATCTAGGTTTTTCCAACCTCTCCTTGTAGCGCTTAATCTCTTATTCAGACAGAAAGGTACTGTTCCTTTTGCCGCCTGCTCCTGTAGGGTGGCTTCCATTGCAAGGAGTCCCAATCAGCACCTGGCTCTCGCCGCTGAGGTCATGCTCTGCCTTCCCGCTTTGGGAATGCGAAGAAAACGGAGGGGGCGTGGGGTTCGTGGTCAATACAGACGCTTGGCGTTCGGAGTGAAGACCGTCCTTGGTCTGGTTGGGGTCAGCAGAAGGCAAATGAACGAAGGGACCCCGTCAGGGTACAGGGCACTCCTGAAGTGGACGCACAGGAGGACGGGTCGAAATCTACGGGAACTATCGAAGCCGGCAAAGACAAATGCACCTAATGGTGCTCCAAGGGATAGAATGTTTGAGAAAAAGTTTGTCTTGCCTCTATCGGAGGTTTCCCACGCTGGGTGCATCACCTTCTGCCTCCCATGGCAGCGAATCTGAGAACTGGTGCATTTTCCCACTAATGCATGCCATAAAAGCACTGCTCCATGCATCAGCCCAGCTTGCAAACGTTTACTCACAGGGGCAGTGGTACTGGAAGGATACCCCGTTCCCAACAGCAACAATGGGGGGTCTTCACACCATGTTAGCAGCCGCCCAGTCCGCGGGCTGCGCGCACTTCGCGCCACGGCTGGCCACGCTTCCCCGTCCCCATAGTGATCCCAAGCCACGTGCCGATGCGATCCATTGTGACGCAATGGGGAGACGGCGCAGAAGCATACCCCATGGAGATGCGCGGCGTCACCTGAGTAACCGACCTCCGTCGCACCCCCCTCTCCACCCCACGCCGAACTGCACGGCGGGAGTTGTAGTCCACGCTCCCCCTTGCGTAACCATGTACTCAACCGGATCGCGGTCCCAGTGTCACTGCTGTCTACGTTTACTATGTACATGGTGCGTATATTACTATCGTATATATGTTACCGATAGATATAGTCCTGATGTTTTTGATGTTTGCGTTCATATACACAAGGTGCCGATCTCACTGCTGTATATATATGTGTATAATTCCCATATTATCCCCCATATATATCTCTGTACATATAGACCTGATGCCAGAACCCTCTGTTCCCTTATGAAGTAGACGCTGTATTGCTGGAGGTGCTTAAAGAAACGGCGGAGAGAGGAGAGAGGGGCGGGGGGGGGAGGGGGTAGTAAGAGAGAGGGGGAGAGAGAGATAGATAGATATGGAAGAGACTGGCTCACGCCACTGGCTTTATTTATTTATTTATTTATTTATTCATCTTACAAACAGCAACTGGAAGGACAGAGTAACGATTAACTGGGGATTTGGAACTAATGTCGAAGCCTGAATTTTACAGATGTTTAGTGTATACCTATATAAAAGACTCAGGAAATGACCTACTACCAACCAAGGAGGGGGAAAGAGGGAGGGGAGGGTAGAGGAAGGGAGAGGGAGGCGGGAGGGAGAGGGACAGGAGCCAGCACAGTAGAATCCTGAAGCTACAGAGAAGGAGTAAAGGGAAGGGAAGAGGGAGGGGGAGGAAAGAGGGTCGGAGGAAAAGGGGATAATAGACAATAGACAATAGGTGCAGGAGTGGGCCATTCAGCCCTTCGAGCCAGCACCACCATTCACTGTGATCATAGCTGATCATCCACAATCAGTACCCTTCTCCCCATATCCCTTGACTCCGCTATCTTTAAGAGCTCTATCTAACTCTTTTTTTGAAAGAATCCAGAGAATTGGCCTCCACTGCCTTCTGAGGCAGAGCGTTCCACAGATCCACAACTCTCTGGGTGAAAAAGTTTTTCCACAACTCCGTTCTAAATTGTCTACCCCTTATTCTTAAACTGTGGCCTCCGGTTCTGGACTCCCCCAACATCGGGAACATGTTTCCTGCCTCTAGCGTGTCCAATCCCTTAATAATCTTATATGTTTCAATCAAATCCCCTCTCATCCTTCTAAATTCCAGTGTATTCAACCCCAGTCTCTCCAATCTTTCAACATATGACAGTCCTGCCATCCCGGGAATTAACCTCGTGAACCTACGCTGCACTCCCTCAATAGCTAGACTGTCCTTCCTCAAATTTGGAGACCAAAACTGTACACAATATTGCAGGTGTGGTCTCACCAGGGCCCTGTACAGCTGCAAAAGGACCTCTTTGCTCCTATCAACACACATCAAAGTTGCTGGTGAACGCAGCAGGCCAGGTAGCATCTCTAGGAAGAGGTACAGTCGACGTTTCAGGCTGAGACCCTTCGTCAGGACTAACTGAAGGAAGAGTTACTCCCACTTTTAAATCCCTTACTAACTCTTCCTTCAGTTAGTCCTGACGAAGGGTCTCGGCCTGAAACGTCGACTGTACCTCTTCCTAGAGATGCTGCCTGGCCTGCTGCGTTCACCAGCAACTTTGATGTGTGTTGCTTGAATTTCCAGCATCTGCAGAATTCCTGTTCTTTGCTCCTATACTCAATTCCCCTTGTTATGAAGGCCAGCATGTCATTAGCTTTCTTCACTGCCTGCTGTACCTGCATGCTTACTTTCAGTGACTGATGAACAAGGACACCTAGATCTCATTGTACTTCCTCTTTTCCTTAACTTGACACCATTCAGATAATAATCTGCCTTCCTGTTCTTGCCACCAAAGTGGATAACCTCACATTTATCCACATTAAACTGCATCTGCCCACTCACCCTACCTGTCCAAGTCACCCTGCATTCTCATAACATCCTCCTCACATTTCACACTGCCACCCAGTTTTGTGTCATCTGCAAATTTGCTAATGTTACTTTTAATCCCTTCATCTAAATCATTTATATTGTAAATAGCTGCAGTCCCAGCACCGAGCCTTGCGGTGCCCCACTAGTCACTGCCTACCATTCTGAAAAGGACCCATTAACCTTTGTTTCCTGTCTGCCAACCAATTTTCTATCCATGTCAGTACCCTGGCCCCAATACCATTTGCTCTAATTTTGCACACTAACCTCCTATGTGGGACTTTATCAAAGGCTTTTTGAAAGTCAGGTACACTGCATCCACTGACTTTCCCATGTCCATTTTCATAGTTACAGTCTCAAAAAATTCCAGAAGATTAGTCAAACATGATTTGCTCTTCATAAATCCATGCTGACTCGGACCGATCCTGCCACTGCTATCCAAATGTGCTGCTATTACATCTTTTATAATTGATTCCAACATCTTCCCCACCACTGATGTCAGACTAACTGGTCTATAATTGCCTGTCTTCACTCTCCCACCTTTCTTAAAATGTGAGATAACATTAGCTACCCTCCAGTCCGCAAGAACTGATCCTGAATCTGTTGAACATTGGAAAATGATTACCAATGCATCCACGATTTCTAGAGCCACCTCCTTAAGTACCCTGGGATGCAGACCATCAGGCCCTGGGGATTAATGAACCTTCAGTCCCATCAGTCTATCCAACACCATTTTCTGCCTAATGCGAATTTCCTTCAGTTCCTCCGTTACCCTAGGTCCTTCGGCCACTATTACATCTGGGAGATTGTTTGTGTCTTCCCCAGTTAAGACAGATCCAAAGTACCTGTTCAGCTCATCTGCCATTTCCTTGTTCCCCATAATAATTTCATCCGTTTCTGTCTTCAATGGCCCAACTTTGGTCTTAACTAATTGTTTCCTCTTCACATACCTAAAGAAGCTTTTACTATCCTCCTTTATACAAACGTATTCTTGGCTAGCTTACCTTCGTACCTCATCTTTTCCCCCCGTATTGCCTTTTTAATTATCTTCTGTTGCTCCTTAAAAGTCTCCCAATCCTCTGGCTTCCCGCTCATCCTTGCTATGTTATACTTCCTCTCTTTTATTTTTATACTGTCCTTGACTTCCCTTGTCATCCACGGTCGCCCCTTACTTCCCTTAGTATCTATCTTCCTCTTTGGAATGAACTGATCCTGCACCTTCTGTATTGTTCCCAGAAATACCTGCCATTGTTGTTCCACTATCATCCCTGCTAGGGTATCTTTCAAGTCATCTTTGGCCAGCTCCTCCCTCATGGGTCCATAGTCCCCTTCGTTCAACTGTAATACTGACACTTCCGATCTTCCCTTCTCCCTCTCAAATTGTAGATTAAAACTTATCATATTATGGTCACTACCTCCTAATGGCTCCTTTACCTCGAGTTCCCTTATCAAATCTGGCTCATTACACAACACTAAATCCAGGATTGCCGTCTCCCTGGTAGGCTCTAATACAAGCTGCTCTAAGAATCCATCTCTGAGGCATTCCACAAACTCCCTTTCTTGGGGTCCAGTACCAACATGATTTTCCCAGTAGCATGTTAAAATCTCCCATAACAAGACGGGGCGAGGAAGAGGGGAAGGGGATGGGAAGGACGGGGAGGGAAGGGGGAGGAAGGAAGGAAGAAGAGGGCGGGAGGGCGAGCGAAAGAGGAAAGGGAGGGGGCTGTGGGAAAGTTCGGGGTTTTGCGGGAGGGAGACTTTAGCTACTACGGCCAGGACGTACAACCACCTCACCCACCGGCTGCTGCGAGGCCGGCAGAGGCACTTGGGATCCCGCTATGCTGACACAATGACACAAAAAACTCCACCTGGGTGGGGGAGGTTGGTGGTGGCGGCGAAGGAAGTTTATAGGAACGGAAAGTTCAAGGGAGTGAGCCGGGATGCCTCATCACGCCAGGACCGCTTCCACCCAAAAGTCAAACCCGACGCCCCTGGCGTTCTGGAACCGATTGGCGGAGATCCCGCCCGCAGTCATGGCTCTTCCGTCCGTGTCTTTGTCCGTAAGGATTCTGGGGCGTCCGAGAGGTCCCATCCGATAATCTCGTTCACTGTGGGAATGGAAAGAAGATAGAAGATGGGAGTTCGGAACTCAGGCCAGGCAAACTCAAACACCCACCGCGCACTGTCTCGTCACACACTCCCAGGAACAGGCCGGACCCACCCTCGTCATATTTGATCATCCATTATGGAGGGAGGGGAACATGGAGGGGGGAGGATCTCCTAGTAAGCTTACCCCCGGGGCTGACCCAGTTAGCTATCCGTGGGTCCCGGAGGCGGGAAGTGGAGTGTCCTGCCCGGGCTGACTCCCCCGGCCAGGCAATTTTCCGGGGGGACTTCCGTGCCAGAGTATTCCTGAAGAAAGAACGCATTGACTCCAAGGGTACGGTGGAGGTGTTTTGAGGCCGCGAGATGCCGCAGAGGATAAATGACATCCAAGATCAGGATAAAATTTAGTCTGTTTCTGTCACTGTATTTGTGTTTTTATACAGTCGTAGTGTAAAGTTGCAACGAATGCATTTTAAATAAAAGGGAGAAGGTCAGACACGGGGTGAGGCTTCCTCCACACCGACCCGTCACGCTCTCCCCAAGACAGGGTCAGACACAGCGTGAGGCTCTGTCCGGATCGTCCCTTCTCGCATTCCCAGGGACAGGGTCAGACACAGGGTGGCGCTTTCTCCGCGCTATGGCTCGGCTTTGACCCCAAAAGGCAAACGATCGGGCTCTTAAAAGGGACCGCGCCCCACCTACCGTCGTCTAGCGTGATCCCCTGGATCGGGATGGCGCCGAAGGAGACCTCGCACTCCGCGATCTCTCCCTCCTCCTCCCCTGCCCCTCCCTTCTCTCCGGCGTCCCGCGGTACTCCCCGGCAGCCAGTGGTCGGGTCGCGAGATCCCGGACACCCTCGCGCCTCGATCGCGAGGGGGTGGGCGGTCGCCTGTCCGCCAGTCTCCGGAGCCCGGTGTGGGGAGTACGTGAGAGGGGAGTGGGAGACCAAGGGGGGGAGTCTTGGGTGGGACGGGCAGCGGCTTCCTGGACGCGGTTGGTCGGCTAGAGTTTGCGGCGCTTCACAGCCGTGGGTACCTGTCTGGGGACTGGTCGAGAGCGGACCCTGGCCAGGTCGCGCGAAGCCGGCGGGTACGGGACGTATTGTGCCGATCTGGGTGAGAGGGTGCCCGTGGGGGGCTCGAGTTACCAGTCTACCGGCGATGGTGTGAGCAGATGTGTGTCCTTGATGGGATCGGGCTAGCAACGGGCATTGGTGATTGGTCGCTAATGGCATCTCTTGGTTGGGTCGGCTCAACGGATGACTATGGTTGAGGTTCTCCAATCGGGGCCCAGGGTTGTGCTGGGCCTGCGGCTGGCATTGGTCATCGATAGCCATGTGGTGAGCTCGACTGGGCTGGGTCATCGGTAAGAAGGGGAGCTCAAGAGGCAATGGGTGCCCTTGGTGCTGCCGGGTTAGTGGCTGGCAGTGGTCACCAGTGACCAGTTGGTGCTCTCGGTTGGGTTGGGTCCATGGTTGGCTGTGGGTGGTGTGAACCACTCGCTGTTCTTGATTTGGCTGGGTCAATTGGTCCCCCTGGTAGGTTTGGGTTAGCAGCTGGCTTTGCTCACCAGGAGCCAATGGGTGCCTTTGGCTGGGTTGGTTCAATGGTTGACCGTGACTGGTGTGGGTCACTTGGTGCACTTGGGTCAATGGTTGGCACTGTTCACCAGTATTGAACAGGTGCTCTTGGTTGGGTTGGATCAATGGTTGACATTGGTCACTGCAACAAAATGAGTGTCCTTGGTTGGGTTGGGTCATCTGTTGGCTCTGGTCATTGGAAGCCAATGTGAGCCCTTGGTTGGTTTGGGTCAACTGTTGGCTCTGGTCATTGTGAGCCAATGGGTGCCCTTGGTTGTGTTGGGTTAATGACTTACTCTGGCTGGTCTGAGGCAATTGGTTGGGTGGGGCCAACAGTTGCCCGTAGCTAGGACAGGTGAAGGGAAGGCTAGGGTCACCTCTCCTCAGGACTTCATTGTCTTTGGCCAGGCTGGAGTGGAGACCCCTGGAGCACAGGATCCCAGAGGGTACCAGGAGGGGGCGACTCTCAGTAAGCCCCTCGGGGGACAGGAAACCTGGGAAAGGTGGGGAGTTCGGGCCAGAGGCGAGCCGGGTAGAAGGGGGGGTTGCCGAACTATGTCCCGTCTGCAGGTCCTGGGACGACTCTTCTTTGACATACACTAGAAGGCAGAGATCACAGTTTCTATGAGACACTGGTGTTGATAGCCACCCACAATCCCCACCCTCCCATCCCACATGGAGTGGAGGGGAGCTCAGGAGCATGAGCCCCTAATCACTGCGAGAACAGGAGTGGAGAGATGGCTGGGACCCCACCTTCCACAAACAGTCCCTGCGAAGAGATCTCACCCTGTGATTTTATGGGTTTTCTCAGAATGCTCTACCAATATCATATCTCCCCTCCACCTCACAGAAACAGGCCCTTTGGCCCAACTTGTCAATGCTTCCCCCTGCATCTAAACTGAACCCATATGCCCATATTAGGAACATATTCCCCACATCTAAATGCCTCTTGGTTGTATCTGATTCCTCCACCACCTCTAGTAACATGTTGAAAATATCATACTCTCTGTGTGAAATACACTTGCCCCTCAGCTCTCCTTTAAACCTCTATCCCCTCCCCTTAAACCTACTCCTCGTGTTTGATACCCTGGCCATAGGAAAAGAGACTGAACCTGCAGTATCTCCTCTCTTTATGCCTCTTCCAGACCTCTATTAGTCACCCTTCACTTTGGGGAAACAGTCCCATCCTGTCCAGTCTCTTCTTATAACCAAACTCCACCCAGTCTTGGTAGCACCTAGGGAAATCTCCTCTGCACTCTCTTTAACACAACTATTTACTCTTCCTGTAGTGCGGTGACCGGAAATGCACACAGTGCTCCGGATGTGGTCTGACTAGTATTGTGTAAAGATAGAACATCACATCCCAGCTCTTGTACTCAGTGCACTGACTAATAAGACCATAAGGCATAGGAGGAGAATTAGGCCATTCAGCCCATCGAGTCTGCTCCGCCATTCCATCATAGCAGATCCCGGATCCCATTCAACCCCATACACCTGCTTTCTTGCCATATCCTTTGATGTCCTGACTGATCAGGAAACAATCAACTTCTGCCTTGAATACACGCCTGGACTTGACCTCTACTGCAATCTGAACTAGAGCATTCCACAGATTTACTACTCTCTGTCTAAAAAAAATCCTCCTTACTTCTGTTTTAAAGGATCACCTCTCAATTTTAAGACTGTGCCTTCTAGTTCTGGACACTCCCACCATAGGAAAGATCCTCTCTACATCATATCTAGTCCTTTCACCATTCAGTAGGTTTCAATGTAATCCCCCTGCATTCTTCTAAATTCCGGTGAGTACAGGCCCAAAGCTGCCAAACGCTCCTCATATGTTAACCCCTTCATTCACAGAACAATCCTTGTGAAACTCCTCTAGACTCTCTCCAATGACAACACATCCCTTTTGAGATATGGGGCCAAAACTGTTGACAATACTCCAAGTGTGGCCTGGCTAGTGTCTTATAAAGGCTCAACATTATCTCCTTGCTTTTATATTCTATTTCCCTTGAAATAAATACCAACATTGCATTTGCCTTCTTTACCACAGACTAACATATAAATTACTTTTCTGGGAGTCTTGCACAAGGACTCCTAAGTCTCTCTGCACCTCTGATGTTTGAACCTTCTCCCCATTTAGATAGTAGTCCACACTATTGTTCCTTTTACCAAAATGCATTATCATACATTTCCCTGCACTGTATTCCATCTGACACTTCTTTGCACATTCTTTCAATTTGTCTAGGTCCTGCTACAATTGCATTACATCCTCAGCACTACCTGCCCCTTCACCCATTTCGTATCATCTGCAAACTTTGCCACAAAGCTATCAATTCCATTATCTAAATCTTTGACAAACAATGTGAAAAGTAATGATTCCAATACTAACCCCTGAGGAACACCACTAGTCACTGGCAGCCAACCAGAAAAGGTCCCTTTTATTCCCACTTGCTGGCTCCTGCCTGTCAGCCAATCCTCTATCCATGCCAGTACATTTCCCATAATGCCGTAGCATTTTTATCTCATTAAGCAGCCTCGTGTGAGGCATGTTATCAAATGTCTTCTGAAAATCCAAGTAAATGAGATCCACTGCCTCTCCTTTGTCCACCCTGTTTGTTACTTTCTTGAAAATTTGCCAGGCAAGATTTCCCCTACAGAAACCATGCTGACTTTGATTTATTTTATCATTGGTCTCTAAGTACCTCGAAACCTCATCCTTAATAATAGACTCCAGCACTTTCCCAACCACTGATGTTAGGCTAACTGGCCTATAATTGCCTTTCTTTTGCCTTCCTCCTTTCTTAAAGAGTGGAATGACATTTGCAGTCCACCGGGATCATGCCAGAATCAAGTGATTCTTGAAAGATCTTGACGAATGCATCTGTATCTCTTCAGCAACCTCCCTCAGGACTCTGGGATGTAGTCCATCAGGTACAGGTGACTTATCCACCTTAAGACCTTTCAGTTTGGCTAGCACTTTTTCCTTGGTAATAGCAATGGTACTCACTCCTGCTTCCTGACACTCACAGACCTCTGGCAACCTGCTGCTTCCACAGTGAAGAGGGATGCAAAGTAATGAAGGCAGGCATGCTATTCGCCATCTTCACCACTTTCAGAGAGCTATGGACCGGGACCGCTACATTCCTACCGCTCTCCGTACACGTCCTACCCCTATGTGACTTCCCAATGCACATCACCTTGCATAAGTGGGGAAATGCTCTGCGCAAGTGGTGACTGCGAGAAACTGCAGAGAGTTACGGGCACGTCACAGGAACCAGCCTTCCCTCCACAGACTCTGTCTACACTTCTCACAACCT
Organism: Mobula hypostoma; assembly: GCF_963921235.1. Taxonomy (NCBI): domain Eukaryota; kingdom Metazoa; phylum Chordata; class Chondrichthyes; order Myliobatiformes; family Myliobatidae; genus Mobula; species Mobula hypostoma. Next base: position 26,493,596 of record NC_086106.1, read on the forward strand.
CTCTAAATCAGCCAGCATAATCAAAGACCCCTCCCCACCCCGAACAATCTCTCTCCTCCTGCCTCCAGTCAGTGGGAGGGGGCAGAATATACAAAAGCCTGAAAGTACATACCACCAGCTCAAGGACAGTTTCAACCTTGCAGATTTAAGACTATTGAATGGTTCTATAGTACAATAAATTGGACTCTTGGCCTCGTAAGCTAACTCATTGTGATCTTGCACCTTATTCCTTATCTGCCCTGCACGTCCCCCGCAGCTGTTACACTTCATTACCCCAACTGTGTAATGATTTGATCTGTATGAATAACATACAAGATAAGCTTTACACTGTACCTCGGCAAAGTGACAATCTCCCCTTAAAACTACACCCGTCTAGTTTCCAATACCCCTCCCTCGGGGAGAGAGACCTTCTCTACCCTTTGTGCGGCTCACAGGAAGGAATTTGATTCTGAAGTGTGGATTCATTACAAGTGAGGGACTGAGGTTCCACAGAGGGCAGAGAGGAGGAGGGGGCACTGGGCCTTCTCGTTTCTGGGGAGGGGGCATTCGGGGAACATGCACTTGGCAGGTAACTCACCCGGGACATAGCAAAAACTCTGGGGAGGGCTCCTCTTCCTTCTGCCATTACAGACCAGGAAACAGACGTGTGCAGTGCTGGTGAGGGACTGGTTGTGGTAAGGCGGAACCTCGGCCACGATGTTGCTCTGTAGAGGGGAAGGAGAGAGGGAATGGGGAAAGCAGCAAATCAAAGAGGAGGGGAGAGGCAGGGGAAGGGGAGAGGAGCAGAAGGGGAGAGAGAGGGGAAAGGGGGAGGCAGGAGAGAGAGAGAGGGAATGAGGAGCAGGGAGAGGGAATTGGAAGGAAAGGGAATGGGGAAGTAGGGAGAGGGGAAAGAGGAGAGGGAAGAGGGGAGAGGGGAGGAGAGGAATAGGGAAAGAGGAGAGGGAAGGGGAGAGGGGTAGGAGAGGAAAGGGGAAAGAGGAGAGGGGAGAGGGGGAGGAGAGGAATAGGGGAAGAGGAGAGGGAAGAGGAGAGGGAAGAGGAGAGGGAAGAGGGGAGAGGGGGAGGAGAGGAATAGGGGAAGAGGAGAGGGAAGAGGAGAGGGAAGAGGAGAGGGAAGAGGGGAGAGGGGGAGGAGAGGAATAGGGAAAGAGGAGGGGGAAGAGAGGAGAGGGGGAGGAGAGGAAAGGGGAAAGAGGAGAGGGAAGTGGGGAGGGGGGACAGTTGGAAGGAGGGAGGAAAAATGGCAAGAGGTCGTGTGAGAAGGAGAGGAGGGTGCAAGCGAGAGGGGGAGAGGTAGGGGAGGGGTGAGGGCAAAATGGAAGAGAGGGAGAGGGGTGAAGGGAAGAATGGGAGGGGAAGGGTGAGAGGAAAGGGTAGAGTCAGAAGGACAGAGAGTGGGGAGAGAGAAAATGAAGGCGGATGGGATGGATTATGGAAGGGTGAGGAAATGGAGGGGGGAGAGAGGGAAAGGAACAGAGAAAATGACAGACAAGGGGAGAGTGTGCGAGAGAGGTAGAGGGTGTACATGAAATCGAGAGGAGGGAAGGAAATTGTGAGGGAGAGGGAGAGTGGAACAAATAGGTGGGCATGACAGAGTGGACAGAAAGAGTGAAGAGCAGGGACAGGAGTGAGAAAGAGGGAGAGAGACAGAGAAACAATAAGTGTTTTAAACTGGCCAGCAGAGGGAGCTGAAACACAAACGCAGAGAGAGCAGGGAGTTTTGTGCACAGAAACCCAGGAGTGGGTTGCAGGCTGACATTTTATCAGGGGATTTAAGGGGGTATATACACAAGGACAGACTTCCAGAGTGAGTTACAGGCTGGGATCTAATCACAGGCTTCTGGGGGCTTATATATAGAATAATTCTGCCATGCACAGTCCCAAACCCTGCTACAAAAGGAGGAGGGTTGGGTACAGGGCTAGTGACCCCATCCTTAAAATAACTCAGAACTACTGAAATGCCAACAGTAGCTCCAAAGAACTCATCTCCGAGGGAGGAAGGCTCTTTGCCCAGAAGACAGAGGAAGTCATGTGGTGAAACTGGAAGCCAGAAGGTTGATCGACCCTGGACAGGGGACTCTGGCGAGCTGCTGTTGGAGATCGGGGTGATGGGCTTAAGAAGAATAATACTGTATATAGAGTTACAGGCTGGGATCTAATCCATCTTTTGCAGGGACATGGGGAAGAAGGGAGAGACACCGGTCTCTCTGCGGGGTACGGGGGTTGGCTATACAATGGGCTTTCCTCATGCCATTGCGGGACAGCCAGTCCTAGAGTTCAGTGCCAAGGGGGTGAAAGGACGACTCTTACCTCTGTGGTCTCTGCACTGTCGATCTTGGCCTCTACCTCCCAGCGCATTCGTCCATCTGTGGGGAGAAATGTGACAGTGTGTCTTTCCATCTGACACACTCCCTCCCACTCCCTCCAATGCCCTTCTCTCCCTCCTTCCTCTCTCCCTGTCTCTAATCCTACGACCCCATCTTCCTCTGCTCTCCCCTGTCTCCAACATCCCCCTCCTCTTCTCCTGTCTCTAATCCCCTCCTGTCCCCTTCTCCACTCGCCCACCTCTCTCCCTCTCTTGCCATCGCCCCTCCCCCAAATTGCCCTCTCCCCCTCCCCTTACACCTACTCCCTATAAATAAACCCATCTGAAATTCCACTGAGGGAGGTGGGAGGCGAGGGAGGAGAAAATGTGTTGAGTAAGAGGAAGAGGGAGTGAGGGGACAGGTGGACCCGAGGGAGAGAGGGTGAGAGAGAAGGTTGAGTTGGGTGAGGGGGGAGGAGAAGGAAAGGGTGAGGGGTAGAGAGTGAGGAAGGAGGGAGAGGTGAATGAGGGGGAGAGTGAAGGAGAGAGTGAGGCAGATGGTGTAGGAGGAGGAGTGTTGAGGTTGAGGGAAGGGAGGCTGTGAGAGGAGAGAATTGAGGATGAGGGGGCAGTCAGTGGTGGGTGGAGAGATCCGAGGGGGATAGAGAGAATGCCACCCACCTAACCAACCCCCCCCCTGTGGTCACCCCATCCCTCCTCCTCACCTGAGATCACTACCTTCCTCCTCGAGTTAACCCCTCCCTGAGTTCACCGCTCCCTCCCCGCCGCCCATCTCTCTTTATCTGGGTCACCCCATTCTTCCACAATTCCCTCCCTGTGTTCACCCCCACCCTAGGGAATCCGTGTGGTCACCTCTCCTCTCCACCCCTATTGCCCCACCCCATTGTCACCCACGTCCCCATTCTCCCAGTTATCTACCCACTGCCTTGGTCCCTCCCAGCGGATAGCCCACATCCCCCCAGGGTCAGTCCCCCATCCATACCTGGCCCTTTCTCGGTGAAGATGACCCTGGAGGTAGGCAGAAAGTTGCAGCCGGTGATGACCAGCCTCTCTCCCCCCGACACTGGGCAGGACATCGTGTTGTAGCTCCCCACCTGGGGCAGCTCGTGAGCCGATCGCTGAGCTGGAGGGGGAAGGTGGGGTGGGGGAGAGCAAACGAAAGGGTGCAGAGTGTGAGGGGTTGCGGTGAGAGGGCACAGCGTGGGGTGAAATGAGCGGGGCAGGGACGGAGGGCAAGTGCAGGTCAGTGTGGTGGAGGTTGGAAGGGTGATAAGTTTTACTGGGGGAGAGGGGACCGTCTCTACAGACCCTCAAAGGTTTCGTCAGGAGGATCATCCAGCACAGAAGCCGGGTTTTAAGCCCACCGTAGTCGCTCCTACTCCCTCTATCTGCATTGATTCCATTTGCCCTCTTTAGGACGGCATGCTTCCATGCCTTGCACTAACTAAATCCCTCTTGGTTGTATCTCTGTCAACTGCTCTGCTAGAACCTTCCAGGTATCAGTTCCTCTCTTACCCCCTCAGATTTCATTAAAACTCTTCCCTCTCCCCATAACCAACCCACTCCCCCCCCCCCCCCGCTTTAGATATAGACTCCTCTACTCTGGGTGAAAAAGAGCATCCAGTTTATCCAAACCCCACATCTTTCAAGCATTTGGCCCATATCCCCAGTCACCTTTCCTATCCATGTACCCGTCCAAATGTCTTATAAACATTGTAACTGTCCCCACCTCTACAGCACCTTCTCTGGCAGCTGTTTCCACACACCAACCTCCTAGAGAAATGAAAATAGAAAAGAACTGAGACGCAAAGGGACCTGGGAGTCCTTGTGCAGGACTCCTTAAAGGCTTATTTGCAGGATGAGTCTGTGGTAAGGAAGGCAAACCCGAGGTTAGCATTCTTTTCAAGAGGACTTGAGTATAAAAGCAAAGATCTAATATTGAGACTTTATAAAGCACTGGTGAGGCCTCACTCGGGGTACCTTGAGCAGGTTTGGGCCCCTTACCTTAGAAAGGATTTGTTGAAACTGGAGTGGGTTCAAAGGAGGTTCATGAAGATGATTCCAGGGTTGAATGGCTTGTCATATGAAGAATATCTGATGGATCTGGACCTGTATTCACTAGAATTTCAGAAGAATGAGGGGTAACCTGATTGGAACCTATAGAATGGTGAAAGGCCTTGATAGAGTGAAAGTGGAGAGGATGTTTCCTACAGTGGGAGAGTCTAAGACCAGAGGACACAGCCACAAAATGGACGGGTATCTTTTTAGAACAGAACTGACAAGGGATTTCTTTCGGCAGAGAGTGGTGAATCTGTGGAATTCATCGCCACAGGCAGCTGTGGAGGTCAAGTCTTCATGTGTATTTAAGGCAGAAGTTGAGAGGTTGATAGATTCTTGATTGGTCAGGGCATGAAGGGATACAGGGAGAAGGCAGGAGATTGGGGCTGAGAGGAAAGTTAGATCAGCCATGATGAAATGGTGGTGCAAACTCGATCGGCCAAATGCCCTAATTCTGCTCCTATGTCTTATGGTCTCCTCTGTTTGCTAAAACTAACCCCTCATGACCCCCTTAAAACTTTCCTTTCTCACCTTAAACCTGTGCTCTCTCATTCTCGAGTCCCCTATCCTAGGGAAAAGACGGTTACCATCCACCTTATCCATGGCCCTCACGATTTTATAAACCTTTATCAAATCACCCCTCAGCTCCCTTTGTTCCTGTCTCTCCTTATAACTGAAGTTCTCAGTCCTGGCAACATCCTGGTGAATTGTTGTTGTACCATCTCTAAGCTTCAGTTCTCCAGTCTGTGTTAGCTTTCAAACCAAGCCCAATCCTCTTTTAAAAACCTTATACCACCGCTCACCCCCCACATTCTCATCAACACTGGGAAAGAACTCACAGAGGCGGATTAACCCACCAACCACACATTTCTGGGACATGAGATGAAAGGGACATGGGGTCAGAGAGAGAGAATGCAAACTTCACACACACACACACACACACACACACACACAGCTGGAGGTGGGACCTGGAGCCACAACAGCCTTATGCACTGTGCTGGGAGAGCAGGGGGAGACAGGCTGGTGTAGTAACCCCAAGGAGAGCCAGTACACACACAATGGATGTGAGCTGAGAACAGGATCAGTGCTGTGCAAGAGAAGGAGGGAGGCTCCGTCAGGAATCAAGATGAAACTGAGTTGGGGAGGGGGGTGATAACAGAGGGCTGGATGTCAGTGTGGGGTGAAGGATGCTTCAACCACTCACAGCACTCAATTGGGACGGAGGACACCTGCAACGAGACGACCTTGCCTCCAGACTGTGGAATGTGGACACGAAAGACCAGACGCACACGGGTGTTCTTCCTGCCGATGTCTGTCTCGCCCTTCCGCAGCTCAATGTCAGAATTCCGAAGCTTCAGGATCCCCGCGCAATCTATACTGTGGGGTTTAAAAGTTTCAGATGTTCAGTGAGGCTCCCTCCACACCGTCCCATCACCATCCCGTCACACACTCCCAGGGACAGGGTCAGACAAAGGGTGAGGCTCCCTCCACACCATCCCGTCGCACACACCCAGGGACAGGGTCAGACACAGGGTGAAGCTCCCCCCACACCGTCCCGTCACACACTCCCAGGGACAAGGTCAGACAAAGGGTGAGGCTCCCTCCACACCGTCCCGTCACACACACCCAGGGACAGGGTCAGACACAGGGCGAGTCTCCCTCCACACCGTCCCGTCACACACACCCAGGGACAGGGTCAGACACAGGGTGAGGCTCCCTCCACACCGTCCCGTCACACACTCCCAGGGACAGAGTCAGACACAGGGCGAGTCTCCCTCCACACCGTCCCGTCACACACCCAAGGACAGGGTCAGACACAGGGTGAGGCTCCCTCCACACCGTCCCGTCACACACTCCCAGGGACAGGGTCAGACGCAGGGCGAGTCTCCCTCCACACCGTCCCGTCACACACTCCCAGGGACAGGGTCAGACTCCCTCCACACCGTCCCGTCACACACTCCCAGGGACAGGGTCAGACGCAGGGCGAGTCTCCCTCCACACCGTCCCGTCACACACTCCCAGGGAAAGGTCAGACGCAGGGCGAGTCTCCCTTCACACCGTCCCATCACAGACTCCCAGGGACAGGGTCAGACACAGGGTGAGGTGACATTACTTGGCCGTCATGTTGTTTTCGGGGAGGAGAGGCACCTCCAGGATCTTGGTTGTGTTGACCAGTGCTTCCTGGCTGGAGGTGGTGACCATCTTCCCACTGATCCGATGGATCTGGTAGAAGGCGTGGGGCCTGAGATTCCGGTCATCCGCTGTGCCAATGAACATCTGGAGAGTAAGGGGCTGCTCCGCATACCCCTGCAGCTGGATTAGGGAGGAGGGGGGTGAAGGAGTAACAAAGAGAAGGTTAAAAACCTGCTCCACACTGGGTCGCTGAGCATCACTGAACGTCCCCACTGGAGATTCAGTGAATCTTTCTGCTAGGGACAAACTGAATGTCTGCACTGGGCTCTCACTGTAATTCAGTGCATGGTCTTCCCTGAATCTCCCTGCCGAGGCCTCACTGAACCTCTACCCTTTGGTCTCCTGAATCTCTGCACCAGGGCCTCTCTGAAACTCTGTGCTGGAGCCTCTGAAACTCTGTGCTGGGGCCTCTCTGAAACTCTGTGCTGGGGTCTCTCTGAAACTCTGTGCTGGAGCCTCTGAAACTCTGTGCTGGGGCCTCTCTGAAACTCTGTGCTGGGGCCTCTCTGAAACTCTGTGCTGGGGCCTCTCTGAAACTCTGTGCTGGGGTCTCTCTGAAACTCTGTGCTGGAGCCTCTCTGAAACTCTGTGCTGGGGCCTCTCTGAAACTCTGTGCTGGGGCCTCTCTGAAACTCTGTGCTGGGGCCTCTCTGCAGCTCTGCGCTGGAGCCTCTCTGAAACTCAGTGCTGGGGCCTCTCTGAAACTCTGTGCTGGAGCCTCTCTGAAACTCTGTGCTGGAGCCTCTTTGAAACTCTGTGCTGGGGCCTCTCTGAAACTCTGTGCTGGAGCCTCACTGTACTGGCTGGGGCCTCTCTAAAATTCATTGAATGCACAATTGGATAGTCCCCACCAGTAAAACGTGCCCTATTGCATTTAGGCCCGTTGGGCCCACTTCTGCCTCTACAGCCGCTGCCTGACCTGCTGAACATTTCCAGAACTTTCCGTTTCTGGTTCAGGCCCAGAGGCATCCTTCCCTAGGGTTGAAGCAACCAGAGTCAGATGTAGCAGCCTCTTCCCAAGTGTGGGGAGACTGTGGTGCCAACAGTCCAGCCCTGACCCCTTCCACAATTATGGAGGAAGGAAAAAAAGCCCTATCTGAGGCGGCCCAAGTGGAGGTGGAGGAGGAGCAGGAGGATGGAAAGGGGATTATGGAGGGTCACTTTCCCAGAATTCACAGAGGCAGAGACAGCACCCTACCTTAGACATAGGCCCTGCAGAAACCACCCTCCTCCACCCACCCAGTAGTCCCTGGAAAATGAGGCAAGGCTGTTGTGGAGGGTCACTGCTCCCAGAATGCACAATGAAAGGCAGGGACCTTGCTACGACTCCCACACACGGAGGAGCGGGAGAAGACAGAAGAGGGTGAGGAGGTTATGGACAGTCACTATTTCCAGAATATTCTGGGGCAGAGGAAAGGCCCTGCACGAAACATCGGCCCCTGCTACACTGCCTCCCCCACTGACACAAGGCCCTGGTGCAGGAGGAGAGCGAGGGGGTTATGGAGGGTCTCTGCTCTGTGAATGCACTGGGAAGGAGAAAGGGCCCAGCCGAGGCAGAGTGTGGGTGGTGAGGAGGTGGGTAAACTGTTTGTCTGTTTGCTGCCAACATCTGTTCAGAATGAAAAGTGGTTACAGATGTTCAGAGTTGTGTTGTTTTCTGATTTGCATGTGGGAAAGGGGAGGGGGTAGAGACGGAGGGACGGGGATGGCGAGGAAGTGGAAAGAGAGGAGAGGAGAGGGGTGGGGAGAGAGGGGTGAGGGGCAAGAGAGAGGAGACGGAGAGGGCAGACAGAACGAAGAGAGAAAGAAGTGATTTGAAGAGTGAGGAATACATGATCGGGGGAGGAGAGAGGTAATTGATAACTAGAGAGAGAAGGAAGGAGAATGAGAGAAGAGGGAGGGAGAGAAATAGATGGGGGAGAGAGACAAGTGATTGAAAATGGGAGGGGAAAGAGGTAATTGAGAGAGATGGTGGATATACAGAGAAGAAGGCAAGAGAGAGGGAAGGAGAGTATGATATTAAGGGTGAGAGAGGGGGAGAGAGTGAAAGAGAGAGATGAAGAGATTGAATCAGAGAGGTAATCAGTGAGAGTGGCGAGTTGAGAGAGGGAAGCAGGGCATTTGCGTGAGAGAGGCTGAGAGAGCCTGCGATGATTGAGGCCAGCTTTTACCCGAAGAGGAGAGGGAGAGGCTGCGAACTGGGAAAAATTCCAATGTCAGCATGCCCGTGCCCCCCTGATCATGGACAGAAACAGCAAACGTGGAGGGAGGGAGGGAGGGAGAGAGGAGAGGGAAGGGGAGATTTGGGAGAGGGATGGGGAGAGGCAGGGGAAGAGTGGGGAGTAAAGGTGGAGGAGGGAGAGAGAGTGAGTGGTATAATCCCTCCTCCTTCTATCTCCCACTCTCCCCTTTCCCTCTGACTCCCTCCCACTCCCCTTTCTCCCTCCTTCTCTCTGCCCCAACTACCCACTCCCTACAGCTCTGCTTCCCTCTCCCTCTACCTTTCACTCACTTCTTCCCTCACTCTCCCACTCTCGTCTCTCCCTCTGCCTCCCTACTTCCCTTTCCCTCCCTCTCATCCTTTACTCTTCATCTCTCCCTTACTCACCATCCCTCCCTCCACCCGTTCTACTCTGTCTCTGCCTCTCTCTGACTGGGGAGAGACAGGAAGGAGGGGGTTAAATCCTTCTGACTGAAACAGCCCAGCCATGTCCCTGGAAAGTGGAGACTAAAATTAAAAACTGTTGTTGAGTTAAGTTCTACGAGCAGTTCTAGGGCCGACTGCCAGTCTACGTCACACACGCAACCAGGTCTCCGCTGAATTCTTAACCAGTTAAACACCAGCCTGGAAGTGTGCCTAGGATTCAATAACCCATGAATCATGGGGACATCCTTGTCCCTGATAGAGTGTGGGTGGGCCGGTGTGGAGGGAGCCTCACCCTGTGTCTGACCCTGTCCCTGGGGGTGTGTGACGGGACGGCATGGAGGGAGCCTCACCCTGTGTCTGACCCTGTCCCTGGGAGTGTGTGACAGGACAGTGTGGGGGGAGCCTCACCCTGTGTCTGACCCTGTCCCTGGGAGTGTGTGATGGGACGGTGTGGAGGGAGCCTCACCCTGTGTCTGACCCTGTCCCTGGGGGTGTGTGACGGGACGGTGTGGAGGGAGCCTCACCCTGTCCCTGACACTGTCCCTGGGAGTGTATCAGGATGATGTGGAGGGAGCCTCACCCTGTGTCTGACCCTATCCCCAGGAGTGAGTGATGGGACGGTGTGGAGGGAGTCTCACCCTGTGTCTGACCCTGTCCCTGGGAGTGTGTGACGGGACAGTGTGGAGGGAGCTTCACCCTGTGTCTGACGGGACAGTGTGGGGGGAGCCTCACCAAGTGTCTGACCCTGTCCTTGGGTTTGTGGGACAGGACAATGTGGAGGGAGACTCACCCTGTGTCTGACCCTGTCCCTGGGAGTGTGTGATGGGACGGTGTGGAGGGAGCCTCACCCTGTGTCTGACACTGTCCCTGGGAGTGTATCAGGACGATGTGGAGGGAGCCTCACCCTGTGTCTAACCCTGTCCCTGGGAGTGTGATGGGACGGTGTGGAGGGAGCCTCACCCTGTGTCTGACCCTGTCCCTGGGAGTGTGTGACGAGACGGTGTGGAGGGAGCCTCACCCTGTGTCTCACCCTGTGTCTGACCCTGTCCCTAGGAGTGTGTTACGGGACGGTGTGGAGGGAGGCTCACCCTGTGTCTGACCCTGTCCCTGGGAGTGTGGGACAGGACAGTGCGGAGGGATCTTCACTCTGAAAGTCATTACAGATCTCTCATTGGATGAATCTTTTGGCTACCCGGTGAACTATTTCAAATATTTCTACAGGAAACCACACCAAATTCTTTCATTGTAAAAAAAAATATTAAATTTGACATCATCTGTCGATGATTACATCTGGAAATTGGTCCCAATCCTCTGAAGTTTTCTGAGCCATCTGTTGGTGTTCAGAGGTCAGGCCCAGAACCTTATTGACGTCAGCACACTGGGGAATGAGGGGCGTGTTCATCTTTGCCCGCACATTACAGGCATCGTCAACAGAAAGCAGACCCCAGCAAGTTTCCATCGCCATCCCTCTCCCTCTCACCCCACCCCTCACCTCCTACTGCTGTGCCCTCCTTCCAACCCCTCCCTCTGCCTTCTTCTCTCTCACTGTCTCTCCCTCCCAAATTTGTGGACAATACAAAGATATGTGGAGGAGCATCTAACTTTGAGGGAACAGAGTCTGCAGAAGGACTTGGGCAGATATGGAGAATGGGCAAAGAAATGGCAAATGGAACAGAGTCAGGAAGTGTGTGGAATGAGAACTGTGTAAATTGGTGGTTTGCGGTTGGCATGAATTTGACAGGCTGAAGGGTCTGTTTCCATACTATACACCTCTATTTATAAATGGGGAGCTCATTCAGAAATCAAAGGTGCAAAGTGTCTTGGGGAGTCAGTGCAGGATTCCTTGAAGTTAATTTGCAGGCTCAGTGGGTGACAAGGAAGGGAAATACCTTAAACACCTACGCTCTGTCCGCCAGAGAAAACAGGATCTCCCAGTGGCCACACATTTTAATTCCACATCCCATTCCCATTCTGACATGTCTATCCACGGCCTCCTCTACTGTAAAGATGAAGCCACACTCAGGTTGGAGGAACAACACCTTATATTCCGTCTGGGTAGCCTCCAACCCGATGGCATGAACATTGACTTCTCAAACTTCCGTTAATGCCCCACCTCCCCTTCACACCCCCATCCCTTATTTATTTATTTTATATATTTTTTATTTTTCACCCTTTTTTTCTCTCTCTCTTTTTTCTCCCTCTGTCCCTCTCACTATAACTCCTTGCCTGCTCTCTACCTTCCGGGCTCCCCTCCCCCCTTCTCTCTCTCCCCTGGCTTCCCGTCCCACAGTCTTCTCCCTTCTCCAGCTCTTAGATCCACCTCTCCCCTCCTGTCTTCTCCTATCATTTCAGATCTCTCCCTCCCCCTCCCACTTTCAAATCTCTTACTATCTCTTCCTTCAGTTAGTCCTGACGAAGGGTTCCGGCCCGAAACGTCGACTGTACCTCTTCCTACAGATGCTGCTTGGCCTGCTGCGTTCACCAGCATTTTATCTGTGTGTAAACACAAAATAATCTGCAGATGCTGGGGTCAGAGCAACACTCACAACACGCTGGAGGAACTCAGCAGGTCGGGCAGCATCTGTGGATAAAGATCGGTCGACGTTTTGGGCCGGAACCCTTTGTCAGGACTGTAGGGGGGAAAGGGCAGAGGCCCTATAAAGAAGGTGGGGAGAGGGTGGGAAGGAGAAGGCGGGAAGGTTCCAGGTGAAAAACCAGTAAGGGAAAAGAAAGATAAAGATAAAGGGGTGGGGGAGGTGATGGGCAGGAAAGGTGAAGAAAGAATAGGGGAAAACACAATGGGTAGTAGAAGGAGGCGGATCCATGAGGGAGGTGATAGGCAGCTGGGGGAGGGGGCAGAGTGTTTGTGTGTGTTGAAGGGAAATACAATGTTAGCATTCATTTTGAGAGGACTGAGATGTAAACTTAAATATAAATATGTAATTCTGAGGCTTTATCAGGCATTGGTCAGACCACATTTAGAGTGACATGAGTAGTTTTTTGGGCACCTTATCAAAGAAAGGATGCACTGGTATTGGAGAGGGTCCAAAGAATGTTTACGAGAATGATCCTGGGAATGAAATGGTTAATATATGAGGAGCTTTTGATGGCTCTGGGCTTGTACTAGCTTGGGTTTAGAAGAATGAGTGGAGAATCTCATTGAAACCGACTGAATATTGAAGGGCCAAGATAGAGTGGACAGGAAGGTTCGGGCCAGGGGATAAAGCATCAGAATAGAAGGATACCCCTTTGGAACAGAGGTGAGGAGCAATTTCTTTAGCCAGAGGGTGTTGAATCTGTGCAATTCATTGCCAAAGACTGTTGTGGAGGCTAAATCATTGGGTGTATTTAAAGCAGAGGCTGATGATCTTGATTAGTAAGAGTATGAAAGGTTGTGGGGAGAAGGCAGGAAAATGGGATTGAGAGGGAAAATAAATCAGCGGTGCACTCCTGATGGGTTAAATAGCTGAATTCCACTCCTACGTCTTATGGTCTTCACCCGTCAACCTGTGACACTCTGTCCATCTCCCAGCTTCTCCCCCCTTTCTGTCTCAACAAAGAAAGGCGTTGGGGGGGGGGCTAAAAGGCAGGATCTCCAGGTGGCCATCCACTTTCTGCCTGGAATATCCATGAACATAGATTTCTCTAACGTACGGTAAATTCTTTCACCATCCCCCTTCCGCCACTTTTTACCTCTCCCTTCCGTTCTCCATTCTGCTGACCTTCTCCTCCTTTCTCCTCTCCCACCCTCATTACTTGCCCATCACCTCCCCTCTGGCTCCCCTCCTCCTTCCTCTTGTACTACAGCCCATGGTCCTGTCCCGTGAGATTCCGCACTCTTCAGCCCTCTACTTCTCCCATCTAGTTCCAGCTTCTTGCATCATCCGCTTCCCCCCCACCCCCAACCCTGGCCCCCAACCACCCACCCACACACATTCACCCAGAAGTGACTGGACACCATCTATTCCAGCAGACTCAGGAGGAAAGCAATCAGCATATAGACACCACACACCCCGGCCACTCCCTGTCTGACCCGCTGCCATCCAGCAGAAGGTTCAGGACTCTAAAAGCCAGAACAAATAGACTGAGGAACAGCCTCTATCCCAGAGCTGTGGCCTCCATCACACCACTCCCACAGAACAATGACTGAAACTGTGAGCACACACATGCATACACAAGGATTCAAATACTTGCACTAACAGCACTTTGTGCATTACTGTGATATTCTGCTGCTGCTGCAACTTATTTTCTGCTACTTATCTATTTAATACTGTTTTTATATTACTGTCTAGTTTTTATCTACCGCTTTATTTAATTGCCTGAGAGGAAGCCAAACAGAGGTTCATTGTACCTATGTATAATGACAATAAAGATCATTCAATTCAATTCAGTTCAATTCAGTTCAAAGTGCGAAGCTGGGACGTGACAGGCTGAAATGGTAAAGGGCTGAAAGAGAAGGAATCTGCTTGATCTATGTCACCTATCATCTTAAACACCCTTGAGAAATCACCTCTCATCCTTCTTTGCTTCCTAGCTCACTCAATCTGTCCTCATAAGATGTGCCTTCTAATGCTCTGCACCCTCGCTATATCCTTATACCCTTCCTATAATGAAAAGACCAGACCCAAACATCGTACTCCCAAGCGTGGTCTAGCCAGTTGTCCCACTGCCTCCTGGCTCTTGAACTCAATCCCCCAGTTAATGAAGGCCAACACACCATACACCTTCTTAATAACCCCATTAATATGCATGACAACTTTGAGGGATCTACTAACATGGGCCCCAAGATCCCTCTGTTTCTCTACACTTGTGCAGAAGGAGAGACGGGGTGGGGGGGGGGGAATGGATAACCAACAATGGAAAGTTCAGTGTTAATCCCATGACGGTATAGACCATCCAGGCAGATCATGGGGTGCTGCTGCTCACTTATGCTGGGCTCCACCCTGACAGTGGACAGACAGGTCGGTGTGGGCATGGTGAGGGGAGTCAAAGAGATCATAGCTTCCTAACCCTAATGATAATGATGACGGAGAGGGGCAGAAAGGGGTGTAGGGGTAGAAAGAGAAAGAAAGGGAGAGGTGGGGGAGGACAGAAAGGGGAAAGGTAGGAGAGAGAGAAAGGGGAAAGAGGGGAGAGAGAGATGAGGAGAAAGGGAGGAGAGGAACAGTGGGGTGAAAGAGAGGGGAGGGAGAAAGAGAAACCATTGAATGGTAGGGCAGATTTGATGGGATGAATGGCCTAATTCTGCTCCTATGCCATATGGTCTGACAGCTAAGCCCCTGAAATTCTCAACCCCGACCACAAATGAAAATGCAAAGATCACATAAACAGCCTCTGGCGGGCTGACATTGACAAGGTTCACGGCTTCAGAGGGAATGTCTGAGCACAGGATGAAAGTTGCACTGTCAGTGATTTAAACACTGCCGGGGGCTGGGGCTGGTTTGGTGGGATTCATCCTTGAGGTTCGGCTGGGGGCTGTTTCAAGGGCGCGCTGCTTTAAGGCTGGGTCCTGCAGGCACGGACGCTCACCTTGATGACAGGGTGACCCGCGGCCAGGGCCTTGACCGCTCCGCGGCTACCTTCCGTCTCGTAGTGTGCCCGGTGGTGAGGCTTGGGCTGCAGCAGCATTTTCAGCTCCAGCTGGTTGAAGTGGCTCGGCAGCGGCCAGTCCAGAGGAGGGAGAGCACAGGCCCTGTGGGAAACAGACAGAGAGAGAATGAATGTGTGTGTGTGAGAGAGAGAGAGACTGAAAATGAGAGAGTGAATGTGTGGATGTGTGTGTGATGGAAAGAGAGAGTGAGGGAGCATAAGTTAGTGAATGTGTGTGTGGAGAGAGAGAGAGAGAGGGAGAGAGAGAGTCAATGTGCAAGAGAGTGAAACAGAGTGAATGTGGGTAAGACAGAAAGAACGTGAGAGTTAAACACAAAGTGAGAGAGTGCATGTGTGTGAAAGTGTGAATCGGAGAGAAAGACAACAAAGTGAACGTGTATGAGAGTGTGAATCTGAGAGAAAGAGAAACAAAGCGAATGGGGGGGAGAGACAGTAAATGTGAGAAAGGGAGCACGTGAATATGTGTGAGAAAGAGATCTGCAGACTGACAACAGACCCTGAGGGAGGAATATCGGCACAGTGACTGGTCCCTCAGTCCCTCTCCCTCAAGAAGATATCTGTACACTGACCGGTGTCCCTCAGACCCTCTCCCTCAGGGGGATATCTGTACACTGACCGGTGTCCCTCAATCCCTCTCCCTCAAGAAGATATCTGTACACTGACCGGTGTCCCTCAGTCCCTCTCCCCTGGGGGAATATCTGTACACTGACTGGTGTGCCTCAGTCCCTCTCCCTCAGGGGGATATCTGTACACTGACCGGTGTCCCTCAGTCCCTCTCCCCTGGGGGAATATCTGTACACTGACTGGTGTCCCTCAGTCCCTCTCCCTCAAGAAGATATCTGTACACTGACCGGTGTCCCTCAGACCCTCTCCCTCAGGGGGATATCTGTACACTGACCAGTGTCCCTCAGTCCCTCTCCCCCAGGGGGATATCTGTACACTGACCGGTGTCCCTCAGTCCCTCTCCCCTGGGGGAATATCTGTACACTGACCGGTGTCCCTCAGTCCCTCTCCCCTGGGGGAATATCTGTACACTGACTGGTGTGCCTCAGTCCCCCTCCCTCAGGGGGATATCTGTACACTGACCGGTGTCCCTCAGTCCCTCTCCCCTGGGGGAATATCTGTACACTGACTGGTGTCCCTCAGTCCCTCTCCCTCAGGGGGATATCTGTACACTGACCAGTGTCCCTCAGTCCCTCTCCCTCAAGAAGATATTTGAACACTGACTGGTGTCCCTCATACCCTCTCCCTCAAGAAGATATTTGTACACTGACTGCTGTCCCTCAGACCCTCTCCCTCAGGGGGATATCTGTACACTGCCCGGTGTCCCTCAGTCCCTCTCCCCCGGGGGGATATCTGTACACTGACCGGTGTCCCTCAGTGCCTCTCCCCCAGGAGGATATCTGTACACTGCCCGGTGTCCCTCAGTCCCTCTCCCCCGGGGGGATATCTGTACACTGACCGGTGTCCCTCAGTCCCTCTCCCCCAGGGGAATATCTGTACACTGACCGGTGTCCCTCAGTCCCTCTCCCCCGGGGGGATATCTGTACACTGACCGGTGTCCCTCAGTCCCTCTCCCTCAGGGGGATATCTGTACACTGACTGGTGTCCCTCAGTCCCTCTCCCTCAGGGGGACATCTGTACACTGACTGGTGTCCCTCAGTCCCTCTCCCTCAGGGGGATATCTGTACACTGACTGGTGTCCCTCAGTCCCTCTCCCTCAGGGGGACATCTGTACACTGACCGGTGTCCCTCAGTCCCTTTCCCTCAGGGGGATATCTGTACACTGACCAGTGTCTTCCTTGAATGAATGAAAAGGAATTCCAGAAATTCACTTTCTGTCAAGAGAAGGAAGTTATGTCCTTTCCCATTGGGGATAATTGAAGATATTGTCAACCAGGAAGTCCCTTCAGTGGTATGGAGGCTTTTGGAGCGGATCCTTAGGGAGAGGATTTAATCGCATTTGAAAAAGCAGGGGCTAATTTGGAACACTTAGTGTGACTTTACGAGTGGGAGGTCACGTCTTATAAACTTGTGTGGAAGAGACTCTGGCTCTCTACCCCATGCTACTCGTAACCTTATTACTCTTTATCAGGTCCCTCCCCAGCCTCTGATGCTCCAGAGAAAATAACCCAAGCTCGTCCAACCTCCTTATGGTGAATGGTCTCCAACCCAGGCCTCGTTAGAGCCCTCCCCACCTCCAGAATGGCTGGGTTGCTCTGGACTGAGTGCCTAGCAAGCGGGCTGCCGTGCCCTGGGAGATGTCGAGGTTCCTGAGTGTCTCTGACGCTTCACTCATGGGTGTGGGGGGTGGTGACCCGTCACACTCCTGACTTGATGCCTCGGAGATGGTGGAGAGGCTTTGTGGAGTCAGGCAGTGAGGTTCTCACTGAGGGATTCCCAACTTCGGAGCTGCTCTCGTAGCCACGTTGTTGGCGTGGCCTGCTCCTGTTCCGTTCCTAGTCGGTGGTCGACCTGCCCCATGGCAATCTAACCCTTCCCTCCGACGTAGCTCACAACCCTCCCGCACGTGAAACAGGCTTCTCAGTAATACATAGGATGATCACCCATCATCAAGTTACCCTGGTTCCGTTTCCGGTCGGCAGTGACCCCCGCACCTGCCCCCGCATTGGACAGCTGGAGAAACTTAAGGTCCCTTAAGGCGGAGGACAGCCATGGCGAACCTGGATTTTCGCGGTGCCGGGATCTACTCACCGGAAGACGGGGCTGCGTCCCAGCATCCGCACCTCGCTGCCCCATCCGAAGGGCGCTGGAACGGCAAGGTACTCCATGGGCCAGGCCTCCTCGCGGGACGGGCGCCGCTGGGCGGAGGGTCCATCCGGCCTGGGCTGCTGGCTGGTGCGACGGGACTTGGTGGGTACCTGGGTACGGCTGGAGGATTCGGTCGGCGGTGAGGAGGGGCTGCTGCCCCGGGGAGAGGAGGAGGAGGAGGAATGGAGATTCTCGTTGCTGGAGCCCCCTCCCCAGCGTGAGTGTGGGGGCGAGGCGCCGGGCGCCTCCTCGCTCCTGGCGAGGCGCCTCTTGCCGGCCGGAGAACCGAGGGGGGGCCCGGGGGAGGGGCAGGGTGAGGAGGAGGAAGAAGAGGAGGGGGACAGGGAGGGACGGCAGCGGTGGGCGAGCGGGAGAGGTGATGGTGGGGTGGTGGGGGAAGCCAGCGAGGCCCGCCAGGCAGCCTCACTCAGCTCAGCCTCTGCCTCCTCAGAGAGGCGGGAGGCTGAGCCCCAGGAGGGCGGAGAGGGTGAGGCGGAGGGGGAGGGTGAAGGGGACGGTGAGGGCGAGCCGGAAGGGGACGGTGAGGCTGCATCAGGGAGCCAGCCCCGTGAGGCGGCGCTCAGGGCCCAGTCCCGGCAAGTGAAGGGATCCGGCGGGGGACGGAGGAGGTCTAGGGCCGCAGAGGGAGGTGGCGGGCCCCAGCCCCTGGCCCACGTCCCCGGAGGCGAACCCCCGCTCTCTTCCTCCGGCTCCCCTTCCCCCACTGCCAGGATAGGGGTGATCCGGATGGTGGGGCAGGCCACAAGCCGGCGGTTGCCAAGGGAAACCAGCCGGGCTGGCTGGCCTGGATAGGCCTCGGTTTCAGTTTCAAGCCGAGGCCCCCGACGGGGAGGTGGGGAGTGCACACCAGCCCGAGGTGGAGCGGGGATCCGGGAGAGGCTGATGGGGAGGGAGGAAGTGGGAAATGGGGGCTCAGCTCCATCTTTGCTTGTCTCTGGGAGTTCCAGATCTGTGGTAGGGAGAGGTAGAGAGAGAGAGAGAGAGAGAGAGAGAGATGGAGAGATAGAGAGAGAGGTAGAGGTAGAGAGAGAGAGAGGTAGAGAGAGAGGTAGAGATAGATAGAGAGAGATGGAGAGATAGAGAGATAGAAAGAGAGAGAGAGAGATGGAGAGATAGAGAGAGAGGTAGAGGTAGGTAGAGAGAGAGGTAGAGATAGATAGAGAGAGATAGAGAGAGAGGTAGAGGTTGAGAGAGAGAGAGGTAGAAAGAGAGAGAGAGGTAGAGAGAGAGAGGTAGAGGTAGAGAGAGAGGTAGAAAGAGAGAAAGAAAGAGGGAGACAGAGAGAGGAAGAGGAGAGAGAAAGAAAGAGAGAGAGGGATAGAGAGAGGTAGAGGCAGAGAGAGAGAAAGAAAGAAAGAAAGAGAGTGAGAGATTGAGAGAGAGGTAGGAAGAGAGAGAGAGGTCGAAAGAGAGAGAGGTAGAGGGAGAGGTAGAGGTAGAGGTAGAGAGAGGTAGAGAAATAAAAAGATGGGGTCAGTACAACTGTGAGATTCCCTCCTTCTCACAATACCAACACCCCCTCACTTCCACCACCACCCTCAACAGGACTGCCCACCCGATCTCGGAGACACACTGATGGTTGGATGGCCGGAGGTGTCGGACCGGTTCCCAGGGAAGAGGAGGAGGAAGAGTGGGAGCGGGGGCAAGAGTCAAATTGTTTTCTCAAGAGACGAACAAATGTGGGTAAGGGGTCCCCCCCTGGGGGGGGTGGGGAGAGGTGTGACTGAGCAACAGGAGCAGGGAAAGGTGGGACAGAGTGTTGTGCGGGTTGAGGGGTGGGGGAGAAAGGGATGAGATTGATCCTGTTTAGATGGGATTGGGAGCATCTTGGTTTTTAGAAGTGTGGAGGGGTGAGGGTTTCAGAGACTGCAGGGAAAAGAGGGAGGCGGGAGTGAACAAGGGTGAGAGGAGTGGAGTTGAGGAGGAAGACAGGGCATTGTGGAGAGGGGAGGGAAAGAGGATGAAGAGAGGAGTGGAGCAATGTGAGCGGAAGAGAGAACGAGCAAGGGGGTCTGTTAGGAAGAGAGGTATAGATAAGGGAGAACAAACAGCAGGGTGTGGAAGTGGGAGAGTGGGGAGAAAGGGGAGGGGAAAAGGAGAGGGTGAAGGGATGGAGAGGAGGGTTGGAGAGAAGGAGAGGAATGGACAGGTCATTGGGTGAAGGCAACCACTTTGCCCCGTCTCTGGAAAGAGCTGGGGAGGTCAGGGAGGAGAGTGACTATCATCCCATACTTGAGGCTCTGCCCGTTGGTGGAAGGGAGGGTGGAAAGCGTAATGAGGGGGCGCTTCCAGTAGTAGCACCCACCCCCAGGGATTCACCTCCCTCTTTGAGATGGGGTGGGGAAATGAATTTCTCCCTCCCTCTGTCCCTGGCTGACCATTTATCCTGAGACAGTAAACACCCCCCCCCCACCAAAACAGGGGGAGACCTTGTCTCCCACACACCCACCCTTTTGTGACCGGGAGAATTTTCAGTGGGATTTCTTGTTCTCCTGAACTGCAGGTCACAGTGAAATGCAAGGAGTCGAACACAGGGACCTCGGGGTGCAGGTACATGGTTCCCTGGCAGGGTGGTGAAAAGGGCATTTTCCAAGCTGGCCCTCATTAGCCAGTGCACTGAGTGGAGGAATTATCAGTGAGGCTGCATCTGGAATACTGGGTACTGTTTTAGTCGCCCTGCTGCAGGGAAGATGCCATTAAGCTGGAAAGAGTGCAGATCTGATTGAGAGTACAGGACTTGAGGGGTTGAGTTACGGCAAGAGGCCGAGCAGGATGGGACTGCGGATTGCCGGAGACTGTGGCCTTGTGGAAGTGAGGGGCGTAGATCAGGCGAACGGACACAGTGATTTTCCTCAGGGTTGTGGAATCGAGAACTAGAGGGCACAGGTTTAAGGGGACCTGCGGGGAAGGTCGCTGGTGTGGTGACAAGCGAAGAAGGCCATCTAACAGGGTCTCGATCACCTGGGGAAGTAGCCCAAGGAATAGTGGCTGGAACTTAACTCGGGCAAGTGCAGAGTGCTGGGTTTTGGTCAGGTAGACTTGCACAGTAAATGGCAGGGCCCCCGGGAGTGATGCACGAAACAGACAGCCAGAGGCCCAGGAACGTGGTGGCACAGATAGACAGGGTGGTGAAGATGATATTTGGCACGCTGGCCTCCGTCGGTCAGGGCGCTGAATACGGGAGTTGGGATGTCACGTTACAGCTTTACAGGACGTTGGTGAGACCACACCTAGAGTACTGTGTGCCGTCCAGCTGCAGGAAGGATGTCATTAAAAAGATTCACCAGGATATTGCTGGTTCTGGAGGGCCCGAGTTATCAGGAGAGACTGGATAGGCTGGGACTGTTTTCCCTGGAGTGGAGCAAACTGAGGGCTGGGGGGGGGGGGGTGAATAAAAACATGAGCGAAGATAAAGAAAATGACACTGCTTAGTTTTCCCAGGGTGGGGGAAAGCAAGAACCAGAGGGCACGGGTTTAAGGCGAGAGTGGGAAGAATTTGAAAGAGGGAGGTGGGTGTGTGGAACGAGCTGCCAGAGGAGGTGGTCGAGGAGGGGACGCTTGCAACTTTTAGAAAGACATTTGGACAGGGAAAGGAAAGGTTAAGAGGGACGTGGGCTAAGTGCGGGCAAACAGGACGAGCCCGGACCGGATGGGCCGAAGGGCCAGTTCTTGTGCTATGATTCTATTCGATGTGGAGTGTGCTTCACTTCGACACACGGCTCCCCCTCCCCCCATTGATCCCGACGGGGGGAGGCTGCGAGACTATTTAACAGGAAGGGATAGCCTAAGTGTTGAGTGGACCTGCAGGATGGGTGATCCAGGAGGGCAGGAGGGGCTAGAATTCACCCCCCCCCAATGATATGCAGGAGAGGGGGACCCTGAATCAGCAGAGTGCCTGGGCCCCGGGTATAAATAGCTAGTGGCAGAGGAACAGACACAGACTCCCCAAAGTGAAACCATCTGTGCTGCGGAGCCCTGTGGGGAAACAGTCGGTGCGATGCAGCACTTAACCCTCTCCCTCCCACACGCCTCTCCCCAGCCAGAGTTGGACGGCGAGCAACCGGCCCCTGTCGGAGAGGGTTAACCCTCTCCCACCCAGCTCTCTCCAGACACAGTCATATGCTGGGAGTCCGTCCCTGTCAGAGGCAGTTAACCCTCTCTTACCCGCCTCTCCCCAGCTACAGTCAGACGCCGGGAGTCTGTCTCTGTCTCTCTCTCTCCCATCCACCTCTCCCCAACTATAGTTGCCGACAGTCTGTCACTGTGCGACGGATTAACTCTCCTACCCCTTCCCTAGGCTATCTGGCCCTGTTAGAGGGAGAGGTTTAAAGGTGCTAGGGGTGGGGGGGGGGGGCTTCAGGGATAAATTGGAAGTCAGAGGGAAGGGGAAGGCGGATGAGGAGAGGGGTACGTTAGGCAGGGTGAAGGAGACAGAACGGGGGGAGGGTCCCAGTGAGTGCGTGGAGGGAGCAAAGTGTGGGTGGTGAGTGGGGAGTGGGACCACGACATCGGGCAATGTGGTGCAGGAGTGTCCATACATACTGCAGGATGACCGGGAGGGAGCTGCCACACACACGTGTGTGCTGATGTTTATGTCTATGTGTCAATGTGTGCATGTCTACATGTGTGTGATTGAACATGGGTGTGAGTGCACGCAGGTGTGTTTGTATCAGGATGCCAGTATATGGACGCTTATGTGTGTGTGTGTGTGTGTGTGTGTGTGAGAGAGAGAGAGAGAGTGCACATCTGAGTGTGATTATGTGTGTGAGAGAAAGCATACATGTTTATGTATTACTACTTGTGTCTAGTTTGAATCTGTGGGTGAGTGTGTGTGTGTCCGCATTTGAGTCTCTGAGTATGTGTGTGTGCGCGTGTTAGAGTCTGTGTATGTGGGTTGTATCTGATTCAGTGTGTGTGTGTGTGTGTGTGTGTGTGTTTGAGACTGTGCATGTGGGTTTGTATCTGATTCTGTGTGTGTGTGTGTGTGTGTGTGTTTGAGACTGTGTATGTGGGTTTGTATCTGATTCTGTGTGTGTGTGTGTGTGTGTGTGTGCGTTTAAGACTGTGTATGTGGGTTTGTATCTGATTCATTGTGTGTGTGTGTGTGTGTGTTTAAGACTTGTATGTGGGTTTGTATCTGATTCTGTGGGTGTGTGTGTGTGTGTGTGTTTGAGACTGTGTATGTGGGTTTGTATCTGATTCAGTGTGTGTGTGTGTGTGTGTGTGTGTGTGTGTGTGTGTGTTTGAGACTGTGTATGTGGATTTGTATCTGATTCAGTGGGTGTGTGTGTGTGTGTGTGTGTGTGTGTAAGACTGTGTATGTGGGTTTGTATCTGATTCAGTGTGTGTGTGTGTGTGTGTGTGTGTGCATTTCAGACTGTGTATGTGGGTTTGTATCTGATTCATTGTGTGTGTGTGTGTGTGTGTGTTTAAGACTTGTATGTGGGTTTGTATCTGATTCTGTGTGTGTGTGTGTGTGTGTGTGTGTGTTTGAGACTGTGTATGTGGGTTTGTATCTGATTCAGTGTATGTGTGTGTGTGTGTGTGTGTGTTTGAGACTGTGTATGTGGATTTGTATCTGATTCAGTGGGTATGTGTGTGTGTGTGTGTGTGTGTAAGACTGTGTATGTGGGTTTGTATCTGATTCAGTGTGTGTGTGTGTGTGTGTGTGTGTTTGAGACTATGTATGTGGGTTTGTATCTGATTCAGTGTGTGTGTTTGCATTTAAGACTGTGTATGTGGGTTTGTATCTGATTCTGTGTGTGTGTGTGTGTGTTTGAGACTGTGTATGTGGGTTTGTATCTGATTCATTGTGTGTGTGTGTGTGTGTGTGTGTGTGTGTGTGTGTGTGTGTGTTTAAGACTGTGTATGTGGGTTTGTATCTGATTCTGTGGGGGTGTGTGTGTGTGTGTTTGAGACTGTGTATGTGGGTTTGTATCTGATTCAATGTGTGTGTGTGTGTGTGTTTAAGACTGTGCATGTGGGTTTGTATCTGATTCAATGTGTGTGTGTGTGTGTTTGAGTCTGTGTATGTGGGTTTGTATCTGATTCAATGCGTGTGTGTGTGTGTGTGGGTTTGTATCTGATTCAATGTGTGTGTGTGTGTGTGTGTTTGAGACTGTGTATGTGGGTTTGTATCTGATTCAGTGTATGTGTGTGTGTGTGTGTGTGTGTGTGTACCCCACCCCATCCCACAAACCTGAGCTCCCCATCAGTACGGTTTGTCCCGTCTCCAGCTCCTCCCCAAACGTCAGACCGAAGTCCAGCTCCTCTCCCTCCTGGTAACTGGACGCCCTCATCCCCGTGTCAGTGAGATACAGATCCTGCTGATCGGTGGGTGACACAAACCGCTGGCTGGGGCGTTGAGGCAGGAGACCCTCTGCAGTAGACCCAGCGGCCCCACCTCGTCTCCAGAAAACTTCTACAAAAGTTCGGACAAAACTTTCTACTTATGGATCTGCGTGTCTGGGACCTCCCGCCTCCCACCCCCTGTTTCCCATTGGTCCAGTAACTTTGACAGAGCCCCAAGAGAGAGCGCAAGGCACACCAGTTCCATATTCGGAGGAGGGGGTTGGGGTTGACGTGACTCTTTAAAGAGACAGAGTTTGACCAAGTGGGGACACACGCAGTGACAGGGTGCTGGGGAGAGGGGTCACTGAGGGACGGTGTGAGGGAGCTGGGTTATCGTCAGTGGGGATACAGTCAGTGACACAGGGTGCTGGGGGAGAGGGGTCACTGAGGGACGGTGTGAGGGAGCTGGGTTAACATCAGTGGGGATACAGTCAGTGACACAGGGCGCTGGGGGAGAGGGGTTATTGAGGGACGGTGTGAGGGAGCTGGGTTAACGTCAGTGGGGATACAGTCAGTGACACAGGGTGCTGGGGGAGAGGGGTCACTGAGGGACAGTGTGAGGGAGCGGGATTGTCCTCAGTGGGGATATAGTCAGTGACACAGGGCTGGGGGAGAGGGGTCACTGAGGGACGGTGTGAAGGAGCTGGGTTATCGTCAGTGGGGAGACAGTCAGTGACACAGGGTGCTGGGGGAGAGGGGTCACTGAGGGACGGTGTGAGGGTTATTGTCAGTGAGGATACAGTCAGTGACACAGGGTGCTGGGGGAGAGGGGTCACTGAGGGACGGTGTGAAGGAGCTGGGTTATCGTCAGTGGGGATACAGTCAGTGACGCAGGGTGCTGGGGGAGAGGGGTCACTGAGGGATGGTGTGAGGGTTATTGTCAGTGGGGATACAGTCAGTGACACAGGGTGCTGGGGGAGATGGGTCACTGAGGGACGGTGTGAGGGAGCTGGGTTATTGTCAGTGGGGATATAGTCAGTGACACAGGGCTGGGGGAGAGGGGTCACTGAGGGATGGTGTGAGGGAGTTGGGTTAACGTCAGTGGGGATACAGTCAGTGACACAGGGTGCTGGGGGAGAGGGGTCACTGAGGGACGGTGTGAGGGAGCGGGATTATCGTCAGTGGGGATACAGTCAGTGACACAGGGTGCTGGGGGAGAGGGGTCACTGGGGGACGGTGTGAGGGTTATTGTCAGTGGGGATACAGTCAGTGACACAGGGTGCTGGGAGAGAGGGGTCACTGAGGGACGGTGTGAGGGAGCGGGATTATCGTCAGTGGGGATACAGTCAGTGACACAGGGTGCTGGGGGAGAGGGGTCACTGAGGGACGGTGTGAGGGAGCTGGGTTATCAATGGGGTTACAATCAGTGATTTAGGATGCTGGAATTAGCTTTGAGAATCTCTGCGGTACAGTCTCCAATCTCGGTACCTCTTACCACAGCTCTCTAAAGGGAACAAAGTATGCTCAGGATTCTGGGGTTAGTCTCTACCACAAGCTGTAGTGGGTGAGTGGCGAGGAACTGTTGTTCAGAGGTACCTGCTGACGCTTCCTCACA
The DNA here is from genome assembly GCF_963921235.1 of Mobula hypostoma. Taxonomy (NCBI): domain Eukaryota; kingdom Metazoa; phylum Chordata; class Chondrichthyes; order Myliobatiformes; family Myliobatidae; genus Mobula; species Mobula hypostoma. Next base: position 26,519,132 of record NC_086106.1, read on the forward strand.
CCCTGCCACAAAGCTGAGCTGTTTTATGACCAGGCTGTGAAGTGCACATGCACACCCATCTGAATGCTCTCCCCTCCCCACTCGCCATCGCACAGCCGCACTCTTCATCTTTCGCTGCTGCTCGTTCTTATCACAATAATGCCCGTGTCTTTACTCTGTTCCACATAAATATGCAGCTCCATTTTGTGTCAACCCGTTCATCTTTGGGATAAGTCACTCAGGAAATTCCTCTCCGCGCCTTGGGCCGCAACTTTGCCGTTTCTTTAGCTTTTATCTGTTTTATGAATCCGAGTCGCTCGCTCGACGATCAACCCAGCACGGATGGAAAGCGTGCACAGAGCCGGCCGGATTGGAAGCTAGGACACTCGTTCCGAAGTACCACTGTACCACTGCACCACCAGCATGGGAACTGGTGCTAATATTACCTTGTGACTGTTTGCGCGGGATCGTGACTAAACGTGCTGTGTGTGACTAGAATGACTGTGTTTTGCACCTCGCCCCCAGAGGAATGGCATTTTGTTGAGCTGGATGTGTGCGGCTGAGTGGTAATAAACCTGGATTTGAGATTGGGGAGCTGGAGTCTGAGGGGGAGGTTTGGCCTTGGGCAGGGTGTACACGTACTGTACAGGAAGTTTGTGGAGGTGGCGGCTGAGAGAGAGCAGAGGAGACTCGCCAGGATGTGGCCTTGGAATAGAGAGCTGTGGTTATTAGGAGGGGTTATCCTCACTGAAATGCAGGAGGCTCGGGGGTGATCTGACCAAGGACTGTAAAATTAGGAGAGGCGTAGATCGCATAGTCAGAGTTTTCTTTCACTAGTGTGGGGGAGTCTAATGTTTGCTAATGTAGACAAGATCAGGAAGATCAAATTGCAAGGGCAGAGCAAAACACGGTCTGTAAAAGTGTGAAGTGATTCACTTGGGAAGGTCAAATTTGAAGGGTTAATGGCAGGGTCCTTAGAATATGGAGGAACAGAGGGATCTTGGGGTCCATGTCCACAGATCCCTCAAAGCTGCTGTGCAAGTTGATAGGGTTGTTATGAAGCCATACAGTGTGCTGGCCTTTACTAGTCAGGGGACTGAGTTCAAGAACACGAGGTAATGTAGCATTATAAAACTCTGATTAGAACACACTTGGGATTTTGTGTTCAGTTCTGGTTGCCTCATTATGGACAATAGACAATAGGTGCAGGAGTAGGCCATTCAGCCCTTCGAGCCTGCCCCACCATTCACTGTGATCATGGCTGATCATCCACAATCAGTACCCCGTTCCTGCCTTCTCGCCATATCCCTTGACTCCGCTATCTTTAAGAGCTCTATCTAACTCTTTCTTGAAAGCATCCAGAGAATTGGCCTCCACTGCCTTCTGAGGCAGAGCATTCCACAGATCCACAACTTTCTGGGTGAGAAAGTTTTTCCTCAACTCCGTTCTAAATGGCCTACCCCTTATTATAGGAAGGATGTGCAAGCTTTAGAGAGGATGCAGACGAGATTTACCATTAGAGAGCACATCTTATAATGAAAGGTGGAGCAATCTTGGGCTTTTCTCTTTGCAGTGGAAGAGGATGAGAGGGGACTTGATAGAAATAGATAGGAGTTGATAAAAACATGGAAAGAGTATACAGCCAGTGACTTTTTCCCAGGGTGGAAATGGCTAATACCTGGTTTTAAAGTGAGCGGAAGAAAGTACAGAGGGGATGTCAGAGGCAGATCGTTTTGCAGAGAGTTATGGGTGCATGGAATGTAGGTACATTAGGGCCACTTTAGGAGAGTCTTAGATAGGAACATGGATGATAGAAAGTTGGAGGGTTACACAGACGGAAGCACTAGATTGTTTTTGGTGTGGACTTAAATGTCAGCACAACGTTGTGGGCCTCAGGGCCTGTACTGTGCTGTGCTGTTCTATGTCAACAGTGTTGATGTACAGAGGGATCTTGGGATACAAGGCTCTAGCCCTCTGAACCATGGTCAATATGATGGCAGAGAAGGAAACAGCATGTCATCCTTCATTGGACAAGGAACTGTGTTCAAGACGCAGAAAGTTATGTTACAGCTTTTTAAAACTCTGGTTAGTCCGCATCTGGTTGCCCCATTACAGGAAAGCTGTGGGGACTTTTGAGAGGGCGCAGAAGAGGTTCACCAGGATTAGAGAGTATCACCTGTAAGGAGATGTTGATTAAAACTCTGGAACAACAGAAGCTGAAGTGAGACCTGATGGAAGCTTATAAACTTAGGAGAGGCGTTGCTAGGGTAGTTAGCTGTTATCGACTTCCTAGGGTGGAAGACAAAGTCGAAGTCAATTCATTATCAAAGTATGTCACCATGTACGAGATTGAGATTCCGTTCTTGCAGGCATTTATAGGCAAATACAGTAGAATTTGTGAAAAGCTACACATTAATAAAGCCTGGTTGACAAAAGAAGACAAATTGTGTAAATAAATAAACAAATTATACTGAGAACTCTGTACTGCCTGAGAACTGCCAAATATGCATTTGATGTGAGCAGGGTGGTGCGGGTTGGAGAAGTTCAAAGGAATGTGTGGGGCAGCTTTGATATTCACACAGAGTTGTGGGTGCCTGAATGCTCTGTCAGTGCGGGCTGCCGTGATGCCTGGCTTCGCGCCTGCGGTCTCGCACCGTTTGCTCGGCTTTGCGATGATCTGAGGCTGTTGCCTGCGGCAGCTGCAGTGATGCCTGGCTTTGGGTCTTTCGCAAATCTCTAGTTCTGAAGCTACTTGCTTACTTTTACTGTTCGCACGATTTTTTCCCCCTCTCTCTGTTGATGGTCTTTTTTAAAATGGGCTCCTGGGTGGCGTCTTTGCTTTGGGGCTGCTTGTAAGGAAACAAATCTCAAGGTTGTTTAATGTATAGGTACTTCGACAATAAACCTACTTTCAATTTTGAACTTTGATGGAGACTGATGCAATAGAGACATTTGTTGTTGGACAGAAACATGAATATGCAAAGAACCCTGTGTAGGCAGGTGGGATAAGGTGTCATTGACTGAATTCACAGAACATCATGGGCTGAAGAGCGTGTTGCTGTTCTCTGTTCAATGTTCTACCCTGGTGAACCTCCTCTGCACCCTCTCCAAAGCCCCCGTCATCTAATGGAGCGACGAGAACCACACACAATACTCCAAACAAGGTCTAACACTTGCAGCTGTATAATATTTTATAAAGCATTGTACAAGCCGCAGGCGAGACCACACTTGGAGTGTTCTGCGCCAGTCTGGTCATCCAGCTATAGATAGGGTGTCGCCAAGCTGGTAAGGGTGCAGAAAAGATTCATGAGGATGCTACCAGGGCTGGAGGACTTAGGTTATAAGGACAGACTCAGACTGTTTGCCCAGGAGCGAAGCAGACTGAAGGGTGACCTGATAGAGATTTATCAAATCACGAGGGGGCATCGATAAAGTGGATACTCACTGTCTTTTCCCCAAGGTAAGGGAGTCTAGAGCCACAGGCTTAAGGTGAGAGGATAAAGATTTAAAGGGGACCTGAGGGGTGAGATTTTCACACAAAGGGTGGTAGGGTGTGCAATAAGCTGCCAGAGGAAGTGGTAAAGGTGGGGACAATTACTATATTTAAAAGACACTTGGACCAATACATGGATAGGAAAGATATAGAGGGACTTTGGCCACCAGATTGATTCCTGGGATGGCAGGACTTTCATATGATGAAAGACTGGATCGACTAGGCTTATACTCGCTGGAATTTAGAAGATTGAGGGGGAATCTTATTGAAATGTATAAAATCCTAAAGGGATTGGACAGGCTAGATGCAGGAAGATTGTTCCCGATGTTGGGGAAGTCCAGAACGAGGGGTCACAATTTAAGGATAAAGGGAAAGCCTTTTAGGACCGAGATGAGGAAAAACTTCTTCACACAGAGAGTGGTGAATCTGTGGAATTCTCTGCCACAGGAAACAGTTGAGGCCAGTTCATTGGCTATATTTAAGAGGGAGTTAGATATGGGCCTTGTGGCTAAAGGGATCAGGGGGTATGGAGAGAAGGCTGGTACAGGGTTCTGAGTTGGATGATCAGCCATGATTGTACTGTAAGGTGGTGCAGGCTCGAAGGGCCGAATGGCCTACTCCTGCACCTATTTTCTATGTAAACACAGGAAGTCACTTTGGAAGGCATAGATGGGGGCAGATTTTACAATTAGTCAATACTTCCTCTATCTGTGCTAAACATTCCCTAATTCAATTTAAAGTTGTTCATAGAGCACATATGTCCAAAGATAAGTTAGCGCGCTTTTATTCTCATATTAATCCTTTTTGTGATAGATGTCCAGGGCAGATAACCTCTTTAACTCATATGTTTTGGTCTTGCCCTACTTTGGAAACTTTTTGGAGAGTCATTTTTAATATTATCTCTAAGGTATTGAATATAGATATCTCTCCTCACCCTATTACTGCTATCTTTGGACTACCTAAAATTTCCAGTAATCTCTCCCCTTCAGCCCGTAGAATGATTGCATTTCTTACTTTAATGGCGAAAAGATGTATCTTACAACATTGGAAAGAGCTTAATGCTCCAACTACCTTTTTTTGGTTTTCTCAGACGATTTTATGTTTGAATCTGGATAAATTAGAAGCAATCTTTATGATTCCTCACTTAAATTTGAACAGACTTGGAGATCTTTTATTCAATATTTTCATTTAATGTAATATATACCCTTCTTGTTTTTTTTTACTGTTTTTAATGGAGGTCGGGATTGAGGACGTGATTTTAAGTTTAACTCTGTTTGGTTTCAAGTTAGCCCATTGCTTTGCTTTGCTTTTAGTTAGTTGCACGGTGGTTTTTTTTGGGGTTTTTTTTTTCCTTTTCTCTATTGATATATATATAAAATTAGTATACTATTATGTTACCTTGGTATGTTATGTTTAAATTACATTGTTTGTAGTATTTTTTTTGTATTAATATCTTCTGTAATTTTATTATATTCTAACAGTGTATTAGTGTCTATATGGCTTACCTTTTTGTATACTTATTTAATAAAACGATTTAAAAAGAAAGGAAGGCATAGATGATTTGGACAGAATGGTCCGTTCCATGCTGTACAGTTCTCTGATTTTGTCAGGGAGGCAATGGGAGTAGAGGGGAGGGTTGGAGGACGAGGGAAGGGGAGCAGAGCAGAACAGAGGGGATGGGAGGAGAGAGAGTTGGAGGCACATGGTAACATAGGCTGAAGTCCTATTTTCCCCTGAAGGGGAAATCTTGCCTGAAAAATCTGTTGGAATTCCTTGAGGAAATAACAGGCAGGAATGAGAAAGCAGAGTCAGTGAATGTTGAACTTTCAGAAGGTCTTTGACAAGGTGTTGCACATGAGGCTGCTAAACAAGATAAGAATGCATGGTATTACAGGAGAGATACTAGCATGGACAGAGCATTGGCTGATTGGCAGGAGGCAAAGAAATAAAGGGGGTCTTTTCTAGCTAGCTGCTGGTGACTATTGGTGTTCCACAGGGGTTGGTGTTGGGACCACTCCTTTTCATGTTATATGTCAGAATCAGAATCAGGTTTATTATCATGTGTCATGAAACTTGTTAACTTAGCAGCAGCAGTTCAATGCAATACGTAATACAGAAGACGAAGAAAAAAATTAAAAATAATAATTAAGTAGATCAACTACAGTATAAGTATATTGAATAGATTAAAAATCGTGCAAAAAAACAGAAATAATACATACTAAAAAAAGTGAGGTAATTTTCATGGGTTCAATATCCATTTAGGACTCGGATGGCAGAGGGGAAGCTGTTCCTGAATCGCTGAGTGTGAGCCTTCGGGCTTCTGTACGTCCCACTGATGGTAAAAGTGAGAAAAGGGAACGGTCTGGGTGCTGGGTGTCCTTAATAATGGACGCTGCCTTTCTGAGACACCGCTCCCTGAAGATGTCCTGGGTACTTTGTAGGCTAGTACCCAAGATGGAGCCGACTAAATTTAATGATATGGATGATGTAATTGGTGGCTTTGTGGCCAAGTTCAGACCATAAGACCATAAGACCAGAATTAGGATAATCAGCCCATCAAGTCTGCTCTGGCATTCCATCATGGCTGGTCCTGGATCCCTAAGTTTGTGGATGATATAAAGATAGGTGAAGAGATGGGTAGTGATGAGGAAGTAGGAAGTCTGAAGAAGGTCTTGGACAGATTAGGAGAAAGGGAAAAGAAGATGCAGATGAAATACAATGTAGGGAATGTCGTGTACCAATACACCTTAGTAGAAAGAATAAAGCATGGACTATTTTCTAAACAAGGAGCAAATGAAGAAATCAGAGATGAAAGGGACTTGGGAGTCCTCTTGCAGGATTCCCTGAAGGTTATCAGAATCTTTGGCAAGGAAGGCCAAGTGCAATGTTAGCATTCATTTCGAACGGACTAGAATGTAAAAGCAGGGATGCAATGCTGAGGATTTATAAGGCACTGTAAATTGAAAGCAGTAATGGGCCCCTTATCTAAAGAACGTTTGTGCTGGCATTGGGGATGATCCGCAGAAGATTCAGGGGAATAATGCTGGGAATGAAAGGGTAATGTATGAGGAGCACTTAATGGCTTTGGGCCTGTACTTCGGAATTCGGAAAAATGAGGTGAGATCTCATTGAAAGTTATTGAATATTGAAAGGCCTGGATAGAGTGGATGTGGGCAGAGGATGTTTTCAACAGTGGAGGATTCTGAGACCAGAGTGGACAGCCTCAGAATACAAAGGCAGCTCTTTAGACTAGAGATGAGGAGGAATTTAGTTAGCCAGAGGGTAGTGAATTGTGGGATTCATTACCACAGAGAGCTGTGGTGGCTAAGTCATTGGGTAGATTTAAAGTGGAGGTTGATAGATTCTTGATTAGTAAAGGCATCAAGGCTTGTGGAGTGAAGGCAGGAGAATGGGGTTGACAGGGATAATAAATCAGCCATGATGAAATAGCAGAGCAGACTTGACAGCCAAATGCCCTAATTTTCTTCCTAAGCCTTATGGTCCTACGGGAGGGGCTGGGAAGAGGGTGGAGAGGGGACAGGCAAGGAACTTTTGTGATGATGCTAGCAGAGCGCCAGGAGTAGCAGATGGTTCGAGCCATGTGGGTCTGTGCTGGGCTGGAGCGTGCTGCTGTGCCGGCCATCTGGCCCACGGCGGGGCTGTGAGAGACGGGAAGGGGCCGAGCTGGTGGGGGGCAGCGGCTTCTGGCACAGGCACAGAGGGCTGGAGATCCAGCAGGTAGCTGGAGACTTGTGTGTGTGTGTGTGTCCATACGTGAGAAAGTGTATGTATGTGTGTGCCCATATGTGCGTGTATGTGTGTCTGTACACAGACATGCGTGTGTGTGTGGCTATGTATATGTATTGAGCATATGTCAGTGTGTGATTATGATCTGTGTGCTTGTGTGTGTGTCAGTGTGAGTATGAATACGTGCCTTCATGTGTAACTGGGTGTACGAGTGTGTGTGTGTGTGTGTGTGTGTGTGTGTGTGTGTGTGTTCCCACACACTGTGAGAGAGAATGCGAGTGTTTGACAGCCTGCCTCTCTCTCAGGGGCTCAGACAGGTGGTCGGAGGATTACACCGCTTGCTGCTGCCTCAGAGTTCCGGACATTATTCCCTCACACCCAGTGAAACTGGAGAACAAACTGATATTTATAGATCAACCCTACCTCAGAAACATGACAGTAGAATGTGGACAGATTCTGCGTCTAACCCTGGCCTTGCAATTGTCTAGAGGGAGTCTCACCCGCGTCTGGCTTGGGCTATAGGCGATCAGAGCAGAATTTGGCCATTCGGCCTGTCGAGGCAGCTCCATGGCTAATATCTCCACCCCATTCCCCAGCCTTCTCCCCGGAATCTCTGACAGCCTTACGAATCAAGAACCTATCAATTACCGTTTAAGATATACCCAATGTCTTGGCCTCTGCTGCTGTTGCAATGAATTCCACAGATACACCATACACTGTCTTCAGAAATTCCTCCGTATCTCTGTTCTAAAGATAAGTCCTTATATTCTCAGGCTGTGCCCTCTCGTCCTAGATTCTCCCATCATTGGAAACATCCTGTCCACATGCACTCTATCCAGTGAGCCTCAGCCAGTATTTGGCCCAGTCCTTGGGGAGTGTGTGACGGGACGGTGTGGAGGGAGTCGCACCCTGTGTCTGACCCTGTCCCTGGGAATGTGTGATGGGACGGTGTGGAGGGAGTCGCACCCTGTGTCTGACCCTGTCCCTGGGAGTGTGTGACGGGACGGTGCGGAGGGAGTCGCACCCTGTGTCTGACCCTGTCCCCGGGAGTGTGTGACGGGACGGTGTGGAGGGACGGAGTGTGTGACGGGACGGTGTGGAGGGAGCCTCACTCCACTCTGGTTTGTCCTTGGTGTACTTTCACTTTCATTAATTCTAACCACATTACCGCTGTAGAGGACTGCAGGACTCTGTTCTGTCATTTTGAGAATTACTGCACAAACAAACCATGTAATTGAGAAGAAGAACGAGCTGAGAACTGTGACAGGGGACCTTTGATTAAATTGTGGTCTGACATCAACTGCAGGGCAATCATGAATCTTGAATCAGTCTGTCAATTCCCATCGAGGCTGTCAATATTTTCAACGTGACCTTGAACTCAGACATAACCGAATAAAGATTGTATTTTTAACTTGCAGGAAGCCTATTCCAGATGACACCAAAGTAGGATCTCTTATGGAAGAACCTCAAGAAGGGAGCATTTGTTCTCAAAGGAGGCCAGAGTGTTTCAATGTTGCAGTGATGGGTATGGGGTATGTTTGTGTTATGTGAGGGGCAGAGAAGATACTTAATCTCCGACCTCCCTGTCCCCTTCGCTCTGTACCAGTGAGGGGTGTGAAGAGATATTTGATTTCTGACCGTGCTCTCAATCTGTTCTTCTCTCTGATGACATTGTCCCCTCCGCAGGATCAGCTGGACTTCTCTGCATCACCTGCTTCTCCTCACCATAGACACTGCGAAAGATTTTCTCGAGGCTCGTCTCCTCCCTTGGTCCTCTCTGCGTTTCACCTCTCCTCACAGACACTTGCACCAAGTCCTCAGCTCGATCCCAGTCGCCTCCCGAGGCTGTCATGCAGCCATTGTGGCTGCTGTATGTCCTTCGGCTCATCAAGTATCTGCTGATCCCCAGTTTTACACATTATTCCGTTTTATTCACCCAGATCCCAGCCACATACTGGGGGGATAATACACAGCGGATGATTTAATCCACCAACCTGTAAACTCCTTTATCCGGGAGTTGTCTCTCGATACCCCTCACTGTCCTGTATCTGGGGACTCCCCTTCATCCCCTTCCTGTTTCCCTGATGCTGAAGAGTGACGGAGGAGATAAAGGGTGCTCCCTCTCTGAACCTCCAGTATTAGGGGAGCTCCCTCTCACCCCCTCCAGTATCTGGGGATCCCCCTCCCTCACTCCATTTCGGGGAGGAAATGGGAAGACTCGGGGGCTGGGGGGGGGGACTCACATAGTTTCTCTCTCACTTGCTCGCATACTTTCTCTCACTCTCACACAGATAGAGTGCTGGAGGTGGGGATTGAACCCAAGTCTCTGAGGTAACAGCTTTAACCACTGGGTCACTGCACGGTCTGAGTTACAGCATGTACTGGGAGAGAGAAGGGTGGTTCTGTCCCCTGTCCTCTGAAGAACTAAGTAAGCTGGAGCCCAGAATGTATCTGTACTTGGTACCCCTGTTGAGAGAGGAGGGTCTCTCTGTCAATCATTTGCCGCAGGACCCAAACACAGGCGCAAAGTTATTAAAATCACCAAAAGACACCATGCTTTAGACATCCTTAACAGGGTAATTTAATAAATGTGAGAGGACTGGGAATGAGGAGGAGGGCGTCAGTACAGAGGTGAAGATGTGATACACAGCAGTGACGATGCCCCCAGCGCTGAGTCTGAAACTGTTTCTGAAGCCACACCAGTTTCGTGCCATCATTATAGGACCCCGCTGAAGCAAGGAAGACATTCAAAGCTCCCTCCGGTCCCAAGGATGTTATTATGTCTACCAGTGATAACCAGACTAACTCCAACCAACTAGCCAGGAGTTCCCTCTGTAAGTTCTAAGAGGAAGTCACTCTTTCTGTCAGGGACCCCTGTTAAAAGGGGAGTTTCTCTCCAACAGGGAGCCCTGTTAAAGGGAGAATTCCTCTTTAGGCATCCCCATTAAAAAGGTAGCATCTATGTCAGGTAACCCTGATAAAGGGGTTGGAATGTTCAATGGCCCAAGCTGTGTTGCTCTTTCTGGGTGGCCAGGATCTTCCCTGCCAGTCCTTGACTTTCTGGGCCCTCCCCTGGCCTCACTCAGCTGGTCACCGAGCAGTTGAGGGAAGCTCGGCAGCAGAGGTCACTGGATGGGACTGAGGTGAGGATGAACAGCGGGCCTTCCATTGGTGAAGAGTAGGAGAGAAATTGGCTCACGTTCCCAAGTCCTGTTCTCTTATCAGGCCACAGCCTCTTGGGTAGAAAGCATGAGATATCTTTCCCATGGGCGTCAGGAAGTGGGAGAGTGGAGGGGCATAGATGGTTGCTGGGAGGTGCGGGGACGAGGGCAGTGAGCATTCAGTACCGCAGATGCAGCGAGGGGCCAGGGCTAGAAATGGGGTGTCAGATTTTGGTCAGGAACCAGTGAAGGGGCCCTGGCCTGAGGTTACCCTTTGGGATGATGGAGCAATTGGCCAAAGTTTGAAGCCCTTGCCTGCCCCACTGAGAGACCATTGGGAATTATAGAAGGCTGCAGTCATCCTGAAAGCAACTGTACCTCTGGAAATATGAGAAGGTTTTGTCCATGTCCTGAGGACAACTCCTCGAAGGGAAGGGATGTTAGCTGTCATCAGTCAAGGGATAGAGTTCAAGAGTCGCGATGTAATGATACAGCTCTGTAAAACTCTGGTTAGGCCACACTTGGAGTATTGTGTCCAGTTTTAGTCGCCTCACTATAGGAAGGATGTGGAAAGGGTACACAGGAGATTTACCAGGATGCTGCCTGGTTTAGAAAGTATGCATTATGATCAGAGATTAAGGGAGCTAGGGCTTTACTCTTTGGAGAGAAGGAAGATGAGAGGAGACACGATAGAGGTATTCAAGATATAAAGAGGAATAGATAAGAGTAGATAGCCAGCACCTCTCCCCTAGGGCACCACTGCTCAATACAAGGGGACATGGCTTTAAGGTAAGGGGTGGGAAGTTCAAGGGGAACTTAGAGGAAGGTTTTTTTACTCAGAGAGTGGTTGGTGCGTGGAATCCACTGCCTGAGTCAGTGGTGGAGGCAGATACACTAGTGAAATTTAAGAGACTATTAGACAGGTATATGGAGGAATTTAAGGTGGGGGGTCATAAGGGAGGAAGGGTTTGAGGGTCGGCACAACAATGTGGGCCAAAGGGCCTGTACTGTGCTGTACTTTTCTATGTTCTATCTTGAGGGCAATCTGTCCCTGGAGAATTATGGGAAGGTTGGCCACATACTGAGGGTCACACCCTTGGCAGTGATAGGATGGTTAGTCATCCTGTGGAGGAGGGAATCATTTCCCCATGTCACCCGTTGAATTATTGGAGGGTTGACCACTTCCTGAGGGCGACTCTCCCCAAGGATGCATATGGAATTATGAGAAGGTTGGCCACATCTTGAGGATCTCATCCCCCACCCCGACACACCCTTGGCATGATGGGAAAAAGCCTTAAAGCCTCCTCCCCTACCTTCCCCCCACCCAACACACTCATCTCTTCCCAACTCATCCCACCCCCACTGATAACCCTTGGAATTGTGGGGGTTGGCTTCATCCTGAGAATGATCTTCCCTTTGGAATTACAGGAACACTGGCCAAATGAGGCAGGTGGGTGGGTGGTGGGGGGGGGGGTCAGGAATCCCTTCCTCATGGAATTCTGGAAGGGCTGGCCACATCCTCAGGGTGACATTCTTGGAATATGGGAAGAACCCACATCTTGAAAGTTCGAACCACCTCAACTCCCCCTTGCTCACCTGTCACTTGGCAATGGGATGGGTTAGCCGAGCTTTGAGGGCTCCTCATCCTCCCTACTCTTAAATACACCCCGTCCACCCCTCCTAAGTTAACATTTGAAATTTGGGCTGGTCGACCACATCTGATGGGGATGATGGATCTGGGAAAAGGGTGCTCCCTATTCCCAACCCCCAGCAGGTCAGATGATGGATCTGGGAAAAGGGTGCTCCCTATTCCCAACCCCCAGCAGGTCAGATGATGTCCCAGTGGGAAGGTTACAGTGGGAAGACCAGGAAGCCAGAGAAGGTGGAGAACTTCCAGCCACCTACGAGGCTCCCCTGCTCCAGCTGGAGCGAGGCCCGGTCACCCTTCTCCATGTGAACCAGCCCGCCATTAGTCGCCGCCTCACGGGTCACTTCCTGGTCGCCGGCAAAGGCGGAGATGATCGGCCGGCCATTCACACTCAGGCTCACCTGTCGGGTGGAAAGGGGGACAGAGATCAGCTGGGGGTCAGGGAGCCTCCCTCTCGTTTCTGTCCCTCCTCCACACTGTGAGTTATCAGAGTTAAATGTCAACTTCCTCGCCCATACCCAGAGCTGACCCAAAAGGTGACAGGTCACTACACAACCCACTGACCCCCCAATTATCCCGTCCTTAATGGCCCAGTATTTTAAATCAAGGTGAAAGGTCACCTTCTGGCCCGTTGGCACATCCTTCCCCCCACCCCTCCAAAACAACACATCCACACTCACCCCCGCCCCTCATTGGCCAAGCCCTGGCTTTGAGCCTCGGTTGTCAGGGAAATGGGCAGGCGTGAAAGATAGACTATCATCCACTAGCCCTTCAGAACAGTGGTAAAGTTGGCCACATTCTGCGGGCAAACTTTCCATTGGACATCCTTGACATTAGAGCCGTCTCATTGGGGAGGGACCTGGTTTCAGAGATAAATGCTGGTGGAGAATGGGAACATGAGCCTCCCACCCCCCACCCCCCAAACACATCCTAACCCCGGACCTGGATGGTCTGACGGTTGTACACTTTGACCACGTGGAAGGTGAAGCTGTAGACGCCCCTCTGTGGAGCCACGAACACGCTGAGCTCCCGGTTGAAGTGCCGGCCGATGTTCACCAAGACCTGGATGGGAGAAAGCGGGAAAGGGACACGTCACATCTCCACCCAGCACAGTGACAGGGACATGCCGCCCAGGGTAAGAAAATCCGGCATGTCCCGGTTGGCCCTCAGCAGTGTTTACGTACGTGCTCATAGAGAGCATCCTATCCATCTGCATTGTGTCTTGATTCAGCAACTACTCTGCCCTTGACTGCAAGCACCTGCAGAGAGTCTATGGTACTGATATAGACTGGTCTATACACCTCTCTGCCTCAGCAAAGCAGCCAACGTAACCAAAAACCCCACTCACCATGGGCTTTCTCTTTTCTCCCTCCTATCACTGGGCGGAAGATACAAAAACCCAAAATCAGACACCACCAGGCTGAAGGATAGCTACAACCCCACTGAACGGTCCGACAAAACTCTTGTCTTCACTGACTACCTCTTCCTTATGGTCTGTCTGCACTTCTTCTTTGTAACACTTTATTTTGCAGTCCATTATTGCTGTTCCCTTGTACTGATCTGATGAAATGATCTGTACAAACAAAGATTTTCACTGTAACTGATGATAAACCAATTTACCAGTACACAACACACACACAAACACTCACCTGATCAAATCGGACGGAGGCAGACCCATTGGGGGGCGACGCTGGCTCATGGTTGGTTCCCCGCAGGGCGGAGAAGGCGGCCCTGACGCCGGCGGTACGAACCGACATCCCCAGGGATGCCCCCTCTCCCCCCATCCCCTTCCTCGGGCTGGCCTGCGGATCGGAGTCACACACCACCAAGCACTTCCCCTCCAGTGCCAGGGGCTCCGTCTCGTTCTGGGAGCGAGCCCGGCGGGGGGCGAGGAAGACGAGGAGGAAGAGGGCGGTGAGGAGGGAGGCAAGGGTCTCCCCGGGGCGTTTGGCTCCTGGCATTGTTGCCGAGTGATGGGGGCCCGACTGTGGCCTTGACCGGTTTTCTAGATGCTGACGTCAAGGGGAGAGGTCGTCAGGGTGAGCGGTAGGGCCCCGAAAGCAGGTCAGAGGTTGGATGGTTGGCCTCCTGTTCCAAGGGGTGTTGCTGCTTGGGACCAGGCAGGGTCTCCCTAATGCCCGCGTCCTTTCCCTCGCTCTCCGTCTCTCTCTCTCCACCAGCGGACGTGGCTGCCCGGATCTCCTCCTTGCCGTCCCGTGTCCTGGGAGCTTGGATCTGTCTGACGGTGTCCGAGCTGAGAAGGTTGGAGTCAGGCGAGGAGTAAAAGAGGAGGAGTTGGAGGGGAGTGGAGGGGGAGAGAGAGAGAGGTGGGGGGGAGAGTATGGGGAAGGGTGGGGAGCGGAGGAAGGGTGGGTGGGAGGAGAGAGGGTCAACAGGACAGAAACAGGCCCTTCGTTCATGCTAACCTGAGCCGGACCCTTTTGCCTGCATTCCGCATACATTTGCTGAGCGTGCATCTGTCCGAATGTCTTTTCAACCTTGTGAGAGACCTGGACGCCACTATTTCCACTGACAGCTTGTCCCAAACACCAACCACTCTCTGTTTGGAAAATGGATTCCTTGGGACCTTTTAATTCTTTCTCCACTCACCTGAAACCTGTGCTCTCTGGTTTTAGACTAGAGTGAAGGAGAGAGAGGAAAGGAAAGGGTTGCGGGAGAGAGGAAAGGGAAAGGTCAGGGGAGAGAGGAAAGGGAAAGGTCAGGAAGAGAGGAAAGGGAAGGGTCGGGGAGAGAGGAAGGGGAAGGGTTCAGGGAGAGAGGAAAAGGAAGGGTCGGGGAGAGAGGAAAGTGATGGGTCGGGGAGAGAGGGAAGGGATGGGTCGGGGAGAGAGGGAAGGGATGGGTCGGGGAGAGAGGAAAGGGAAGGGTCGGGGAGAGAGGAAAGGGATGGGTTGGGGAGAGAGGAAAGGGAAGGGTCGGGGAGAGAGGGAAGGGTCGGGGGAGAGAGGAAAGGGAAGGGTCGGGGAGAGAGGAAAGGGAAGTGTTGGGGAGAGAGGAAAGGGAAAGGTCAGGAAGAGAGGAAAGGGAAGGGTCGGGGAGAGAGGAAGGGGATGGGATGGGGAGAGGGGAAAGGGAAGGGTCGGGGAGAGAGGGAAGGGAAGGGTCGGGGAAAGGAAAGGGAAGGGTCAGGGAGAGAGGAAGGGGAAGGGTTCAGGGAGAGAGGAAAAGGAAGGGTCGGGGAGAGAGGAAAGGGATGGGTCGGGGAGAGAGGAAGGGGAAGGGTTCAGGGAGAGAGGAAAAGGAAGGGTCGGGGAGAGAGGAAAGGGATGGGTCGGGGAGAGAGGAAAGGGAAGGATCGGGGTGAGGAAAGGGAAGGGTTGGGGGGAGAGGAAAGGGAAGGGTCTGGGGGAGAGGAAAGGGAAGGGTTGGGGGGAGAGGAAAGGGAAGGGTTGGGGAGAGAGGAGTGAAAGCAGATGGGAGAGGAGGGACTGTGAGAGAGATGCAGAGAGAAGGGAGGGGGAAAGGGGAAAGGGCAAAGAGTGGGTAGGGGGAGATGGGAAAAGTGTGGGTAGGGGGAGATGGGGAGAGGAGAGGAGGGGGAGAGGTGGAGGAGGTGGAGTGGGAGAGGAGGGGAGGAGGGGAGAGGGGAGGTAGGGAGAGGAAAGGGAAAGGTCGGGGAGAGAGGAAAGGGAAGGGTCGGAGAGAGAGGAAAGGGAAGGGTCAGAGAGAGAGGAAAGGGAAGGGTCGGGAGAGAGGAAAGGGAAGGGTCGGGGGGAGAGGAAAGGGAGGGTTGGGGAGAGAGGAAAGGGAAGGTTCGGGGGGAGAGGAAACGGAAGGATTGGAGAGACAGGAAAGGGAAAGGTAGGAGAGAGGAAAGGGAAGGGTCGGGGAGAGAGAAAAGGGAAGGGTCGGGGAGAGGGGAGAAGGAAGGGTCGGGGAGAGAGGAAAGGGAAGGGTCGGGGAGAGAGGAAATGGAAGGGTCAGCGGGAGAGGAAATGGAAGGGTCAGAGAGAGGAAAGGGAAGGGTCGGGGAGAGGAAAGGGAAGGGTCAGGGAGAGGAAAGGGAAGGGTCAGGGAGAGAGGGAAGGGAAGGGTCAGGGGAGAGAAAAGGGAAGGGTCGGGAGAGAAAAAAGGGAAGGGTCGGGGGAGAGGAAAGGGAAGGGTCGGAGAGAGGAAAGGGAAGGGTCGAGGAGAGAGGAAAGCGAAGGATCGGGGAGAGGAAAGGGAAGGGTCAGGGGGAGAGGAAAGGGAAAGGTCGGGGAGAGAGGAAAGGGAAGGGTCAGGGAGAGAGGAAAGGGAAGTGTCGGGTTGAGAGGAAAGGGAAGGGTCGGGGAGAGAGGAAAGGGAAGGGTCGGGGAGAGAGGAAAGGGAAGGGTCAGGGAGAGAGAAAAGGGAAGTGTCGTGGGAGAGAGGAAAGGGAAGGGTCAGAGAGAGGAAAGGGAAGGGTCGGGGGGAGAGGAAATGGAAGGGTCGGAGAGAGGAAAGGGAAGGGTCGGGGGAGAGGAAAGGGAAGGGTCAGGGAGAGAGGAAAGGGAAGGGTCGGGGGGAGAGGAAAGGGAAGGATCGGAGAGACAGTAAAGGGAAAGGTCGGAGAGAGGAAAGGGAAGGGTCGGGGAGAGAGGAAAGGGAAGGATCGGGGAGAGGAAAGGGAAGGGTCGGGGGGAGATGAAAGGGAAGTGTCGGGGGGAGAGGAAAGGGAAGGATTGGAGAGAGAGGAAAGGGAAGGGTCGGAGAGAGGAAAGGGAAGGGTTGGGGAGAGGAAAGGGATGAGTCGGGAAGAGAGGAAGGGGAAGGGTCGGAGGGAGAGGAAAGGGATGGGTCGGGTCGGAGAGAGGAAAGGGTCAGGGAGAGAGGAAAGGGAAGGGTCGGGGAGAGAGGAAAGGGATGGGTTGGGGAGAGAGGAAGGGGAAGGGTCGGAGGGAGAGGAAAGGGATGGGTCGGGGAGAGGAAAGGGTTGGGGAGACAGGAAACGGAAGGTTCGGGGGCCGGAAAGGGAAGGGTCGGGGAGAGAGGAAAGGGAAGTGTCGGGGGGGGGGGAGAGGAAAGGGAAGGGTCGGGGAGAGAGGAAAGGTAAGTGTCAGGGATAGGGGAAAGGGAAGGGTCGGAGAGAGAGAAAAGGGAAGGGTCGGAGAGAGGAAAGGGAAGGGTCGGGGAGAGAGGAAAGGGAAGGGTTGGGGAGAGAGGAAAGGGAAGGATCGGGGGGAGAGGAAAGGGAAGGGTCAGGGAGAGAGGAAAGGGGACGGTCAGGGGGAGAGGAAAGGAAAGGGTCAGGGAGAGGGGAAAGGGAAGGATTGGGATGAGAGGGGAAAGGGAAGGGTCGGGGGAGATGAAAGGGAAGGATCGGGGGGGAGAGGAAAGGGAAGGGTCAGGGTGAGAGGAAAGGGAAGGGTCGGGAGAGGGGGGAAAGGGAAGGGGCGGGGAGAGAGGAAAGGGATTGGTCGGGGGGGGAAAGGAAAGTGTTGGGGAGAGGTGAAAGGGAAGGGTCGGAGAGAGGAAAGGGAAGTGTCGGGGAGAGAGGAAAGGGAAGGATCGGGAGAGGAAAGGGAAAGGTCGGGGAGAGAGGAAAGGGAAGGGTCGGAGAGAGGAAAGGGAAGGGTCAGGGAGAGAGGAAAGGGAAGTGTCGGGGGGAGAGGAAAGGGAAGGGTCGGGGGAGAGGAAAGGGAAGGGTCAGGGAGAGAGGAAAGGGAAGTGTCGGGGGGAGAGCAAAGGGAAGGGTCGGCGGGAGAGGAAAGGGAAGGGTCGGGGGGAGAGGAAAGGGAAGGGTCAGGGAGAGAGGGAAGGGAAGGGTCGGAGAGAGGAAAGGGAAGGGTCGGGGAGAGAGGAAAGGGAAGGATCGGGGAGAGGAAAGGGAAGTGTCGGGGGTAGAGGAAAGCGAAGGGTCAGGGAGAGAGGAAAGGGAAGGATCGGGGGAGAGGAAAGGGAAGGGTCGGGGGGAGAGGAAAGGAACGGGTCAGGGAGAGGGGAAAGGGAGGAATTGGGGTGAGAGGGGAAAGGGAAAGGTCGGGGCGAGAGGGGAAAGGGAAGGGTCGGGGAGATGAAAGGGAAGGATCGGGGGGAGAGGAAAGGGAAGGATCGGGGGGAGAGAAAAGGGAAGGGTCAGGGGGAGAGGAAAGGGAAGGGTCAGGGAGAGAGGAAAGGGAAGGGTTAGGGGGAGAGGAAAGGGAAGGGTCGGGTCGGAGAGAGGAAAGGGTCAGGGAGATGGAAGGGAAGGGTCAGGGAGAGGGGGGAAAGGGAAGGGTCGGGGAGAGAGGAAAGGGATGGGTCAGGGAGAGAGGAAAGGGAAGGGTCGGGGAGAGAGGAAAGGGAAGGGTCGGGGAGAGGGGAAAAGGAAGGGTCGAAGAGAGAGGGAAGGGAAGGGTCGGGGAGAGGAAAGGGAAGGGTCGGGGAGAGAGGAATAGGAAGGATCGGAGAGAGAGGAAAGGGAAGGGTCGGAGAGAGAGGAAAGGGAAGGGTCGGAGAGAGGAAAGGGAAGGGTCGGGGAGAGAGGAAAAGGAAGGGTCGGGGAGAGAGGAAAGGGAAGGATCGGGGGAGAGGAAAGGGAAGGGTCCGGAGAGAGGAAAGAGAAGGATCGGGGGGAGAGGAAAGGGAAGGGTCAGGGAGAGAGGAAAGGGAAGGGTCAGGGAGAGAGGAAAGGGGACGGTCGGGGGGAGAGGAAAGGAAAGGGTCAGGGAGAGGGGAAAGGGAAGGATTGGGACGAGAGGGGAAAGGGAAAGGTCGGGGCGAGAGGGGAAAGGGAAGGGTCGGGGGAGATGAAAGGGAAGGATCGGGGGGAGAGGAAAGGGAAGGGTCGGGAGAGGGGGGAAAGGGAAGGGGCGGGGAGAGAGGAAAGGGATGGGTCGGGGAGAGGAAAGATTTGGGGATAGAGGAAACGGAAGGTTCTGGGGCCGGAAAGGGAAGGGTCGGGGAGAGAGGAAAGGGAAGTGTCGGGGGGGAGAGGAAAGGGAAGGGTCGGGGAGAGAGGAAAGTGAAGTGTCGGGGATAGAGGAAAGGGAAGTGTCGGGGGGGGAAAGGAAAGGGAAGGGTCGGGGAGAGGAAAGGGAAGAGTCGGGGGGGTAGAGGAAAGGGAAGGGTCGGGGAGAGAGGAAAGGGAAGTGTCGGGGATAGAGGAAAGGGAAGTGTCGGGGGGGAAAGGAAAGGGAAGGGTCGGGGAGAGGAAAGGGAAGAGTCGGGGAGAGAGGAAAGGGAAGGGTCGGGGGGAGAGAGGAAAGGGAAGGGTCGGGGGGAGAGGAAAGGGAAGGGTCGGGGAGAGAGGAAAGGGAATGGTCGGGGGGAGAGGAAGGGGAAGGGTCGGGGGGAGAGGAAAGGGAAGGGTTGGGGAGAGAGGAAAGGGACGTGCCGGGGGGGAGCGGAAAGGGAAGGGTTGGGGAGAGAGGAAAGGGAAGGGTCGGAAAGAGGAAAGGGAAGTGTCGGGGAGAGGAAAGGGAAGGGTCGGGGGGAGAGGAAAGGGAAGGGTCGGAGAGAGGAAAAGGAAGTGTCGGGGGAGAGAGGAAAGGGAAGGATCGGGGGGGAGGAAAGGGAAGGGTTTGGGAGAGAGGAGTGAAAGCAGATGGGAGAGGAGGGACTGTGAGAGAGATGGAGAGAGAGGGGATAGGGAGGGGGAAAGGGGAAAGGGCAAAGTGTGGGTAGGGGGAGATGGGAAAAGTGTGGGTAGGGGGAGATGGGGAGAGGTGGAGGAGGGGGACTGGGGGGGAGGGGGAGTGGGGACCTGGGGAGAGGGGGGGGAGGAGGGGAGAGGTGAGGAGGGGGAGAGGAGAAGGAGGGGGAGTTGGGGCAGGGGGAGTGGGGACCTGGAGAGAGGGGTAGGAGGGGAGAGGGGAGGAAGGGGAGTGGGGACCTGGGGAGAGGGGGAGGAGGGGAGAGGTGGAGGAGGGGGAGAGGGGACCTGGGGGGTGGGGGAGGAGGGGAGAGGGGAGATGGGGAGAGGTGGAGGAGGGGGAGTGGGGGGCAGGGGGAGTGGGGACCTGGGGAGAGGGGGAGGAGGGGAGGGGTGAGGAGGGGGAGTGGGGACCTGGGGAGAGGGGGAGGAGGGGAGAGGGGAGGAGGGGGGAGGGTTGATGAGGGGGAGTGGGGACCTGGGGAAAGGGGGAGGAGGGGAGAGGAGAGGTGGGGAGAGGAAAGGGAAGTGTCAGGGGGGAGAGGAAAGTGAAGGGTTGGGGAGAGGGAAGGGTCGGGGAGAGGAAAGGGAAGGGTTGGGGAGAGAGATAAAAGGGAAGGGTCGGGGAGAGGAAAGGGAAGGGTCGGGGAGAGAGAGGAAAGGGAAGTGTCGGGGGAGAGAGGAAAGGGAAGGGTTGGGGAGAGAGGAAAGGGAAGTGTCGGGGGAGAGAGGAAAGGGAAGGGTTGGGGAGAGAGGAAAGGGAAGGATCGGGGGGGAGGAAAGGGAAGGGTTGGGGAGAGAGGAGTGAAAGCAGATGGGAGAGGAGGGACTGTTAGAGAGATGGAGAGAGGGGATGGGGAGGGGGAAAGGGGAAAGGGCAAAGTGTGGGTAGGGGGAGATGGGGAGAGGTGGAGGAGGGGGAGTGGGGGGGGAGGGGGAGTGGGGACCTGGGGACAGGGGGAGGAGGGGAAGGGGAGAAGGGGAGGAGGGGGAGGACGGGGAGTAGGGGAGAGTGTGTGGTTGTATGTACGCTTTTGTTTTGTCAGCAACATTCACAGCCTCTCCCTCAGCAACACACATTTCCACACATAAAACTGACACAAATACAGAGCGAGAGTGTGTGTGAGTGTGTGAAATTTGTGTGTGTGTGTGTGAGGACTGTATGAATGTGAGATTGTGTGAGATAGAGTGTGTGCGAGAGAGTGAGTGTGTGTGAGAGCAAAAGCGTGTGTGTGTCAGCGCGAGTGAGTGTGAGTGTGTGTGTGTATGTGTGTCAGTGTGTGAGCGCGTGAGTGTGTGTGTGTGTGTGTGTGTGTTTGTCAGAGTGAGTGAGTGAGTGTGTGTGTGTATGTCAGCGCGAGTGAGTGAGTGTGTGTGTGTGTGTGTCAGCGTGAGTGAGTGTGTGTGTGTGTGTGTGTGTGTGTTTGTGTCAGCGCGAGTGAGTGTGTGTGTGTGTCAGCGTGAGTGAGTGTGAGTGTGTGTGTGTGTGTGTGTCAGCTCGTGAGTGTGTGTGTGTGTCAGCGTGAGTGAGTGAGTGAGTGTGTGTGTGTGTCAGCTCGTGAGTGAGTGTGTGTGTCAGTGCGAGTGAGTGAGTGTGTGTGTGTGTGTGTCTGTGTGTGTGTGGTTTGAGTGTACACGCACAGTCCCAGATTCTCTCTCCACTTTCTCCACATCCCCTCTCCTCCACCTTCCCTGACTGGGATGGCCCACACAACCTCCCCCACCCTCTGCTGTTCCTGTCTCTGTCCAGAGCCATGACTGAATCCAGAGCTGACACTGAAACCATCCACTGCCCACTCCTGCTGTCACCTTCTCTCTTTCTCTTGTAAGAAGACCCCGCACAGGCCACCACACCCCGCACCTACCAGGTTCAGACTCCCACCTGAAGCCAGTGAGGTTCCTGTCGCAGCTGCCTCTCCCTCACACAGTCAGGCAAAAACTGAACGTAAACACAAGAAATTCTGCAGATGCTGGTAATCCAATGCAACACACACGAAATGCTGGAGGAACTCAGCAGGTCAGGCAGCATCTATAGAAATGAATAAACAGTCGCTTTGTCACCATCTGTCCCCTTGCTCCCTCCCCCTGCTCACACAGTCCCCTCCCTCCCACCTCTCTCCCCTGCTCACAGTCACCTCCCTCTCTCCTGGTACCTGCTCACAGTCCTCTCCCTCCCATCTCTCTCACTCAAACAGTCCCCTCCCTTTCACCTCCCTCACTCACACACTCCCCTCCCTCCCACCATTCACTCACACAGTCCCCTCCCTCCCTCCCCCTGCTCACACAGTCCCCTCCCTCCCACCTCTCTCCCCTGTTCACAGTCACCTCCCTCTCTCTTGGCACCTGCTCACCGTCCTCTCCCTCCCATCTCTCTCACTCAAACAGTCCCCTCCCTCCATCTCCCTGCTCACAGTCACCTCCCTCCTACCTCTCTCACTCACACAGTCCCCTCCCTCCCACCTCTCTCACTCACACAGTCCCCTCCCTCCCACCTCTCTCACTCAAACAGTCCCCTCCCTTTCACCTCCCTCACTCACACACTCCCCTCCCTCCCACCATTCACTCACACAGTCCCCTCCCTCCCTCCCCCTGCTCACACAGTCCCCTCCCTCCCACCTCTCTCCCCTGTTCACAGTCACCTCCCTCTCTCTTGGCACCTGCTCACCGTCCTCTCCCTCCCATCTCTCTCACTCAAACAGTCCCCTCCCTCCATCTCCCTGCTCACAGTCACCTCCCTCCTACCTCTCTCACTCACACAGTCCCCTCCCTCCCACCTCTCTCACTCACACAGTCCCCTCCCTCCCACCTCTCTCATTCACACAGTCCCCTCCCTCCCACCTCTCTCACTCACACAGTCCCCTCCCTCCATCCCCCTGCTCACAGTCACCTCCCTCCTACCTCTCTCACTCACACAGTCCCCTCCCTCTCACCTCTCTCACTCAAACAGTCCCCTCCCTCCATCTCCCTGCTCACAGTCCTCTCCCTCCCACCTCTCTCACTCACACAGTCCCCTCCCTCCATCTCCCTGCTCACAGTTACCTCCTTCCTACCTCTCTCACTCACACAGTCCCCTCCCTCTCACCTCTCTCACTCACACAGTCCCCTCCCTCCATCCCCTGCTCACAGTCACCTCCCTCCTACCTCTCTCACTCATACAGTCCCCTCCCTCTCACCTCTCTCACTCAAACAGTCCCCTCCCTCCATCTCCCTGCTCACAGTCCTCTCCCTCCCACCTCTCTCACTCACACAGTCCCCTCCTTTCCACCTCTCTCACTCACACACTCCCCTCCCTCCTACCTCTCTCACTCACACAGTCCCCTCCCTCCATCCCCCTGCTCACAGTCACCTCCCTCCTACCTCTCTCACTCACACAGTCCCCTCCCTCCCACCTCTCTCACTCAAACAGTCCCCTCCCTCCATCTCCCTGCTCACAGTCACCTCCCTCTCACCTCTCTCACTCAAACAGTCCCCTCCCTCTCACCTCTCTCACTCAAACAGTCCCCTCCCTCCATCTCCCTGCTCACAGTCCTCTCCCTCCCACCTCTCTCACTCACACAGTCCCCTCCCTCCATCTCCCTGCTCACAGTTACCTCCTTCCTACCTCTCTCACTCACACAGTCCCCTCCCTCCATCCCCTGCTCACAGTCACCTCCCTCCTACCTCTCTCACTCATACAGTCCCCTCCCTCTCACCTCTCTCACTCAAACAGTCCCCTCCCTCCATCTCCCTGCTCACAGTCCTCTCCCTCCCACCTCTCTCACTCACACAGTCCCCTCCTTTCCACCTCTCTCACTCACACACTCCCCTCCCTCCATCTCCCTGCTCACAGTCACCTCCCTCCTACCTCTCTCACTCACACAGTCCCCTCCCTCCCACCTCTCTCACTCACACAGTCCCCTCCCTCCATCCCCCTGCTCACAGTCACCTCCCTCCTACCTCTTTCACTCACACAGTCCCCTCCCTCTCACCTCTCTCACTCAAACAGTCCCCTCCCTCCATCTCCCTGCTCACAGTCCTCTCCCTCCCACCTCTCTCACTCACACAGTCCCCTCCCTCTATCTCCCTGCTCACAGTCACCTCCCTCCTACCTCTCTCACTCACACAGTCCCCTCCCTCCATCCCCTGCTCACAGTCACCTCCCTCCTACCTCTCTCACTCATACAGTCCCCTCCCTCTCACCTCTCTCACTCAAACAGTCCCCTCCCTCCATCTCCCTGCTCACAGTCCTCTCCCTCCCACCTCTCTCACTCACACAGTCCCCTCCCTCCATCTCCCTGCTCACAGTTACCTCCTTCCTACCTCTCTCACTCACACAGTCCCCTCCCTCTCACCTCTCTCACTCACACAGTCCCCTCCCTCCATCCCCTGCTCACAGTCACCTCCCTCCTACCTCTCTCACTCACACAGTCCCCTCCCTCTCACCTCTCTCACTCAAATAGTCCCCTCCCTCCATCTCCCTGCTCACAGTCCTCTCCCTCCCACCTCTCTCACTCACACAGTCCCCTCCTTTCCACCTCTCTCACTCACACACTCCCCTCCCTCCATCTCCCTGCTCACAGTCACCTCCCTCCTACCTCTCTCACTCACACAGTCCCCTCCCTCCATCTCCCTGCTCACAGTCACCTCCCTCCTACCTCTCTCACTCACACAGTCCCCTCCCTCCCACCTCTCTCACTCAAACAGTCCCCTCCCTCCATCTCCCTGCTCACAGTCCTCTCCTTCCTACCTCTCTCACTCACACAGTCCCCTCCCTCTCACCTCCCTCACTCACACAGTCCCCTCCCTCTCACCTCCCTCACTCACACAGTCCCCTCCCTCCATCCCCCTGCTCACAGTCCCCTCCCTCCCACCTCTCTCACTCAAACAGTCCCCTCCCTCCATCTCCCTGCTCACAGTCCTCTCCCTCCTACCTCTCTCACTCACACAGTCCCCTCCCTCCCACCTCTCTCACTCACACAGTCCCCTCCCTCCCACCTCTCTCACTCAAACAGTCCCCTCCCTTTCACCTCCCTCACTCACACACTCCCCTCCCTCCCTCCCCCTGCTCACACAGTCCCCTCCCTCCCACCTCTCTCCCCTGTTCACAGTCACCTCCCTCTCTCTTGGCACCTGCTCACCGTCCTCTCCCTCCCATCTCTCTCACTCAAACAGTCCCCTCCCTCCATCTCCCTGCTCACAGTCACCTCCCTCCTACCTCTCTCACTCACACAGTCCCCTCCCTCCCACCTCTCTCACTCACACAGTCCCCTCCCTCCCACCTCTCTCACTCAAACAGTCCCCTCCCTTTCACCTCCCTCACTCACACACTCCCCTCCCTCCCACCATTCACTCACACAGTCCCCTCCCTCCCTCCCCCTGCTCACACAGTCCCCTCCCTCCCACCTCTCTCCCCTGTTCACAGTCACCTCCCTCTCTCTTGGCACCTGCTCACAGTCCTCTCCCTCCCATCTCTCTCACTCAAACAGTCCCCTCCCTCCATCTCCCTGCTCACAGTCACCTCCCTCCTACCTCTCTCACTCACACAGTCCCCTTCCTCTCACCTCTCTCACTCAAACAGTCCCCTCCCTCCATCTCCCTGCTCACAGTCCTCTCCCTCCCACCTCTCTCACTCACACAGTCCCCTCCCTCCATCTCCCTGCTCACAGTTACCTCCTTCCTACCTCTCTCACTCACACAGTCCCCTCCCTCTCACCTCTCTCACTCACACAGTCCCCTCCCTCCATCCCCTGCTCACAGTCACCTCCCTCCTACCTCTCTCACTCATACAGTCCCCTCCCTCTCACCTCTCTCACTCAAACAGTCCCCTCCCTCCATCTCCCTGCTCACAGTCCTCTCCCTCCCACCTCTCTCACTCACACAGTCCCCTCCTTTCCACCTCTCTCACTCACACACTCCCCTCCCTCCATCTCCCTGCTCACAGTCACCTCCCTCCTACCTCTCTCACTCACACAGTCCCCTCCCTCCCACCTCTCTCACTCACACAGTCCCCTCCCTCCATCCCCCTGCTCACAGTCACCTCCCTCCTACCTCTTTCACTCACACAGTCCCCTCCCTCTCACCTCTCTCACTCAAACAGTCCCCTCCCTCCATCTCCCTGCTCACAGTCCTCTCCCTCCCACCTCTCTCACTCACACAGTCCCCTCCCTCTATCTCCCTGCTCACAGTCACCTCCCTCCTACCTCTCTCACTCACACAGTCCCCTCCCTCCATCCCCTGCTCACAGTCACCCCCCTCCTACCTCTCTCACTCATACAGTCCCCTCCCTCTCACCTCTCTCACTCAAACAGTCCCCTCCCTCCATCTCCCTGCTCACAGTCCTCTCCCTCCCACCTCTCTCACTCACACAGTCCCCTCCCTCTATCTCCCTGCTCACAGTCACCTCCCTCCTACCTCTCTCACTCACACAGTCCCCTCCCTCCATCCCCTGCTCACAGTCACCCCCCTCCTACCTCTCTCACTCATACAGTCCCCTCCCTCCCACCTCTCTCACTCACACAGTCCCCTCCCTCCATCCCCCTGCTCACAGTCACCTCCCTCCTACCTCTTTCACTCACACAGTCCCCTCCCTCTCACCTCTCTCACTCAAACAGTCCCCTCCCTCCATCTCCCTGCTCACAGTCCTCTCCCTCCCACCTCTCTCACTCACACAGTCCCCTCCCTCTATCTCCCTGCTCACAGTCACCTCCCTCCTACCTCTCTCACTCACACAGTCCCCTCCCTCCATCCCCTGCTCACAGTCACCCCCCTCCTACCTCTCTCACTCATACAGTCCCCTCCCTCTCACCTCTCTCACTCAAACAGTCCCCTCCCTCCATCTCCCTGCTCACAGTCCCCTCCCTCTCACCTCTCTCACTCAAACAGTCCCCTCCTTTCCACCTCTCTCACTCACATCTCCCTGCTCACAGTCACCTCCCTCCTACCTCTCTCACTCACACAGTCCCTTCCCTCCATCTCCCTGCTCACAGTCACCTCCCTCCTACCTCTCTCACTCACACAGTCCCCTCCCTCCCACCTCTCTGACTCAAACAGTCCCCTCCCTCCATCTCCCTGCTCACAGTCCTCTCCCTCCTACCTCTCTCACTCACACAGTCCCCTCCCTCTCACCTCCCTCACTCACACAGTCCCCTCCCTCTCACCTCCCTCACTCACACAGTCCCCTCCCTCCATCCCCCTGCTCACAGTCACCTCCCTCCTACCTCTCTCACTCACACAGTCCCCTCCCTCTCACCTCTCTCACTCAAACAGTCCCTTCCTCCATCTCCCTGCTCACAGTCCTCTCCCTCCCACCTCTCTGACTCACACAGTCCCCTCCTTTCCACCTCTCTCACTCACAGTCCCCTCCTTTCCACCCTCCATCTGCTCACAGTCCCCTCCTTTCCACCCTCCATCCGCTCACAGTCCCCTCCTTTCCACCCTCCATCCGCTCACAGTCCCCTCCCTCCCTCCCTCCCACCCCCTGCCTACACAGCCCCCTTCCTCCCTCCATCCCCCTTGCTCACAGTCCCATCCTTCCCATCCCCTGCTCAGTCCCCTCCCTATGCCCTCCCCTGCTCACACATCTACCCTACCCCCTACCCCTGCTCACAAGTCCCCTCCCTCCCTCCTGTTCACACAGTCCCCTTCCACTGCCCCCAGTCACAGTCCCCTCCTGCCCGCTGTACATACAGTCCCCTCCACCACTCCCAGCTCACAGTCCCACCCCTCCCTTCGTTCTCTCTTTCTCTCCCCCTCTCCCATTTCCCTCTCTGTTCCTCTCCATCTTCCATTTTGTTCCCCATGTCCCTGCCTTCCTCCTTCACTCAGTTCTCTTCACTTTCTCTTTCTATCCCCATCTCCTGTGCTTTTTTCTCCTCCTCTATCTCTTCCCCCCATCTTTTACCTTCACTCTCCCCCTTTCTCTCAACCCACCCTTGCCTTGCTTCTGCCTCTTCCATCTTCCTCCCCCCTCCAATCTCCACCTCCCTCTCCTGCATCTCCCACTGTCCCCGTCTCTCCCATGCCTCCTCAGTAACCCACTCACCATTGCCCCCACAAATGAACCCTCTTCTGCTCCATTCCAAAGCCCCACTGACCCTCACTTGAACCTGATTCACCGCAGTTCTGACCATAGCAGAGAACCAGCTGAATTATTCAACACCCTTCAATACTCAGCAGCTTCTTCAATCCTCTTCATTAAATTCTCCGAGAGTCAGCTGATGAGTCAGCAATGTACAAAGCATATAAAATCCCATTCCAGGGGGAGGGCTGGGGAGAAGTTATGCATCCTTCACACCGTCCTATCACACACTCCCAGAGACAGAGTGAGTCTGAATCAATGGCGGTGACAAATCAGTATATTGGAGGGAGATTGAAAATCTGGCTGAGTGGTGTGACAACGACAACCTCTCACTCAATGTCAGCAGGACCAAGGGGCTGATTATTGACTTCAGGAAGAGGAAACTCGAGGTCCTCCAGCCAGTCCTCATTGGGAGAGGGTCAGCAATGTCAACTTCCTCAGTTCATCATTTCAGAGGATCTGTCCTGGGTCCAGGCCGCAAGTGCAACTATGAAGAAAGCACGACAGATCGTCTAGTCACCAAGAAGTTTGCAAAGATCCAATGTGACTTCTAATACTTTGACAGACTTCTGCAGATGTGTGGCGGAGAGTATGTTGGCTGGTTGCATCACGGCCTGGTATGAAAACACCAACATTCTGGAACAGAAAATCCTACCAAAATATAGTAGACATGGTTCAGTCCATCACAGGCAAAGCCCTCCCCAGAACTGCGCACATCCTCATGGAGCGTTCATTGCAGGAAAGCAGCATCCATTATCAGGGACCCCCATCACCCAGTTCATGCATTCAGAGGTTGTTGTCGTGGTACCTCTCAGCCAGATTTTTAATCTCCCTCCTACGTACTGATTCGTCACCAACTTTGATTCAGCTTGTGACAGTGGTGATATCAGCAATCTTGAATATGGCATTGGAGCAGTTCTTAGGCGCACGCAGTCACAGTGAGCAGAACAAGGGGGCTAAACACACAGCCTTGTGGTGCACCTGTGTTAATGGAGATGTTGTTGTCAATTCAAATTGACTGGGGTCAGCAAGTGAGATAATCGAGGATCCAATTGTGCAAGGAGGTATTGAGGTCAAGGTGTTGAAGCTTATTGATTCGTTTTGAGCAGATGATAGTATTGAATGCTGAGTTGTGGTCGACAAAAAGCATCCTGATGTATGCATCTTTGCTGTCCAGATGTTCCAGGGTTGAGTTAAGAGCCAATGAAATGGCATCTGCTGTGGACCTGTTGTGCCAGTGGGCAAACTGGAATGGGTCCAAGTTGCTCCTCAGGCAGGAATGATTATGTTTCATCACCAAACTCTCAAAGCATCACTGTGGATGTAAACGTTACTGGACGATGAAGTGGAGTAACTGGAGTGGAGTACTGTAAGTGGAGTGCCACAGGGATTGGTGCTGTGCATTGTTGTTTGTCACCTACATCAACGATCTGGATGATAATGTGGTTAATCAGCAAATTTGCAGATGACACCAAGATGGGAGGTGTAGTTGTCAGCATGGAAGACTAGCGAAGCTTGCAATGGGATCTGGACCAGCTGGAAAAATGAGCTGAGAAAATAGCAGATGGAATTTAATGTAGACAAGTGTGAGGTGTGGCATTTTGGGAGTACCGACTAGGGTAGGTCTTGCACAGTGAGTGGTGGGTCACCGAGGAGAGCAGTAGAACAAAAGGATCTGGGAATACAGGTCCATAATTGATTGAAAGTGTTATCACAGGCAGTTAGGGCTGTAAGGAAAACTTTTGGCACATTGAGCATTGAGTACAGGAGTTGGGATGTTATGCTGAAGTTGTATAAGACATTGGTAAGGTCTAAATTGGAGTCCTGCAGTCAGTTCTGGTCGTCTACCAACAGGAAAGATGTAAATAAAACTGAACGAGTACAGAGAAAAGTTAAAAGGTTGTCGCTGGGACAGAAGGACCTGAGTTTAGAGGAAACACTGAATAGGTTAGAAATTTATTCCCTAAAATGTAGAAGATTGAGGGGAGATTTGATATACAAGATTATGAGGGGTATAGGTAGGGTAAATGCAAGCAGTGTGAAACTACAACTGGAGGCCATGGGTTAAGGGTGGAAGGTGAAATGTTTAAGGGAACATGAGGAGAAACTTATTCACTCAGGTAGGTGGTGAGAGTGCGAAATGAGATGCCAGCACAAGTGGTCGATTCACTTTTGATTCCAACGTTTAAGAGAATCTTGGTTAGGTACATGGATGGGAGGGGGATGGAGGGCTCTGGTCCAGGTGCCGGTCAATGGACTAGGCAGCTTAAAAGGGTCAGCATAGACTAGATAGGCTGAAAGGCCTGTTTTGTGGTGAAGTTTTCTATGACTCTATGATAGTCATTGAGGCAGATTCTTGTTGGGCACCAGTATAATTGAAGCCTGTGGGTAGATCAGACTCCCGGAGTGAGTGGTTAAAGATCTCAGTGAGCAGCACAGATCATTAATACCTGGCGAGGTACCCCATTTGGACCTGAGCGTTCCTTGGCTCCACCCTTCTGAAGGATGCTGTCATGTTGGCCGCACAGACTGAAATCATTGGAGGCTGCGTGAGTTCCTCCATGGTTTCATGATCAAAGTGAGCCAAGAAGGCATTGGGCTCATCTGAAAGCAAAACCCTATTATCACCTATGTCACTTGATTCCACTTGGTAAGAAGTCATAGCTTTCAAGCTCAGCCATAGGTGTCCACGGTAATGAATTTAAAGTATTCAGCACTTACTGGCCAAATAAATTCCTTTTCATCTCTATTCTAAGGGGGACATCCTTTGATTTAAGGCTGTGCCCTCTGGTCCTAGACTCTCCTACCATTGAAAACATCCTTTCCACACACACTCTATTAAGGCCTTTCAATATTCTGTAGGTTTCAATGAGATTCCCCTCATTGTTCTGAACTCCTGTGAGTACAGACCCAAAGTCAAAAGACGTTCTTCATATGTTAAGCCTTTCACTCCGGGATCATTATTGTGAACCTCCTCAGGACCCTCTCCAATACCAGCACATTCTTCATTCCACATTGAGCCCAAAGCTGCATACAAAACTCCAAATGCGGAGTGTAGTGCCTGTGTGCAGGGTGTTCTTGTCGATGTGTACTGTGTAGTGTCGGTTTGCAGTGTGTGTGACAATGTGCAGCGCGTGTGGTGTGCCTGTGCGTAGTGGGTGCCGCATAGTCCCAAAGGACTGAATGGACTGGAGTGTGAGGAAAATATCAAACATCCACTCTCTCCAGGGGATCTTCTAGAGGGAATAGATACCAGGTTCCATAAACTGACCAGCTTCTTCAAAAATAAATAAAGTTGACTAATAGGATTTTTTTTTTCTGATTATGAAGATACACAGTCCTCTTTTATTGTCATTTCGTAATGCATGCATTAAGAAATGATACAATATTTCCTCCGGTGTGATATCACAAAATACAGGACAGACCAAGACTGAAAAAACTGACAAAACCAGCATCTGCAGAATTCCTGTTGTTTGCGTAATTATAACATATAGTTACAACAGTGCACGATACCATAACTTGATGAAGAAGTCCGTGAGCACAGTAAAGTTCAAAGTTTCTCAAATGTCCCACGTCCCACGCAGACGGGAGAAGGAAGAAAAACTCTCCCTGCCATGCCGACCACAATCCGACTCTGAGTTATCCGAAAACTTCAAGCTCTGATCAGCTCTCCGACACCGAGTACTGAGCGCCATCTCTGTCCGAACGACTCGACCTCCTTCTCAGTTGCCAAAAGCAGGCAAGGCTGGGGATTTTGAGGCCGACCCTCCAAAAGATTCCCAACCGCACAGTAACGACATCAGTGGACGGGCGTTTCAGAAATTTCTCCAGATGTTCCTCTGTGCTTTCACGTCCCTTCTCCATCAAATCAGAATTGTCCACGGCCCCTATTTAACAGATAACGACATCATTTTTCACCGGAGAGCTGCGCACATGCAGGCGCGCCGCCATCTTCTCCTCCCGCATCCAAGTAAAGATTTGGCCTTCAAGTAAAGATTGTACACAGGAGCTGGCCTGTGGGTGGGGGAAAGACAGAGAGAGATCCACCACAGAAACAGTCTCTTCGGGCCATCCAGTTCCTACTGAACACCAATCCCATTCCTATCAGTCCCACGCCCAGATTCTACCCCTCAGCCACACCGAGGGACAATTCACGGCAGCTGATTAACCCACCAACCCATATGACTCTGGGATGTGGGTGGGGACCAGTATTCTTGGGGAAACTATGGGGTCACAGGAAGAGCATGCAATCTCCACACACACACACACACACACACACACACACACACACACACAGCAGAGGCTGGGGTCAAATCTGAGTCTCTGGAGCTGTAAGACTGAGAAGGGAAAAGAGAGAGAAATGGATGGTTGAGAGAGACAGATTGAAGAGGCAGACAGTGGGATAGAGAGGGGGAAAGGGATACAGAGGGAAGAGAGAGGGGAAAGAGAAAGAGGGCAAGTGAGGGATGGGCAGAGAGAGAGAGAGAGAGAGAGAGAGACAGAGAGAGAGAGAGAGAGAGAGGGGGGGGAGGGAGTGGTGAGATGGCAAAGGGGGAGAAAGCCGGTGGAGAAAAGCAGAAGGAAAGAGGAGGGAGAGAGGATAAGAGGAGGGAAGATGTTGTAGAGAGAGGGAGAGGGGATGAGAAAGGAGGAGAAAGAAAAAATGAGGATGGTGGTGCAGAGGGGGAGAGTGCAAAGGTGAGAAATGGGAGAGGAGAAAAGGAAGGAAAAGGGTGGTAAAGAGGGAGGGAGGATAGAGAAGGGAAAGGGAGGGGGAAAGAGAAAAATGTGGGAGAGAGGGATGGGGAGTGGTAGGGAAAGGAAAATGGGAGGGAGGGAGTAGGGGAGTGGGGAAATAGAAGAGAAAGGGATGGAGAAGGGAGAGAGGGGGGAGGGAGAAGGCAAAGGAAAAGGGAGAGAGAGGCAGTTGAGAGAGAGGAGGAGGACAGAGAAGGTGCTTGGAGTGAAATTCATGTCATGTATCAGGCAGTGGCTGCAGGAGGAAGTATGGAGTTGTGAAACAGCACGATCCACATCCGCTGGGCCTTCCACCACTTCCCCACCCCCTCACATAATCTGTCCTGTCTCTCCGGAGCCATCCGCCCAGGGCAACTTCAAAGGAGGCTCGAGTGTCGGCAAAATCTGGGCACAGAGCCCTGCTTCGGAGGCATCAGCGGCTGCACAGCGACAAACGAAACAGCCAGAGGATCTTGGGGCCGGGCAGCGTCTGTGAAGGGAAATCTGTGGGTTGAGACTCTGCGTCAGGACTGAGAGTGGAGACGAGCAGATGGTAGGTACGGAGGGGTAAGGCAGAGGCAGGCAGACGTCCGTGACCTGAACTTCGTTCACTCCTTACCACCCAGAACTATTGCTCCTTTATTCATGGAACATGGAAACAGGCCCTTTCGGGGGGTTACTTGTCCATGCTTCCCGATCTTGTCCCATTTGCCCATATTCCTCTCAACCTACTCTGTCCATGTATCTGTCCACATGACTCTTAAACATTGTGATGATCCCCGCCTCTACCACCTCCTGTAACAGATCATTCCACACACCCACCACTCTCCTCGGTCTTCTATTTCTAGACCCACCTGCCCTGGGGAAATGACTATGACCATAAGGTCTCCCCTCAGTCTCTTTTGCTCCAGGGAAAAATGTGCCAGGCTGATTAGTGTCTTCATACAAGTCCAACCCTCTGGATCTGGTAACACCCTGGTGAATCTCCTCCGCCTTCTCCCCAACACAGCCACATCCCTCCAGTACAGCAGTGAGCAGAACTTCATACCATACACCAGGCCTCCTCTCACCCATGGAATCTTGTCTGTCCACTGAGAGGCAAGAATGGTAGGAGAGTCACTGTGGACCTCTCTCTCTGCTACTCTGTACATCTCTATTGCTCTCATTTTCTCTCTACCTTTCCCCACCTCTCTTTCACACTCATTCTCTCCCTCCCTTGCTTTCTATCCCAGTACCTTTCACTCCCTCTCGCTCACCTTAAACCTGAGCGCCTAGGTTCCAGACTCCTCTACCATGGGAGAGGGCGGCTGGGAAGATTTCCCTGAAATTACAGGGGCTGCCCGAGGTGGGGGCAGCCACCCGCCATTCTCACGCTCACCACAACCACTGCTGTCTGGGTGTGAACAAGATCCATACTGACTTCCTACCGCAGCCCGGCTTCCCCCTTTGAGACACAGCAGCCTGCCGCCCGTGGCCCCATCTGATCTCAGCTGAGAGGGCGGGAGGGAGCATCCCAGCAGACAGGACGGAGGCCATGAGACCCAGACCTTAAACTCAAACTCAAGCCTCTCCGGGAGTGATGGTCGTGGTGGGAAAGGGACGGGGCGGGGGTGGGGGGGGGAGGAGGAGGAGGATGGAGGTTTAAGTTGAAAAGTGGGTGGTAGGGGAGAGGAGGAGCGGGAAGCTGTATGGAGAGAGTGGGGAGAGGGGTGGGGGACATGTGGGGAGCAGAGGGCTGTGGAGGTGGTGTTATGGATTGACTGGTGGTTGAACTCCCTCTCTCTGCACTACAACCTCCAGTATTCAACTCCACCCCCCCTCCCCTGCCATCTTTCAAAATGTCTTTTCTTCCGGTCTCCCTCTCGTCGTTTCCGCAGTCAATGGAAACCTTGAGCAACTCACACAAACTGCCAGAGGAGCATAGGAAGTCAGGCAACTTCAATGCAGGGAAATGGACAATTGTTGTTTCAGGCCTAGACCCTTTATCAGCAGAGTATTAGTCCCCTCTATAGATGCTTTATGATCTGCTCAGATCTACCAGCATTTTGTGTTGGTGTCTCTGTCTCTCTTTCCCTCAGTTTCTCACTCTCACCATCGTTGTTTACCTCCATCTTGCCCCTCGCATCCCCCTTTCCTTTATCCTTTCCATCTTCCTTTCTCTCCTTTCCTGCTTTCCCTTCCCTTCCCCTCTCCCTTTCCTCCTTCCCCATTACTCCCTCCTTCAGTACCTGTGGGAGGGGTAGAAACTGCCTTATGACACGTGCGTAACAGAAAATGAAGTTTGGGGGAGGAGTTGTGTGACGTCACATCCAGTGCACCCTCCCCACCCAACCCTATTGAATTGACCACCACCCCACCCTGGAAACAACAGGAGAAGTAGGGAGGGGGCTGAAACTTCTGCCCTTTCCATCCAGCTTCTACAGGTCCCAGAACAGGTTAGGGAGGGGATGGGAAGGAGGAGGATAGTCTCAGTTCTAACCCTCACCACCAGGGGTACTGAGCCCATGGCTTAACTTCGTGGAAACCTGGCCTCAAAGATACCAGAACAAGCTCAAGACCGTTGACCCAACTCTACTGCAGCCACAGATCAAGGTCTGCGAACAGGTCCTTCAGCCCATCCTAGCTGTGCCGACCAAGGTAGACCCATCTAAGCCAGTCCCACATGCCCGTGGTTGGCCCAGATCCCTAGACACCTTTCCTGTCCAAGTGTCTTTCAAATGTTGTAATTGTACCCACCTCTACCACCTCCTCTGGCAGCTTGTTCACAACCCACCACCCCCGTGTGCAAAAAAATTAACCCTCAAATTTCTATTAAATCTCTCCTCTCTCAAACTTATGCCCTCTAGTTCTTGGGAAAAAGATTATGTATATTTACCCTATCTTGTGATTTGATACTCCTCTGTAACATCACCTCTCAGTCCCCTACACTATAAGGAATACTACCTATCAGAATGGTCCCCTTCATTGCCCCTGCCTGCCTTCTCACCAGATGCTGTCAGACATTGAAAAGGGTAGGGGGTAGGTAGGATGGAGAGTGAGGGAGAGGGAAGGGACAGGGAAGAAGTTGAGGGAAAGGAAAGGAAGGAGGGTAATGGAGGGGGAAGGAGGGAGTTGAGGGAGAAGGGGAAGGAGAGGGGAGGGGAAGGGGAAGGGGGTGAGGGTGAAGGTGAGAGGGGGAGGGGGAGAGTGTGAGGGGGTGAGAGGGTGGGGGAGGAAGGGAAGGGAGAGGTGGGAGGGGGGAGGGAGAGGTGGGAGACTGACCTTAAGGGTTGAGGGTAGGGTAGGGACAGAGGGGATGGTTTCAGCTATCGCCCCGACCTGATGACATCCCTCCTCTCCACAGGAACCGCCTCCTTCAGCAGCACCTACTATGAGCTCCGAATACAATGACAAGATGACCCCCGTCCACAACGAGGTGTCTGCTGCCTCGAGAGGTAATGGTGCTGCACAGGGTGACCCAACCAAGCTACTGGTGTCTCTGCAGAGCATTTCCCAACCAGCACATATGTGGAGTAACAGGGAACTTGTGGTTTAATAGTCCTGCACATCAAACGTTCACAGACTGAGGGATTGTGTATGGTGGGAGTGAATGGGAAGGGGTGGGGTCCATTGGGATTGTGTATGGTGGGAGTGAATGGGAAGGGGTGGGGTCCATTGGGATTGTGTATGGTGGGAGTGAATGGGAAGGGATGCGGTCCATTGGGATTGTATATGGTGGGAGTGAATGGGAAGGGGTGGGGTTCCATTGGGATTGTGTATGGTGGGAGTGAATGGGAAGGGGTGGGGTCCATTGGGATTGTGTATGATGGGAGTGAATGGGAAGGTGTGGGGTCTGTTGGGATTGTGTATGATGGGAGTGAATGGGAAGGGGTGGGGTCTGTTGGATTGTGTATGGTGGGAGTGAATGAGAAGGGGTGGGGTCCATTGGGATTGTGTATGGTGGGAGTGAATGGGAAGGTGTGGGGTCTGTTGGATTGTGTATGGTGGGAGTGAATGGGAAAGGGTGGGGTTCATTGGGATTGTGTATGATGGGAGTGAATAGTAAGGGGTGGGGTCCATTGGGATTGTGTATGATGGGAGTGAATGGGAAGGGATGGGGTCCATTGGGATTGTGTATGGTGGGAGTGAATGGGAAGGGGTGGGGTTCCATTGGGATTGTATATGGTATGGTGGGAGTGAATGGGAAGGGGTGGGGTCCATTGGGATTGTGTATGGTGGGAGTGAATGGGAAGGGGTGGGCTTCCATTGGGATTGTGTATGGTGGGAGTGAATGGGAAGGGGTGGGGTCTGTTGGGATTGTGTATGATGGGAGTGAATGGGAAGGGATGGGGTCCATTGGGATTGTGTATGGTGGGAGTGAATGGGAAGGGGTGGGGTCCATTGGGATTGTGTATGGTGGGAGTGAATGGGAAGGGGTGGGGTCCATTGGAATTGTGGGCAGTGGGAATGAATGGGAAGGGGTGGGGTCTGTTGGGATTGTGTATGGTGGGAGTGAATGGGAAGGGGTGGGGTCTGTTGGATTGTGTATGGTGGGAGTGAATGGGAAGGGGTGGGGTCTGTTGGGATTGTGTATGATGGGAGTGAATGGGAAGGGGTGGGGTCTGTTGGATTGTGTATGGTGGGAGTGAATGAGAAGGGGTGGGGTCCATTGGGATTGTGTATGGTAGGAGTGAATGGGAAGGCATGGGGTCCATTGGGATTGTGTATGGTGGGAGTGAATGGGAAGGGGTGGGGTCCATTGGGATTGTGTATGGTGGGAGTGAATGGGAAGGTGTGGGGTCTGTTGGATTGTGTATGGTGGGAGTGAATGGGAAGGGGTGGGGTCCATTGGGATTGTGTATGGTAGGAGTGAATGGGAAGGCATGGGGTCCATTGGAATTGTGGACAGTGGGAGTGAATGGGAAAGGGTGGGGTTCATTGGGATTGTGTATGATGGGAGTGAATAGTAAGGGGTGGGGTCCATTGGGATTGTGTATGATGGGAGTGAATGGGAAGGGATGGGGTCCATTGGGATTGTGTATGGTGGGAGTGAATGGGAAGGGGTGGGGTTCCATTGGGATTGTATATGGTATGGTGGGAGTGAATGGGAAGGGGTGGGGTCCATTGGGATTGTGTATGGTGGGAGTGAATGGGAAGGGGTGGGCTTCCATTGGGATTGTGTATGGTGGGAGTGAATGGGAAGGGGTGGGCTTCCATTGGGATTGTGTATGGTGGGAGTGAATGGGAAGGGGTGGGGTCTGTTGGGATTGTGTATGATGGGAGTGAATGGGAAGGGATGGGGTCCATTGGGATTGTGTATGGTGGGAGTGAATGGGAAGGGGTGGGGTCCATTGGGATTGTGTATGGTGGGAGTGAATGGGAAGGGGTGGGGTCCATTGGAATTGTGGGCAGTGGGAATGAATGGGAAGGGGTGGGGTCTGTTGGGATTGTGTATGGTGGGAGTGAATGGGAAGGGGTGGGGTCTGTTGGATTGTGTATGGTGGGAGTGAATGGGAAGGGGTGGGGTCCATTGGGATTGTGTATGGTGGGAGTGAATGGGAAGGCATGGGGTCCATTGAGATTGTGGGCAGTGGGAGTGAATGGGAAGGGGTGGGGTCTGTTGGATTGTGTATGGTAGGAGTGAATGGGAAGGCATGGGGTCCATTGGGATTATGGGCAGTGGGAGTGAATGGCAAGGGATGGGGACTGCTGCGATTGGACAGCCAGGCAAAATCAGAGTCAGCTATCTCACCATTGCACTTCAAATTCAGGACCTGACCCCACCTGTGCCAGCACAAGGATGGAGGAACCTCAGGAAGGTATGGCTGTAACTAACCAGAATCTTGACAATTCACCCCAAGAGGTACCACCCAGTTACACGAGCAACTCTGAAATGTTCCACCAGAGTCTAGACGATCAGAAAGTCCAGCGTCACTTCATCAGAAAGGTAAGAGAAGTGAGGGTGTGGTGAGAATGTTAGTTGGAGAAACCAGAGTGGATGGAGTCCTGCACTGTCACTGGGAATGAGTGATGGGGTGGTGCGGAGGGAGCCTCATCCTGTGCCTGACCCTGTCGGTGGGTGTATGTGAGATGGGACGGTGTGAAGGGAGCATCAGCACGTGTCTGATTCTGACACTGGGAGTGTGTGATGGGACAGTGTGGAGGGAGCCTCAACATGTAGCTGACCATGTCACCGGGAGTGTGTGTGACAGGATGATGTAGAGGGAGCCTCTTCCTATGTCACGTAAGAATGGAATGGCAGTTGTCACTGGGATCTTTCACGTGCACGTAGATTGGGGTGTATGGGTCGTTCAGGAAGCAATACCACCTTTGTCTTGTCGTGTTCATTCTGGGGCGGCTCACTCACCTTTGGACACCACCAGACACTCAGCTCTCATTTGTGTTTCCAAGTAGCTGTTTGCAATTGATAGCAGCCACACTGCTGCATGCAGCTTCGACAGATGGGCTAAACCAGATGAGAGTACCTGGAGAGCCTCATGATCTGATGAGATAGGGACATGCTTATCCTAGCATGTGGTCAGCTCTGGCAGACTGCGGATGAGAACAACAGTGACATCCAATGGCCAGGAGGGTGGTCCTGCCATGCTTCGTGCAGAGCAAAGGACATGATAAAGCACAGAGAAAGTCCTGGTCATCCATTGCAACCAAAAAAGTCACCAGTTTATGGCAACTACTTGAAACACTGGACCTGAACTTTTGAGGTTGAGAGAGTGGAACTGCCCCAGTGTAACAGGTTTTCCACTTTAAAAACTCACCAGCACAGGTCTCCTGGATATGACTGACAACCAACAGATTGAGTGAATCAAGTTCGCCTTAGTAATCTTGAGGAGGACTTCAGAGAATACATCAGAGATAACTTTCTTGAACAGCAAGTTAGTGAACCTACAAGGGAAAATGCTATCTTAGATTTTGTCCTGTGCAATGAGACAGGTAAAATTAAATATCTTGCAGTTAGGGACCATCTTGGAAAGAGTGATCACAGTATGATTCAATTCCTCATGCACTTGTATAATAGACCACAAGACATAGAATTCGATGATTTGGCCCATTGATTCTGCTCTGCTACTGATCTTGATTGTTTTTTTTTCCCCCTCTCAATCCAATTCTCCTACCTTCTCTCCCTGTAACTTTAACTGACCCTCCTGCTTTAAATGTATCCAATGACTTGGCTTCCACAACCATCTGTAGCAAGAATTTCTACAGATTCACCACCCTCTGGCTAAAGAAATTCCTCCTTTCTTCTGTTCAGGAACAGCTTCTTCCCCTCTGCCGTCTATTTCCTAAATGGACATTGAACCCATGAACACTACATCACTTTTTTAATATACAATTATTTCTGTTTTTGCACAATTTTAATCCACTCAATATATGTATTACGTAAATTGAATTATTGATTTATTATTATTTTCTTCTTCTATATTACGTATTGCATTGAACTGCTGCTGCTAAGTTAACAAATTTCACGACACGTGCCGGTGATAATAAATCAGATTCTGAAGGGCCATTCTTGTACTCTGACGCTGTGCCCTTTGGTCCTAGATTCACCTAATTTAGGAAACATCCTCTCTGCATACACTCTGATTAAGCCTTTCAATATTTCAATAAAGTAGGTTTCCCAAAGACCCCCCTCCCCCCATTATTCTAAATTCTGGTGAGCACAGGCCCAGAGTCTTCATATGTTAACCTTTTTCATTCCCAGGGCCATTTTTGTCACCTTCAACAGGACCCCACCAGTAAGCACATCTTTCCCTCTCCACCCCTCTCCGCTTTCCGCGGGGGTCGGTCCCTCCGCGACTCCCTGATCCACATGTCCCTCCCCACGGATCTCCCACCTGGCACTTACCCCTGTAAGTGTAAGTGCTACACCTGTCCCTACACCTCCTCTCTTGCCACCATTCAGGGCCCCAAACAGTCCTTCCAGCTGAGGCAACACTTCACTTGTGAGTCTGTTGGAGTCATCTATTGCATCCGGTGCGGCCTCCTGTACATTGGTGAAACCTGACGCAGATTGGGGGACCGCTTTGTCCGCCACAACAAACAGGATCTCCTGGTAGCCACCCACTTCAACTCTGCTTCCCATTTCCATTCGGATATGTCCATACATGGCGGTCTCTACTGCCATGATGAGGCTAAACTCAGGTTGGAGGAGCAACACCTGATATACCATCTAGGTAGTCTCCAGCCCCTTGGTATGAATATAGAATTCTCCAACTTCCGGTAATTCCCTCCCCCTATCCCTATGTCACTCTGCCCCCTCCCCCAGCTGCCTACCACCTCCCTCATGGTTCCACCTCCTTCTACTACCCATTGTGCTTTCTCCTATTCCTTCTTCACCTTTCCTGCCTCCCCTCCCCCACCCCTTTATCTTTCCCCTTACTGGTTTTTCACCTGGAACCTACCAGCCTTCTCCTTCCCACCCTCCCCCCACCTTCTTTATAGGGCCTCTACCCCTTCCCCCTACAGTCCTGACAAAGGGTTCCGGCCCGAAACATTGACTGATCATTTCCACGGATGCTGCCCGACCTGCTGAGTTCCTGCAGCGTTTTGTGAGTGTTGCTTTGACCTCAGCATCTGCAGATTATTTTGTGTTTACCATTTTTGTAAACCTCCTCCGGATCCTTTCCAATGCCACTCTTCTTAGGTAATCATCACGATACTCCAGGTGTAGTCTGACCAGCACTTCAGCATATTACGAAATTCCTCCTTGTCTCTCTTTGAAAGGGGCATCCTTCTATTCTGAGGCTGTAGTCCTAGACTCTCCCACGATTGGATACATCCTCTCCGCAACAGATCAATCTACAACCAGTCTATTATGCCCTAAAGAAGGGAGGCTACAATGGGATGAGGGAGGAGCTGGCTAGTGTGGACTGGGATCATAAACCTTATTGTGGGACAGTTGAGGAACAGTGGAAGTCTTTGTAAGAGATTTTTCACGGTGCTCAACAAAAGTATGTTCCAGTTAATAGCAAGGACTGTAAGGCCAAGGAGGGCTGGCCTGGATAACTAAGGAAATAAAAGAAAGCATCAAATTAAAAGCTCATGAATACAAAATCTGCCAAGAGTAGCGGGAAGTTGGAGGATTGGAAAACCGTCAAGAAGCAACAAAGAACCACTGAGCAAGCAATAAGGAAAGGGACAGTAGATTATGAAAATAAACTGGCACAAAATATAAAAAACAAATAGTAAAATATTTGTAATTATGTAAAGTAAAAAAGGGTGGCTAAAGTGAACTTCAAATAAGGATAAATTAATATTAAGAAATGTGTGGAAATGATTGAAGCCTTAAGTGACTATTTCATGGTGGAAAGCATGTCTCATATGCTAAAGAAAGATATCATGGACACATTGGAAGGTGAGGATGCCGATACGATTACTGTCACTAAAGAGGTAATGATGAGCCTGAAGGTAGACAAGTACCATGTTCTTATGGGATTCATTAGGGTATTGAAAGAAATGGCAGAAGTTATAGTAGATACAAAATTTACCAAATTTCTCTGGACTCTGGGTAGGTGCTGGTGGATTGGAAGACAGTGAATGAGACATCAGTATTTAAAAAAAAAATGGGCATCTATAGGCCGGTTAGCTTCATGTCTGTAGTCAGGAAACTGCTTGAAACTATCATTAAGGAAGTTGTTTGAGTAGATTGTCAAGGATGAGGTCATGGAGTACCTGGAGGCACATGACAAGATAGGGAGAACTCAGCACAGTTTCCTTAAAGGAAAATCCTGCCTGACAAACCTATTGCAATTTTTGGAGGAAATTACAAGTAGGCTAGACAAGGGAGATGCAGTGGATGTTGTGTATTTGGATTTTCAGAAGGCCTTGGCCAAGATGCCGCACATGAGGTTGCTAATCAAGATAAGAGCCCATGGAATTATGGGAAAGTTACATATGTGTATAGAGCGTTGGCTGATTGGCAGGAAACAGAGAGTGGGAATAAAGGGATTCTATTCTGGTTGGCTGCCGGTTACCAGTGGTGTTCCACAGGGGTCTGTGTTGGGGCTGCTTCTTTTTACATTGTACATCAACGATTTGGATTATGGAATAGATGACTTTGTGGCTAAGTTTGCTGATGATACAAAGATAGTGGAGGGGCTGGTAGTGCTGAGGAAACACAGAGTCTGTAGAGAGACTTGGATAGATTGGGAGAATGGGCAAAGAAGTGGCAAATGAAATACAATGTTGGAAAGTGTATGGTTATGCACTTTGGCAGAAGAAATAAACGGGCAGACTATTATTTAAGTGGGGAGAGAATTCAAAGTTCTGAGATGCAACGGGACTTGGGAGTGCTCGT
Organism: Mobula hypostoma; assembly: GCF_963921235.1. Taxonomy (NCBI): domain Eukaryota; kingdom Metazoa; phylum Chordata; class Chondrichthyes; order Myliobatiformes; family Myliobatidae; genus Mobula; species Mobula hypostoma. Next base: position 26,561,802 of record NC_086106.1, read on the forward strand.
GCAGGATACCCTTGAGGTTAACCTCCAGGTTGAGTCGGTGGTGAAGAAGGCGAATGCAATGTTGGCATTCATTTCTACAGGAAGAGAGTACAGGAGCAGGGATGTGATATTGAGGCTCTATAAGGCACTGGTGAGACCTCACTTGGAGTAGTGTGTGCAGTTTTGGGCTCCTTCTTTAAGAAAGGATATGCTGATGTTGGAGAGGGTTCAGAGAAGATTCAATAGAATGATTCCGGGAATGAGAGGGTTAACATATGAGGAACGTTTGCCAGCTCTTGGACTGTACTCCTTGGAGTTTAGAAGAATGAGGGGGGACCTCGTAGAAACATTTCGAATGCTGAAAGGCATGGACAGAGTGGATGTGGCAAAATTGTTTCCCATGGTGGGGGAGTCTAGTACGAGAGGGCATGACTTAGGGATTGAAGGGTGCCCATTCAGAACAGAGATACAAAGAAATTTTTTTAGCCAGAGGGTGGTGAATCTGTGGAATTTGTTGCCACGGGCGGCAGTGGAGGCCGAGTCATTGGGTGTATTTAAGGTGGAGATCGATAGGTATCTGAGTAGCCAGGGCATCAAAGGTTATGGTGAGAAGGTGGGGGAGTGGGACTAAATGGGAGACTGGATCAGCTCATGATAAAATGGCGGAGCAGACTCAATGAGCCGAATAGCTGACTTCTGCTCCTTTGTCTTATGGTCTTATATCAAGACAAGTGCTTCCATTAGGCAGATGGAACATCATTTCCATGATACATTAATTCATGAAGAACAGGTGTTATGCAACAAACTTACCAGAGTTCTGGACTCTGGACTCAAAGGATATAATGAGCACAGTAGACAGAGGGGAACAGATCCTCTGAAATGTAACACCAAAGAATTTAACATTGCTGATGCTGACCAGAAAGGAATAGCTCATAGACCCCGAGCTTCCTCCCGATGTCAATAATCAGCTCTTTGGTCTTATTGACATGGAGTGAGAGGTTGTGGCCCGTCACAGCATCTCCATCCTATATGCTCATTCGTCACCACCTTTCATTCAGCCAACAGCAGTGCTGTCATTAGCAAACTTAAATATGGCATTAGTGCTTCACCTCCCAGTCATAAGTATAATACTGGTTTTAGAGGCAGTGAGGAGAAGGTTCACCAGGTTGATTCAGAGATGAGGTAGTTAGCCCATGAGGAAGATTGGGTCACCTGCTGGAATTCAGAAGACTGAGTTTTATATACTCTCAATCACACAGTGTGTCTCACAGAATCATATACAATTATGATAGGGACAGATAAGCTACAGACAGGAAAGTTGTTTCCTCCGGTATGTGTGACTAGAACGAGGGGGGTATAACCTCAAGATTTGTGGGTTAGATTTAACACAGAAACTACTTTTCCCACAGAGTAGTGAACCTGTGGAATTCTCGGCCCATGGAAGCAGTGGAGGCTGCTTCATTAAATATATTGAAGGCATAGTTAGATTTTTGCATTGCAGGGGAATTAAGGGTTATGACAAAAAGGTAAGTAGGTGGAGATGAATCCAAGGCCAGGTCGGCCATGATCTTATTGAATGGTGGAGTACATTTGACAGGCTAAATGGCCGACTCCTGTTCCCTTCTTATGGCTCTTTCCCTGGGAGTGTGTGGCGGGACAGGATTGAGGGAGCCTCATACTGTGTCCTCTCCCCAGGTGTTTGTGATTCTGGGTGTACAGTTGCTCTTCACCTTTGGTCTGGTCTGCGCCTTCACCTTCTCATCAGACATCAAGCTCTTTGTCCAGAAAACCCCAGCGATATACTATCCCTCCTTCGCAGTCTTCTTTGTCACCCTCATCACTCTGACCTTCTGCAAAAGCGTTCAGCGCCGATACCCTTGGAACATCATCTGCCTGGTAAGACCCATGGTCTCTCTCCTCACTTGTCCTCCCCCTTCTCACTCCTTCTACCCACATATCATTCCACCCTCACTCCCTTGACCCTCTTGACATCCTGCCTCTCCTCCCCCTTGTCATTTCCTCTGTCACCTCTCTTTTTCTTCCCTCTCCCTTCGCCACTTTCCTCTCTCCCTCTTTCCAACCCAACTCACACCCACCTGCTTACCCTCTGCTGTGCAACTCTCGGGGGAAAGGGGGGGGGAGGGGAGGGAGGGAGGGAGGGAGGGAGGGAGAGGGAGAGGGAGAGAGGGGGAGAGAGAGAGAGAGAGAGAGAGAGAGAGAGAGAGAGAGAGAGAGAGAGAGAGAGAGAGAGAGAGAGAGAGAGAGAGAGAAGGGGTATGGAGAGTGGGGTAGGGGATGGAGAGGGGGAGAGAGGGGAGAGAGGGGAGAGAAAGAAAGAAGATGATGTGCAAAAGGTTGTGATGGAGTGACAGAAAGAGAAAGAACAAGTGAGGCAGATAGACTGAAAGACTGAGGGACAGGAAAGGTGAGAGAGCAAAGAGGGAGGAAAGACGAGCTAGACATGGACAGGTTGTGGATCTTGTCTTCTGCTCCCGTTCTGGACTCCACCTGACCTACTGTACTCCTTCTGCAGGCCTTCCTGACCCTCAGCCTCTCCTACATGGTCGCTATGGTAGCCTCCTACAATGACATCACCTCTGTTATGATTGCTCTGGGCAGCACGGTGGCTGTGTGTCTCGGCATCATCCTCTTCTGCAGTCAGGTGAGTCCCCTTGTCCTACACAGCAGTTCATTTGGCCCTTCTCGTACGCGCCAGTTTGCGGAACAGTCCTATTCTCCCATTCTGCAGGTGGGAAGGACATGGTTGCACTGGAGAGAGGGTGAAGATGCCCCAGGATGTTACTGGAAGTAGAGGACTTTAGGTACAGGGAGGGACTGTTTTCCGTGGAAGAAACAGCGTTGAGGGGTGATCCGGTAGAGGTTTATAAAATCTGACAATGGATAAAGCAGACCATCATGTAAGGAAGAGAAAACGTCGACATAGAGAGTGCAAGAGGAGAGAGGTTCGGCTCCGGTGATACAGGGTCCTAATGAAAGTGCCCCCGGGATATTGTGTAAAAGTCTGGTCTCTCGACCCAAGGAAGGGAAAGCCTGAGTCAGAGGTTCACTGAATTGCTTCCTAGAATGGCGGTGGTGGATTGTCCCATTTGGAGAGATTAAATAGACCGGACCTGTACTCTCTGGGGTTGGGAGAATGACAGAACTCATTGAAATCCCTCCAGGGCGAGACAGGTGAGTGTGGGGGATGGGGTTTCCCGATGACTGGATATGCCAGGCCCGGTGGTGGTGGTGTGTGGGGGGGTGGGTGTTCTCCATCTCAGGTTCAGGGCCATTCAGGACAGATGAGGAGAGATTCTTCTCCTGCCCCAGTGGAGGGAGAACCTCTGGAAATCTCTCCCCGAGGGTAGAGAAGGAGGGATCTATTGATGAGTTCAGTTGAAACAGAGACCAAGAGAGCAAACAGAGACCAATGGAATCAAATGCCACAGACTTGACCTCATTGAATGGTGATCAGGTTCCATTCAGAAGCGAGACTGGACACTTGGTCGAGAGGTGCCACAGTAACAACCTCTCACTCAGCATCAGCAAAACTAAAAAGCTGATTGTTTGACTTTAGCAAAGGCAAAGAGGGTGAACATGCACCAGTCTACACAGGGGGAAATCAGCAGTGGAGAGAATCGGTAGCTATAAATTCCTGTTTGTTTACATATCGAATCACTCCTGCCAGGCTCAGCACATAGGAGCAATCACGAGGAAAGGCGCCAATGTCTTCACCTACACTTGGTTTGTCACTGAACACTTCTGCAGATGTACTATTGGAAACATTCTGGCTGGTTGCATCACAGCCAGGTACTACAACTCGTATGCACAGAAACTTAAGCAGCTGTAGAGATCACAGGCACATCAGAATCCACAGGAGTCGATACATCAAGATGACACTATCCATTATTGAAGATCCTCACCATCTCATGCCATATTCTCATAGTTACCATCAGGAAGACGATAAAGAAGCCTGAAGTCCCACGCCTCCAAGTCCATCTCTCTGCCAAGAGAACTTTTCTATCCCTGAGTAACCACCCCTCTGGTCAGGAGGACTTCTCTTGCACAGGAAGAGCTCTCTGCCGTTGGGTCACCACCTCTTTGGTCAGAAGAGCTTAAGTGTTTCTGGATAACCACCTCTCTCATCAGGTGGACCTCCCTGTTCATGGGTAACCACCACTTTGGTGATGAGAAGCCCTCTGTCTCTGGATAACCACCTCTCTGGTCAGGAGAACAATTTTATCCTTGGGTAACCAACTCTCCGGTCAGGTGGACCTCTGTCCTCGGGTAACACCTCTCTGGTCAGGAGGATGTCTCTGTCTCTGGGTAACCACCCCCTCTGGCCAGGTGGACCTCTCGGACATTGGGTAGCCACCTCTTCGATCACGAGGACCTCTCCATCATAGGGTAATCACTCCCTGATCAAACAAAACCCTCCGTACCTGGGTATATACCTCTCTGGGCAAGAGGACCTACGGGTAATCACCTCACTGGGGAGGACTTCTGTCCTTGGGTACCACCTTTCTGGTCAGGAGGAACTGTTCGTCCCTGGGCATTCACCTCTCTGCCAATGGAACCTTAACCGCATGGGATGTCCCACACTTGGGAAGGTTGGGTCTTCAGTGATGGTGAGGAAGATTGGAAGATAACTTGCTCATGTATAGATGGACTTGAGCAGGTGACAATAAACTTATCTTTCAGTTCTCCCTGACGCTAACTTTGTTTTTTTCTCCCTCTCCCTTCCACCTGCCCCTAGACCCGGCTCGACTTGACCTGCTGTTATGGCTTCCTCCTGGTCTTTTCGATTGTGGTTTTCATGTTCGGATTCTTCTGCATCTTCTTCTACAACCAAGTACTGCAAGTGGTCTATGGGTCCTTGGGAGCTCTGCTCTTCTCGCTGGTGAGTACAGGGTATAGGATACTGCCTCTCTTCATCCACCTCTGGGAACACCACCCCCCACACCCTAACCCCTCCCCCCCCACCAACAGTTGGGCGAGGAAGCACATTTTTTTGTCCAGTCTGGACAACAGAGTGCTCAGAATAGAGGGTCTTTTGAAGACTTTATAGTTTGGAGACAGCTAGTTAAATGGAAAGTGAAGTACTCTCCATACTGTCTCGTCAAATAGGGCCAAGGTCAGACTCAGTCTGCACCATCCCACACCCCAGGACCAGATCAGATATGGTGAGATTCTCCCAGGGACAGGGTCAGGCATGGGTGAGGCTCTCTCCACATCAGGTCACAGGGGCAGGGAATGCTGCTCTCCCACCACAACCGCACTCCCCACTACCCACTCCTTTTCTTTTCCTTCCAGTTTCTGGCTGTTGACATCCAGCTCGTACTGGGCAACAACCAGCTTGAGCTGAGCCCCGAAGATTATGTCCTTGCTGTACTGATCCTCTACTTGGACATCATCAACATCTTCATTTACCTGCTGATGATCATGGGCGTCACACGGCAGTAGGGGAAGAGGTCCTGAGATCAGCAGTGTGGAGAGGGAGACTGGTCTAACCACAGAGGGCATGTTGTGCACTTCAGGGGACTGGCATATTGGGATGCTGCAGCCTTTCCTACACCCCAAACCCAATGGGCACCTCTGCTGCACCTTCCTCTTCCCTCCCACTCGCTTCCAATCCAACCTGCTTCCTCCCCACCTACCCCATCCCTCACCTAGCTTAAGTGCAGCAAAACTGTCTTATCATTAATAAAGTATTTTTCATAACTTGGCTTTGAGGGGAACTGGTTGGGGGCGGTGTTTGGGTGGGTGGAACCTGCTAGCCACCTCCTCCCCCACCCCCATGTACAATACCTCTGCCCCCTGCACAGGTACTGTAGACAGGAGAGGCTTGAAGGGATGTTGGTAAACTTCAGGCAAATGGCCACTGGGTGCCTTGGTCAGCACGGCTGAGTTGGGCTGCAGGACCTGTTTCTGTGCTATACAATGTGGCTCCCTCTCCCCGACTCAACAGGTTTATTCTCTCTTCCCATCACACAGTAATACAGCAGGGAGGCACACCCTTCAACTCAACATACCTAACTGAGCTGGTCCCACCTGCCAGCGTTTCAACCATGTCCCTGTAAAACCTTTCCCAACTTTTCACCCACCATTTGGTTAGGAATTATTGGAGAATGAAGTCAGGGAGATAGTCCAATCACACTCTCTCTCCCTAACCGAGATGCAGGTCAGGTGGCATCGGTGAATGGAAAGGACCAGTTTTGGATGAGACCCTTCAGTTTCTTCAGTCACACTGAGCATCTTCGTTCTGTCTGTCGCAAAAGGTACATTCGTCAAGCACCCCCTCACCATCCACCAAAAGTAGCGAAACATTTTAATTCCAATTTCCATTCACAAGTTAGTCTATGGCCTCTTGTGCTGAGATGAGGCCACCCTCAGGGAGGAGGAGCAACACCTTGTATTAAATCTGGGTAGCCTCCAACCTGATGCATGAATATCAATCTCTCTTTGGGTAAAAAAGAAACTACCCCCCTCCCTTCTTACTCTTATTTCCCACTCTGACCTTTTACCTCTTCTCATCTGCCTGGGTCCCCTTCTCCTTCCCTTCGACCTGTGGTTCACTCTCCTCTCCTCTCAGGTTCCTTCTTCTCCAGCTCTTTACCTTCCCTACCCACATGGCTTCGCTTATCTATCACCTTCCAGCAAGTCTCCTTCCCCTCCCCTACTTTTTCATTCTGCCGTCTTCCCCCTTCCTTCTCAGTGCTGAAGAAGAGTCACTGCTACGATGAGGCTGAAGCCACTCTCAGGTTAGAGGAGCAATACTTTATATTCTGTATTCTTCAGCCAGAAGGTACAAACATTGATTTCCCTAACTTCCATTAAATGCTTCCCCCGCCCCTTCTCTTTGTTTTCGTTCCCCATTTTGGTTCCCCTTTCTTCTCAGCTGCGCATCACCTCGTTGCCTTAATACCACAGACTACTGTCCTCTCCTACTGGATTCCTTCTTCAGCCTTTTATCTCTTCCAGCTCTCACCTCCTAGCTTCCCACATCATTCCCTCTCCCTACCACCCACCCATTTTGCCTCCCTCTCATCTAGTCTCACCTATCAGCTTAACCTACTCTCCCTCACCCCCCTTCTGCCCACTTCCTCTCCAGTTCTGATGATGAAGGGTCCCAACCCGAAATGTCAACTGTTCATTCCCCACCACAGATTCTGCCTGAATTCCTCCAGCCTTTTGTGTGTGTTGCTCAAGATTTACAAGCATCTGCAGAATCTGTTGTCTCTCCTTACCCACCAATCAGAAGGGACATTCCATCTCCCTGATTGGATGGCACACACATCGATTGGATGGTACACTAACACTCCTCTTCCGATTGGATGGTACACTAACACTCCTCTTCCGATTGGATGGTACACTAACACTCCTCTTCCGATTGCATGGTACACTCATGCTCCCTTTCCATGATTGGACATTTCATTCCCTCCTGTCCTCAAACACAAATTAGGCAGTGAACTCACTCACCTCTTGCTCAGCAACTGGACAGAACCCTCACTGCCACTCACCGACTGGATGGGACACTCTCAGTGCCGCTCATCGATTGGACAGAACACTCACACTGCCACTTTCTGATGGGACAGGACACTGTCCCCTCACTTGCTGATTGGATAGTGCCCCTTTCCTCAACAAGAACCCAAGCCCAATTTTAAAAACACACCACTCCATGTCAAAACAAAGCACACAAGTTTGTATTTTCTTCTTACAAATGTATCAAACTTATGGTAACCAGCCTCCCCCACATACACCGTGTAAGTTCCTTCTTCCAGCACCCAAACCCGCCCCCGAGGACGGTCACCCCCCCGCCACTCCTTCTCTGCCCCAGACGTGGCCCTCTGGCATCCAGCTGGGGAAGGAAGGAGGCAGGTTACCTCATGAGGAGAGGTCAGACAGGCCAGGTCTGAAGCCATCCAGGGAGGGAAAAGGGGACTGGATTGAAATACATCCCATCCTGGGACTGGCATGATGACACGGTGTGTTTTCCTTCCTGTGCGAGGATCTGGAACTGGTAGGAGGAGAAGGTGGGTCACCGTCCAAAAACAAAGGGATTGCTCTTTAATGATGGAGAACAGAGGGTGATATTTTATTTTGGGTTGGATGGATCTTGGGAATTCCTACCCTCAAGGGAAGGTGGGAATGGAATGTGGGGATATCTGTAAGGTCAAGGGAAGACGGATTCTCAGTGAGGGTCTGGCGGGGGGGGGTGCAATTGGAGAGGAACATGAGGTCTAGATTGCTGTCAGGTGGGCTGTGACCGTGTAAGAATTGGGTTCAGTCTGAGGAAGGGCTGAATGGTCTCCTGATTCCAAATTGCATTTCCATAGGATGCTCCAAGTTGTTGAACAATCAGCTGAATCGGTTTTGGGGATAACCGCTGGAATGTGGTTTCCTATGCTTCTGGATTTGCCTCCTGAGCTAACTCATCAGCATACAGGCCTGAACTCCTGGCTCAAGGGCCAGACCCACCTTAGCAGGGTGGTACAGAGTATCGTGGGTCAGTTTCCTGAGGAGGGAGGAGGTTCCCTTACCGGGTTAAACCCGAAATTGTTGTGATTTAGGGGAACAAGAGCCAGTCTTATTGAAAGGTGCGAGGTCGTGGGGAGAGGGCTTAATGGGCGAAATGCTAAGAGGGTGTTTCTCTAGTGGGGGGAAGATTCCAGAACTGGGTGGCGGGGTGGGGGGGTGGCACAGTCTCTGTTATATTGTGTAGAGACCTGGTCTCCCGACCCAAGGAGGGGGATATTGTGACAAAGGAAGTACAGGAGGACAGTGATCCTCTTAAGCTTGGGTCTCTTGGTGAGACCACCCCTGCAATATTGTGCACAGGTCTGGGCACCCAACCTTAGGAAGTAGAGGTGTGTGACAGAGGGAACACAGAGAAGGTTTACCAGCTCGGTCCCTGGGATGGGGACGGGGGATTACCCATGCAGAAAGATTAAGCAGTCCTCTCTGGGGTTTGGGACAATGAGAGGATAACTCATTCAGAACCCTCCTGAGGCACGACAGATAACAGAGTAGGTGAGGGGGACGGGGTTTCCTCCTTACTGTCCCAGACCAGAAGGGAGGTAGGAGGTCACTCAGAACAAGGGTTTGCTGGTCAGAATAGATGGGTAGAGATTCTCTCCTGCCTCCCCCACCCCCTAGACGGAGGCGAATCTTTGGAAATCTCTCCCCCAGAGGGAGATGTGGGTTGATGAGTTTTGGATATGAAGGAAATTGGCAGAATGTTAATGTCAGTCTGACAGAACAAGGGGTGGGTGGTTTGCCTCTGATGGAGAGGCCAGCAGCCCTTGGTGAGGAGGTCCTCATGGATACCAATTGCCCAGCTGCTCACCACAGGGAGACAAAGTCGAATTGCACCTTGAGCAGGTACCTCATGCGCACCTGGGCGGGCTGGTAGACCACGTATTCGTTGTAGTTTAGGGTGTAACCATGGGGGTTCTTCACTCCTGTCTCCTTCCCGGGGCCCATGGGGACCATCACACCATCTCTGTAGAGCAGGGGATGGGAGGAGAAGGCAGTGAGATGGGGGATGGAGGGCAGGTGATGAAATCGTGAGGAGTGGGAGCGGAGCAGGAGGAGGTGGGGGTGGGTTGGAGGAGGAGGTGGGGTGGGGTGGGGTGGAGCAGGGGGAATGGGGTGGAGGGTAGGGAGGGAAGAACAAGAGAACATCAAAATCATAAGAAAGGAACCAGGGCTTGAACAATCTCCCCTGACCTTGGGCCCTGTCCATGTACCCATTCCCAGGGAAAAAGTCTCACCACCCCATCTTATCCTTGCAACTTAACCTCTCCTGCCCACATTCCCATCAACTCCCCAGGCCTATATACTGGGTGACAATTCCCAGCGGCTGATTAACGCACATGTCTCTGGGACGTGGGAGGGAACTGGAGCCCTTGGGGGAATCCCACAGGGTCACAGGGGAGAACACAGACGCTCCTCTCATATATATATACACACACACACACACACACACACACACACACACACACACACGTGCGCGTGAGGTGGTGGAGATGGGAATTGAACCCGGATCTCCGGCTCTGTTGGACAGCAGCTTTCACCGCTGGGCCAAGTGCCAGCTCTCAGACACTCACCCAGCTGAGAGCTTACATTTGCTTCCCTGGGGAAGTGCAGACTGCAGCTCTGCACAGTCCGGAGAGGCGGTCGTTCTCTATGGCAGACACTCACAGCTTGTGCTAGAGTGCGCAGTGCCGGAATCGCTGGACGAGCACCTGAAAGACCCCGAGCCCTTCACTTCTGCTGGCTTCCAACTGGGCAGAATCTCCCCTCCACCCACCCCCCCCCCACTTATTTAAGGCTCTACTTCACCCACCACCTCCTCTAGGGGCAATTAAATGCTAACCAAGATGAGATGCAAAACTCAACCTGCACGTATGTGAATCTGGGTCTCATCACCCTGCAAAGCCATTCCTCCCATTCTGCACTTACTAGCTCATATTCATTCAAGGTCGGGGAGGTTGTTCAGATGTCCGGAGTCATGGAGTTACACAGCACAAAAACCGGGCCGTCGGTCCAATTCACCCACATTACCTGAACAAGTCCCACTTGCCTGCATTTGACTCACATCCCTCTAAACCTTTCCTAACCATGTACCTGACCAAATGTCTCTTAAATGTTTTAATTGCACTCCACCTCTGGCCGTTTGTTTCACATACCCATCTCCTTCTTTGAAAGACTGCCCCTTTAAATCTTCCCCCTCTCATCTTTTACCCGTGCCCTCTGCTCTCTTGCTGGGGGAAAAGGCCGTCACCATCTATCTTATCCCTCATGATTTTATAAACTTCTGTAGAATCAGGATTCACTCGAGCCAGTCCTGCCTCTCCTTACAACTCACACCCTCCGGCCCCAGCAACACCCTCGTGAATCTTATCTGCTCCAGTTCTAGGCTCACCTGCCCTGGGGAAGAAGTCTCTGGCCTGGCAGAGAGGCACCGAACAGCCTCCCCTGCCCTTTCCTAGGGAGGAAGTATCACAGCAGGAAAGGTCACGCTGTTATTGAACACGGCAAATCCCCTAGGGTTTTCTGTGAGCAATACTTTGGGGAAGGAGGTGGGAGGCAGAGAGAGAGAGACGGGAGCACTGAGGTACTTACAGGCTCACGCTATTGCCCTCCTTGGGGGCCACACGTCCCAAGCCCATGGTGCTATGCTTTCCTGCAGGCAGATGGTCAGCACCAGCATCAGCGGTCAGCAACTCGTTACAGTTCCCGAGGGCGACCTAACCATGCAGCGGGCGGCAAAGCAGTGGGGATTAGATTGAAGATCAGTTTTACATAGTCACGTGTACATCGAAACACAGTGAAATACACCGTTTTGTGTCAATGTGCTGGGGGGGGCAGGCTGCAAGTGTTGCCGTGCTTCCAGTGCCAATATAGCATGTGCACAATTTACTAACCCTAACCCACATGAGTTTGGAACGTGGGAGGAAACCGGAGCACTCGGAGGATATCCACGGGGTCACGGGAACGATGTACTAACTCCTTAGGGACAGTGGCAGTAAATGAACGTCGTTTGGTAATCACTGGCATTGTAAAGCATTGCACTAACTTTAATGGTGCTGTGCTGCTAAACCGCACTCCCCAGGAGTTTCACTTAGAACTATACGGAAACCCGGATGTGGGAGTGACTAGCCGGGATTCAATCCTAGGGTTCGGAGGGTTTATATAAAGAATAACGGATCACCAGGAGCGAGTTACAGACTGGAGTTCAGGTGGTTTATATGTAGAATAATAGATCCCCAGGAGTGAGTTACAGGCTGGGATCTAATCCTGGAGTTAAAGGTGTCTACAAATACACAGAATAACACATCCCTGCGATTCAGGTGGTTATATGCACAATAACAGACCACTGGGAGTGAGTTACATGCTGGGATTTAATCCAGAGGTTTGGTGGGTTTATAACAGATCCCTAAGCGAGGTATAGGCTGGGATCTGATCCAGGAGTTCAGGAGTTTATATATAGGAAAACAGATACCCAAGAGTGAGTTACAGGTTGGGATCTAATCCAGGGGTTCAGGGTGTTTATATGTACATAAAATAACAGACCCCTGGGAATGAGTTGCAGGCTGGAATTTAATCCAGGGGTTTGCGTAGTTAAAGTATATATAGAATAACAGATTCTCAGGAATGAGTTGCTGGCTGAGATTTAATCCAGGGACAAAAAAGATATTTGTTCTTGGTTCTCATTCTGGAGATTCCTGATATCCTTACCTCGCACAGCAGTAACAATCCCAGGTCTTGTTCTCGAGTGGCAAAGCAATAATTGGCACTCTTTGAGGACATGTCAGCGAAGTATATCCCCTTGCCGAACTGCAGGGAAAGGGGTTGGGTTGAAGAAGGAGAATGAGAGAGAGAGAGAAAAGGGGGAGAGACACATGAATGGAAGCTTGAAAACTGCAGGACTAAAGGGGATTGATCAGATTACAGTACAGGTGTCCCCCGCTTTTCCAACGTTCACTTTATGAAACCTCACTGTTACAAAAGACCTACATTAGTTACCTGTTTTTGCTAACAGAAGGTGTTTTCACTGCTACAGAAAAAAAGCAGTGTGTGAAAAAAAAGGCAGTGCGCGTCCCCCGAGCAGCCGCTCTCCCCCAGATTCAGAACAGCATTCTTGCTGGCATTGCTTAAACACGTGCCTGTGAGCAGCCGTTTGCAAGATGAGTTCTAAGGTATTGGAAAAGCCTGAAAGAGCTCGTAAGGGTGTTGCACTTAGCGTAAAACTAGACATAATTAAGCGTTTCGATCGTGGTGAACGAAGTAAGGACAAAGTGAGTTTGGCTTGTGGAAGTTGATGAAGATGATGTTGAAGAGGTTTTGGCATCCCATGACCAAGAACTGATGCAATTGCAAGAGGAAAGGATAACAATCAAAACTGAATGCAGTAGCGAACGGACCGAAAGTGAAGTTGTCCAGGAACTGAACGTGAGGCAACTACGTGAGATTTTCGCTGCAATGATAAAGTATGACTTTAATTTTGAAAGGGTAAGTTGGTTTAGGGCATATTTGCAGGATGGTTTGAGTGCTTACAAAGAACTGTATGATCTAAAAATGTGCAAGGCTGAGCAGTCAAGCAAGCCTTCCACATCAGTCACAGCAGACAACGAACCTTGACCTTCGACGTCGAGGCAGGCAGACATAGGAGAAGATGACCTCCCTACCCTCATGGAAACAGACGATGAGATGACACCCCAATGTCCTATCACCCCAAACTCTGAGCCGCGGACAGATACTGATCCACAGAGAATGCAGCGGTAGCCAGGAGGCACCCAGCACATTTTTAAGAAAAAAAAGCCGAAACAAACAAGCTAATTAATTGCATCGCCTCTGAACTGGGCCGACATTTACGTGCCCAGCGGCACCTAATTAATTAGCTTGTTTATTTCGGCTTTTTTCTTAAAGATGTGTTGGGTGCGTCCAGGGCACCGCTGGAGCGCTGCATGCTTCGCGGATTGGTATCGGGTCGCTGCCTGGAGGGTGGGGGCCACTGCACCACCCGAACCTCCGACGACTTGGCCTAACACACCATCATCAGTGTGCTCGGTACTGTCCCAATTCCGGTAAGTGATACTACACTGTACATATATTATTTCTACTTTATATCAGCTGTGTATTTTTACGTTATTTGGTATGATTTGGCAGCTTCATAGCTTAAAGGTTACTGGAGAGCGCTTGCGCTGTGTTTTTGCTGAGAGCTCTTGTGTGAGATTTTCGCTACGGAGAACAGTGCCGGCAATTATTGTGGAAAAGTAGTTCTACTTTATACAGGCTGTGTATTCATCATATCATTCCTGCTTTTACTATACATTACTGTTATTTTAGGTTTTGTGTGTTATTTGGCATGATTTGGTAGGTTATTTTTGGGTCTGCGAATGCTCACAAATTTTTCCCATATAAGTAAATGGTAACTGCTTCTTCGCTTTACGACATTCCGGCTTACCAACCGTTTCATCGGAACGCTCTACCTTCGGATGGCGGGGGAAACCTGTACCTGGAATTGAGGATAGTTCTAACATGAGGCAGACACTGATAAGCCGCTAAGTGCAGAAATTATGTTTGAGAGCCTTGCTGTCTGTTCTCTGCCTCACTTGCTATCTCTACAGCTATCGGCTGCACCTCTATTTACATTCAAGGACACAGAAATACTGTTTTCGGCATTCTTGTGTCTGACACTGTCCCTGGCAATATGTGACGGAATGGTGTGGGGGGGAAGCTGTTTAGGTAATATGTGATGGGACGGTGTCGGGGGAGCCTCACCCTGTGTCTGCCGACATCAGCCTGTCTTTCAGGAGGGTGAATACGCAAGATCGAATACGTGGTAAGGCTCTGAAAGCTTCTGCCAAACAACTGGCGGGCGTATTCAGGACATTTTCAACTTCTCATTACTACGGTCAGAAGTTCCCACCTGCTTCAACAATTATACCAGTGCCCAGGAAGAGCAGTGTGAACTGCCTTAATGACTATCGTCCAGTAGCATTCACATCTATGGTGATGAGATACATTAAGAGGTTGGTCATAGCCAAAATCAACTCCTGCCTCAGCAAGGACCTGGACCCACTGCTATTTGCCTATGGCCACAATAGGTCTATGGCAATCTCAATGGTTCTTCACATGGCCTTAGCCAGGGTGCCATTCATTGACTATAGCTTAGTGCTTAACACCATCATTCCTACAGTCCTGATCGATAAGTTACAGAACCTGGGCCTCTACAATTGGATCCTTGACTTCCTAACTGGAAGACCACAATCTGTGCAGATTAGTAATAAAATCTTCTCCTCGCTAACCATCAGCACTGGCGCACCTCAGGGATGTGTGCTTAGGCCACTGCTCTACTCTCCCTGTACCCATGACTGTGTGGGTAGGCACAGCTCAAACACCATCTATAAATTTGTCGATGATACAACCATTGTTAGCAGGATCTCAGATGGATGTGAGAGGGTGTACAGGGGCGAGATATACCAGCAAGCTGCGAGGGTTGTTGCAGCAACAACCCTGCACTCGACGTCAGTTAAGACCAAAGAGCTAATTGCAGACTTCAGAAAGGGTAGGACGAGGGAACACGAACCAATCTTCATAGAGGGATCAGAAGTGGAGAGAGTGAGCAATTTCAAGTTCCTGGGTGTCAAGGTCTTTGAGGGTCTAACTTGGTCTCAACATATTGATGTTGTGATAAAGAAGACAAGACAGCAGCTATACTTCATTAGGAGTTTGAGGAGATTTGATTTGTCACCCACAACAGTCAAAAACTTCGACAGATGTACTGCGGGGAGCATTCTGACAGGCTGCAACACTGTCTGGCATGGGGAGGGGGCTGCTACTGCACAGGACCGAAAGAAGCTACAGAAACTTGTAAGCTTAGTCAGCTCCATCACGGGTACTAGCCGCCATAGCATGCAAGACACCTTCATGAAGTGGTGCCTCAGAAAGGCGGCGTCCATCTTTAAGGACCCCATTACCCAGGACATGCCCTCTTCTCGTTGTTACTGTCAGGATGGAGGTACAGATGCCTGAAAGCACACACTCAGCGATTCCCCACTGCCATCCGATTTCTGGATGGACATTGAACCCATGAACACTACCAAACATTTCTTTTATTATTTCTGGTTTTCGCATTATTTTTAATTTAACTATTTAATGTACATATATATGTTTACTGTAATTAATTTGCTTACCTATTATTTTTCTATATTATCATATTAACTGCTGCTAACTTAACACATTTCATGACACATGCTGGTGATATTAAACCTGATTCTGATGCTGAGGTGGAGGAGATAGGATGAAGGGAGGGTTGCCAGCAGGGGAGCCTCCAGTAAAACAGAAATCTTGTTCTTTCCTGCCCTCAACTTACCATGTATCCTGTGACAGGAGCCTCAGGTGGGGTGATGCATAATCCCCGGTTTAAGATGCTGACCCAGTTGGACATCCGAGACCCGTGCCAAAGCAACCGCCTAGAAGAAGTGGAGAGACAATGTATGAGGGAGAAGGATTGAGGGACATGTGCCAATGTACAGACATCCCCCGAGGGAGAGGAACTTGAGGGACACCAGTCAGTGTACAGATATCCCTCTGAGGGAGAGGGACTGAGAGATACCATCCTACCTGTTGCCGAGGTCAGAGCGGAAAACCTCTTTCTCACTCTCCCTCGCCACCTCGAAGACCTCAAGAAGCTTCATTTTGTACTCGTTGTGGGTGGGGGCGTGCGTCGACTGGAGGTACTTCTCGATCACCTGGGCGGAGGGATCATAGGGTGCTATAAGTTTGAACTTAAGGTCTATTATATGTGCCAAAATACAATGAGGAGCATGTACAGGAAAAATAACTTGCCTGCATCAGCATCACAGGCACGTCAGTACACGACACACAGAATATTGAGAGAAAGGAGCAGGATTAGCCCATTCAACCTAGAAACTACTCTGCCATTCAATCATGGATTGTTTATTTTCCCTCTCAACCCCATTCTCCTGCCTTCCTATGATCTCTGATGCCCTTACTAACCAAGAACCTATCTACCTCTGCTTTAAATTTATTCAATAACTTGTGTGCCAATGAATTCCACAGATTCACCGCTCTCGAGCCAAAGAATTTCCTGCTCATCAGTTCTAAAGTGACGTCTTTCTATTCTGTGCCCTTTGGTCCTAAACTCTCCCACTACTGGAAATATCCTTTCCTCATCTATCGAGCCCTTTCAATATTTGGTAGCTTTCAATGAGATCCCACCCTCATTCTTTTAAACTCCAGTGAATACACTCAGAGCCATCAAATGATCCTCATATGTTAACCCTTCATTTTCAGCATCATTCTCGTGAACCTATGGACCCTCTCCAAAGGCAGCGTATCCTTTCTTAGATTGGGCCCAAAACTGCTCACAATACTCGAAGTGTGGTCTGACCAATGCCTTATAAAGCCTCAGCATTACACTATTGCTTTTATATTCTGGTCCTCTCACAATGCATGCTAACATTGCATTTGCCTTCCTTACCATCAACTCAACCTGGAAGTTAACCTTTATGGAATCTTGCACAGAGACTCCCAAGTTCCCTTGCACTTCCTGATTTCTGATTTCACTCCAATTTTAGAAAATAATCTACACCTTTATTTCTAATTTTGCTTAAATTATAACACACAGTGGTAAAAGAAAACTGGGCAAAAAAAATCAGAGACAAGTGCATATCTCTGTGGTTTCCCATTGCAGAGGTAGGGTCAACACTGTGCTGGTCGTTTCAAGAACCTGCTCCCACCCCTCCCTCACACTAAGACCTCAACCTAGCCCTTACTCACCACTTCTGTCGCCGCTACTCAGGATTGGAAATGCTGGGCAGACACTACCACACACAGCGCGCCCCACTTCCCAAAATGAGGTGTCTTGCTTCCTTTCCTACTACCACCTTGGATTGCCCTCTGGCTCAAGAGAATGACGGGATTCTGTGGAGGGAGTCTCACCCTGTGTTTCAGCCTGTTGTTGGGATGGTGGAGAGAGAAGGGAGGATGTCCTGGAGACGGTGGGAGAGACTTACCTGGAACTGGTGTGAGCTGTGATCCAGGGGCTGGAGGCTGCATTGCAGAGAGTGGTAGTGACGGTCCAGAGGGTTTTCTGTGCTGTTCTGATCTTTCTTCACCACGCCAATGGCCACCTCGATGTCGCTGAGAGCCTGCAGTGGAGAGAGGGAATGTCACAGGACTACCTGTGGGCAGTAGTCGATGGGAAAGCAGAGAAAGAGAGGTCGGGAAGGAGAGACAAATGGGTGGGGGTATCAGAGAGCAGAAGAAGACTGGAGCTGAGAGAGGAGAGCTGGGGAAATAGAAGGGTGTAGTGGAGAGAGAGAGAAAGGACAGGCAGGGATGGGGAGAGCAAGGAAGAGCAGGGGTCTTGATGGGCCGAATGGCCGATTTCTGCTTTGTCTTATGGGTGTGTGGGGGAGAGGGAGAGAGAGAGAGAAGGGGAGAGAGATACTGAGGGGGAGGGGTTAGAGGGAGGGTGGCGAGGTAAGATGGAAAGAGGGGGCAGGTAGGGAGGGTTTAGGTCCGAGAACGAGGTTGAAAGTGAAGGTTTTACCTCCAGGAGGCTGATTTTTTCCTGAAGTTCTTTCCGGGTGCGAATCAGTGGTGGGGTCTTCAGCCTGTGGTTGGGTTTGGAGGTGGAGGGGTGGGGGTGTTGAGTGTGACAAACAGGTAACAATTAGTGTATGCATTTAACTATAGTTAATAGCCACAAACACGTATACATTTTGGTAGTTATCCCTAATGATCAGCATACAGGCCTAAATATCCATGGTTAACAACAACACCATACAGGTGTAACTGTGGTTAAGGCCAGACACCTCTCCAGTCTGAATCTTTATCTGTACAATGGGCTGATTGGAGACCCAGCAATCTCCCTGCTCTTACCCAAAGTCGTGGGGGATGCGGGTGTAGAATTCGTTGCAGGCCTCCAGCAGGGCTTTCCCAGTCACATTCCGGTTCAGACAGTCCTCGATCTTTCGCAGGGAACAGTAGCCAGCCTTGATCTGCTCAGTGGTCAGCTTTCCTGGTGGTGGTGGTGGGGAGGGAGAGAGGGGAAGAGAGGGGGGGGGGAAGAGGGAGAGGGAGAGGGAGAGGGGGAGGGGTGAGACAGAGAGGGGGGAGGGGAGGGGGGAGAGAGGCAGAGACTCAGACCAGAATTGTGCACATTGCTTGTGAATAGGAAGGTGAGGTTAGGACTGTGTTTGGTGGGAGCGAACGGGAAGATGTGTGGCCTGATACAGCGGGAATAATTGGGAATGTGTGAGGTCTGTTAGGATTGTGTACAGTAGGAGTAAGTAGAAAGGGGTGGGGCCTGCTATGGTGGGAGAGAATGGGAATAGTTGGGGTCCATTATGCTAGGAGTGAATGGTGTCTGTTAGGGATTGTGTATGGTGGGAGTAAATGGATAGGGTTTAATAACACCCGGGGAACACCCTCCCCCTTACCTAGCGGAGCCTTCCTGGTGTCATACTTCATCTGAAGAACCATCTCCTCCATGGCCTTAATGTCGCAAATCAGCTTCATCAACTCTTGGAGTCGGTGATCTAACTTCGATTCCACCTGTGGCACCTTTGCCCCCGCCTCAGGCTCCTTTCCCTCCTGTGCATTCTGGTAACAGTCAAAGTAAGGGTTATTGTCATCTGGAACAGCCTATGTACCTATAGGTGCAATGAAAATCTGATTGGAAACAGCATTCACAGAAAATATGTAAATTATACACAACTGTTACAAGAAAGAACACAAGAAGAAGAAAATCAAAGTCCATCGTAACACACGTGGTCAGCGTTGCTGTACTGAGCTAGTGATTAGGGTAGTGCTGGTTGGTTCAACAACGGAATGGGTGAAGCAAAGTAGCTGTTCCTGAACCTGCTGATGTGGGACTCGAGGCTTCCGTACCACCTGCCCAATCGGAACCGCGAGATGGTTTGGACGGCGGGGATCTTTGATGACAGAACCTGCCTCCTGTAGATACTACTGATGGGTGGGAAGGAATTAGCCTGTAATTTGACAGAGTCCACTACTTCCTGCAGGTTCTTATATTACTGTGCATTGGAACTGTCATATAAGGCCGTAATGCAACCAGTCAGGATACCTTCAACAGTAACAAACAACCTGCCGAAGGAACCGAGTGGATCAAGCAGCATCGGTTATGGGAAAGGAACTGTCAATGTTTTGGGTCCGATGCAGGGCTGAATTTGAAATATGAACTTTCCCATGACAGATGCTGCTCAGTCCATCCTCCAGCAGATTGTTCTTTGCTCCCGATTCCGACACCTGCAATCCCTTGTGTGTCTACTATCAGCAGACATCTATGATGGGGCTTTCCTTGTCAATGCATTTCTGTTCTGGATAAAACCTGGTGTCGGGTCAGGTGTAGGGGGTTCTGATAAAACACCCAGGGTTGGGTCAGGTATACGTACCAATAAAACACAGGGGTCGAGTCAAGTGTACGTTCCGATGAAACACCCGGGGTTGGGTCGGGCGTATGTTCCCATAAAACACTTGGTGTCGGTTCAGGTGTAAGTTCCAATAAAACACCTGGGGTCAGGTCGGATGTACGTTCCGATAAAACACCCGGGGTCGGTTTGGGTGTACATTCCAATAAAACACCCGAGGTTGGGTTGGATGTATTTTCCGATAAAACACTAGAGGTCCGGTCGGGTGTATGTTTGATAAAACACTCAGGGTCGGGTCGGGTGTACATTCGATACAACAGCCAGGGTCGGAGTGGGTGTACATCCCGATAAAACACCCAGGGTCGGGTCAGGTGTACATTCGATAAAAAAACCCAGGGTTGGGTTGGATGCACTTTCGATAAAACACACAGGGTCGGATCGGGTGTACATCCTGATAAAACACCCAGGGTCGGGTCAGGTGTACATTCGATACAACACTCAGGGTCGGATCGGGTGTACATTCTGATAAAACACCGAGGTCAGGTTGGGTGCAGGTTCTGATAAAACTCCCTGTATTGGGTTGGGTGTACGTTGCAATAAAACACCCTATATTGGTTCGGATCAAACACTCAGGGTTGGGTTTGCTGTAGTTTCCAATCTCTAGGACTGATCTGACCTGCCCACACACCTGTTCCACAGAATTGCCACTGTAGTCAAGGGTTAGCATGTCATACTTGCCGGCGACTTTCTCGAAATTTGCTCTCTGGGACCACTCATTTTTTGTCTTGTCAGAAAACCTGGCAGAGGGAAAAGAAGGAACAGGTAAAATGGGAAAATCAAAATTTGTGCTATCCATGGGAATACGTGATGGGATAGTGAGCACCCGTCACACCAGCCTTACTGTATCCCTGGCAACGTGTCCTATCAACACTACCATCAGTGAGGAGATACAGGAGCACAAAGATCACACTGAATATTTTAGTCACCGCATCTTCCTCTACACCACCAGATTTCTGAACAGGCAATGCATCTACCCATGAACACTACCTCACTATTTCGGCTCCCTTTTTGCTTTTTTATATGTATAATTTATTTTTGTAATATATTTTTTAATGTATTGCATCGTACTGTTGCCACAAAGCAACATATTTCATGACATATTAAACCTGATTCTGATGGGATGGTCTGGAGGGAGTCTCACCCTGTCCCTGGGAGTGTGTGACGGGACGGTGTGGAGGGAGTCTGACCCTGTCCCTTTTTTTTTTTACAAAATTCTTTATTACAAATGTCAGTGCTATACAATATTTACAAACCCAGTGACTAACATATTTACTACACTACAAACAGACAATACATCTTAAACCAATATATTGCCATCCTCATCAATGATGGCATTTACACCCCGCGGAGCCCAACGGTCCCGGAACACCTCTACGGTCGCCGTGGACTGTGCGTATTCCTTTTCAATGTTCACCCGGGCACGAACATACCCCCTAAACATAGCCAGGCAGTCCGCCCGGGGAGAACCTCCTGCCACCCTTTTCCAGGAGCCACGGATGGCAATTTTCGCCAGCCCCAGGAGCAAGTTGACAAGGACATCCTCATCCCTCTGTGCCCCCCTCCTTACTGGATGACCATATATAAATAGGGTGGGACTGAAATGCAACCAGAAGGCGAGAAGCAGCCCACGCAAAAACGCGAAAAGGGGCTGCAGCCTCACACACTCCACGTACATGTGGTACACGGTCTCCTCCAGCCCGCAGAAGTGACACGCGGCTGGGAGATCCGTGTACAGACTGAAGAACTTATTGCAGGGCACCGCTTTATGCAGCACCCTCCAGCCGAGATCCCCAAGGTGCATGGGGAGGACTCCCTTGTAAAGGGACTTCCATTGGGGACCCCCCTCACCTCCAGGTGGAAAGACCGACCGCCATGGCGTGTCGGGACGGTGGACAAAGGCTAGGAAGTGGAGGGTGTGGAGCAGCAGCCCATAAAGGTACCTCCTGCCTGCATCCCTGAATGGGATTGTGGGTGTCGATGAAAGACGGCTCAAGTTGTGTGGATTCGTCTCTCGGGTAAGGCTGCGGGGCCTGGGCCCGACGAGCAGCTCAGCTTGAGTCGATCCACACACCTGAGCCGCACCGACATCCGCTGAGGCAGGGCAAGGGTCGGCCAGGACCCCGCCCTCTGCCAGAGGAGGGGATTCCCGGCCTGAGGCAACCATGTTCCAGACTCTCAGTAGGTCCTGATAGAAGCCGGGCAGCCTCTGCAAAGCAGCACGGCTGACGCCTGCCGGTGGTAGCTGCATATCTTCGTGAAGGCAGCAGCCCCTCCGGAGGAAGAAAGACGCCAACACGTGCCACCTGGGAGGGCGCTCGGCGTACAGGAATCTCTGCAGAGTCCTGAGGCGGAGAGCCGCCAGTCGTGTGCGTACACACACCAGCGACTGTCCGCCCTCTCCTACTGGGAGACTCAGAACCGCTGCAGAGACCCAGTGTTTCCTGTTTCCCCAGAAGAAGTCCACCAGCTTCCTCTGCATTCTCGCAACAAAAGGGGCAGGGGGGGCCAAGGTGACCATCCGGTACCACAACATGGAGGCCACCAGCTGGTTTATGACCACCACCCTGCCTCGATAGGAAAGCACCCTGAGAAGGCCTGACCAGCGCCCTAGCCGGGCCATGACCTTTGTCTCCAGGTCCTGCCAGTTCGCCAGCCAGGTCTCCCCAGAAGGACTCAGGTAGACTCCCAGATAGAGAAGACGTCTGGTGCTCCACTCAAAAGCTCTCATCTCCTCCGGCAGGGAGTCCACCTGCCACTGGCCTACTAAGAGTCCGGAACATTTCGCCCAGTTGATCCTGCCGGAGGATGCCGCCGAGAAAACATCTTGGCACTCACGCATCCTCCGCAGGTCACAGGGGTCTGTCATCATGAGGAGTACGTCATCGGCGTAGGCCGAGAGGACGACCCTCATGTCCGGTTCGCGCAGAACCAGACCTGTCAGCCTTCGCCGAAGAAGGCCGAGGAATGGCTCGACACAGATCGCATACAGTTGACCGGACATGGGGCACCCTTGACGCACTCCTCTTCGGAAGTGGATAGGTCCTGTCAGTGATCCGTTGATCTTAACTAGGCACTCTGCGGCAGAGTACAGGAGCCGAACTCGGGCCACAAAGTGTGGTCCGAGCCCAAAAGCCTGCAGGGTGCCCAGCAGGAAACTGTGGTCCACCCGGTCAAACGTCTTCTCCTGGTCAAGAGAAAGAAACGCTGCCGGGGTCCCAGTCTCCTGGAGCAGGTGGATCAGGTCCCGTACTAGGTGGACATTGTCCTGGATGGAGCGGCCCGGGACCGTGTAAGATTGGTCAGGATGGACCACCTGTCCAATTACCGAACCCAGACGGTTGGCCATTGCCCGGGCGAAGATCTTGTAGTCCGCGCACAAGAGGGAGACCGGCCGCCAGTTCTTTAGCAGGCGGAGGTCTCCCTTCTTGGGCAGTAGGACCACAACAGCTCTTCGCCATGAGAGGGGCATTTCTCCGGTGGCTAGGCTCTCCCCTAGGACAAGGCTGTAATCATCCCCCAGGACATCCCAAAAAGCCTGATAAAACTCAACACTCAGTCCATCCAAACCAGGGGACTTGCCCCTCCGGAGTTGCCGAAGGGCAGTGGACAGCTCCTCCCGAGTCAGGGGGGCATCCAGAAGCACTGCATCCTCTGGACTGACCTTAGGCAAATCCTTCCAGACCTCATTGCACGCCTCCGCATTTGACGGATCAGGCGAGAATAAGGACCGATAGAATGAACGGACCTCATTGTTAATTCCATCAGGGTCCGTGATGGAGGAGCCATCGGCAGCCAGCAATTCCACTAGCTGCTTTTGAACTCCCCGCCACCTCTCCAACGAGTAGAAGAAGGGTGAGCCACGGTCCAAATCCTGCAGCATTTGGATCCGTGACCTCACGTACGCACCTCGGGACTGCTGAAGCTGCAAGTCCCTTAGTGCGTCCTTCTTCTCCTGGTATTCCTGCCACAGCTGCTGGTCTCCAGTGGTCGGACCGAGGCGGGACTCCAGGTCAAGCAACGCTCTCTCAAGCCGCTCAATCTCAGAGCCCCGCCCTTTGGTCAACCCCCTAGTGTACTCCCGACATAAAAACCGGATGTGGGCTTTGCCCACATCCCACCATAGCCGTAGGGAGCAGAACTCTCTCCGCCTCTCCTTCCAGGAGACCCAGAACGCTCGGAACGAATCCCGGAAACGGCTGTCCTCCAGCAGCCGGTTGTTAAAATGCCAATACCCGGATCCCACCCGAGGGTGTAGTGGAATAAATTCCATCCACACAAGGTGATGATCCGAGCACGACACTGGCCGCATAGAGGACGCCGACACGCGGGAGGCGTAGGCCCGAGAGATGTAAATGCGGTCTATCCTGGAACCTCCTTCTCTAGACCTTCTCGAGAAGGCGCTAGAGTTGGGGTGAAAATTCCGCCAGCTGTCCACCAAGTCAAAGGAGCCGACTAGCTCCTTTAACTTTTTTGCTGATGCTGGGTCGCGTTGGAGGCCCGAACGGTCCTCCGCCTCGAGGGTACAATTGAAATCTCCCCCGAGGATTACGCAGTCCCCAGGATCGATGGAGCTCAGCAGGGTGGACAGCTGACAGAATAGGCGCGTCTGCATCACACCGCGCCTGGGAGCGTACACATTGATAAAATGCAATGGTACGCCATCCAGGCGCACAACCAGGTGGAGCAGACGGCCGGGCACAACGTCTTGGACTCTTTCAACTACTGGCTGGAAGGTCGGGGCCAACAGGATCGCCACCCCGCTAGAAATGGAGCTGAGGTGGCTCATGTAGACCCCGCCCTGCCACTCCAGGAGCCAAGCAGACTCGTCCCCAGGGATGGTATGGGTTTCCTGCAGGAAACTCACCGTATACCGCCCATCCCTGAGGACTGAGAGATTGTTATGCCTGCGAAGAGGACCCCTGCTGCCGTTTACATTGAGACTAGCTATGGTAAGCTTCATGGCGGGAACACACTAGGTCTCAGCAGCTGCGCCCATTTCGGTGAGAGCGGAGGCGCCTTCCACCACACTGTCCGGAAAGAAAGCAAGGATACCTTTTGCTTTCCGGGCTCGAGCGGTACCAGCAACACCCTGTGACCCACCATCCCCCGTAGGAGCGAGGCTGCTTCTCCCTCTGATGTCCCTTACTAGGTCATCCAGGAAAGATTTTAGTTGCCGTCTGTCGTTCCCCACCACCGCATTCCTCTTTCCCTTTCCCTTTCGTCTGAGGATGACTCGCAGGGACCTCACCAGCCTCGGCATGCTGGGCCAGCGAAGCGAGGCTAGCTGAGGCCGGTGCTTGGCACCCTCAGAGGTGAGAATGAAATGCTTAATTTCCTCTACAGGTATCAATGGAGATTTCTCAGGAGGGGTGAGGATGTCCATTGTTTCACTATCGAAAGAGTCCCCCTCCAACCCGTCACTGCAGACAGAATCCCCATCGGCCTCCCCGCATGTTCCAATAGATGGCTGCGCCTGCGACCCACACAGCGCAGCGGGCACCTCGCTCTTACCTGCCTTCTCCACCGTCGCATCAGCCTCATCCACATTTGCGACAGTGGAGAGACAATCCCCAGGGACTCCCTGCAAGTCATTTATTGCTGGGGTCGATGTGCACAGAATATCGTCCTCCCTAGGGGGCAGGCATAGAGGGGAACCCGGCACCTTTGGTCCAAGGGATTCATAAGCCGCCTGGTGCTGAGAATGAGAGAGCTTTGCCTCGTCTCCTCTTACACTATTCGGTATACTGGCCTCCAGAGAGGCGCTGACTTGTAGGTCCTGGGTGGAGGCCTCCAGGGCTGCCTCGTTTGTGCAAACAGGCCTATCACAAGCTTTTTGCACAACCACACCATCTACCCCAGGACTGGTGGCTACATCTGAGGACTCAGGTTTAGAACCAACCCCTACCCGGATTCCCACCCCTTCCTGGGACTCCCCCGCATCTACATCCCCTGCCCTCTTGCGGGAACGTTCCCTTCTCCTCTTCACGCTGGAGGAGCACACAGGTGCAGGCTTCACCGATGGGGCGGCGCCTTCTGTTTCCATCGCCCCGTCTGCTTGCGCACCTCCCCGAGCCCCACGCTCCACTTCAGACGAAATGGGTGTGAGCTCTGCGGCCTCAAAGGCCCGCTTCTTACTATGTTTAGATTTCCCCTTTGCCTTCTTACTCCGCACAGACTCCACCCCGTCCCCCACCTGAACTACAGGGAGAGGAGCAGGGACCGACCCAACCGTAGAAGTAGGGACAGGGGTAGGGGTAGGGGCAGGGTGAGGGGCTGGGGCAGGATCATGGGCGGGGGCAGGGTCAGATGCAGGTGCAGGCGCACGCGCAGGAGTAGGATCAGGGGCAGAGGTAGCTGCGGCACTGGTGCCCGAAGTGGGCTCCCTCGGGTTCCGGGCGGCAGGACAGTCCCTCCGAAAGTGCCCTACCTCCCTGCACGCATGGCACCGTGGGCGCTCGGAGCTCCAGTACACCTGATAATCTACTCCCTCGTGCCGGACAGTAAAGCGGCCCTCAACATCGTCCTCCCTTTCCAGCTGCATGAAAACCTGACGCCGGAAAGAGATTACGGTGCGGAGGGTGCGTCTCTTAAATTTGTGTCGGATGGCAGTAATCTCCGACCTTACTTGCCCTAAACGGGCCAGTGGGGGAAGCAAGTCCTCATTTGGAATGAAAGGCTTAACATGCCCAAGCACGATACGTTGCGTGGGGGCCGTCACCAGCTCCATAGGTAAAAAGATGTTGTCCACCGTGACTCCCCTGCTTAGGGCCCGGTGCACTAGCTCTTCATTCACCAGATAGAACACCGTCTTTCCGAACTCCTTCTCGGTGGCCAGAATACCACCTTTCCCCACAAGGTCCTCCATTGCCTCCGTACACTTTTCTAGTGTCATTCCAGGGCGCAAAATACATTGCACCCCACGTTCCACCTTCACCGACCGAAACAGGGCGTTGTCCGAGGCCGGGGAGGCAGCCGCCCTTGCGTAACTCCCCGAAGGCCCGCGACTCCCTGGAGACCGGTCCGGCATGCTGGCGCTCTTTCCAGTCCGAGAATTTTGCGGCGGTGCCAGTTAGAAGTCCTGGAGCGAGTCGAATAACTGGCCGGGAAAGTTTGCAGTCGACAGTTCCTCGCTGGCTCGGCGCCAGGAAAGGCTCCGTCGGACTTGCAGAGACCCAGGCCGGGAGAGGCCGAAACGTCCTTCCAGATGCTCCGGCACCGGCACCGAACGAAAAATCAGGAAAACAATGGAGGAGGAACGTTGCCCCGATGTCAATGGGGGGAAAACGACGGCGTTTGCCTCCGGTTTTGGAGCGAACCGGCTTACTGGCGAGTTGCCAGCGGCCGCAGCTGGGAGCTACGCAGTAAGCAGCCGCCAACAAACCCAGTCCAAACCGGCAGCAAAAACTCCACACCGAGCTTCCACGCCAACGCCGTCACTCACTCAGTTGTCCAAGAGACTTTTAGAGCCACCTCCAAAGTATTCCACGAACTTTATCCAGTAGTTTTCCTTCGATTTCTCCCAGCTCAGTCAGCACAGCTCCTCTCTGTGTCTGACCCTGGGAGTGTGTGACGGGACGGTGTGGAGGGAGCCTCACCCTGTGTCTGACCCTGTCCCTGGGAGTGTGTGACGGGACGGTGTGGAGGGAGCCTCACCCTGTGTCTGACCCTGTCCCTGGGAGTGTGTGACGGGACGGTGTGGAGGGAGCCTCACCCTGTGTCTGACCCTGTCCCTTTTTTTTTTTTTTTTTTTTTACAAAATTCTTTATTACAAATGTCGGTGCTATACAATATTTACAAACCCAGTGACTAACATATTTACTACACTACAAACAGACAATACATCTTAAACCAATATATTGCCATCCTCATCAATGATGGCATTTACACCCCGCGGAGCCCAACGGTCCCGGAACACCTCTACGGTCGCCGTGGACTGTGCGTATTCCTTTTCAATGTTCACCCGGGCACGAACATACCACCTAAACATAGCCAGGCAGTCCGCCCGGGGAGAACCTCCTGCCACCCTTTTCCAGGAGCCACGGATGGCAATTTTCGCCAGCCCCAGGAGCAAGTTGACAAGGACATCCTCATCCCTCTGTGCCCCCCTCCTTACTGGATGACCATATATAAATAGGGTGGGACTGAAATGCAACCAGAAGGCGAGAAGCAGCCCACGCAAAAACGCGAAAAGGGGCTGCAGCCTCACACACTCCACGTACATGTGGTACACGGTCTCCTCCAGCCCGCAGAAGTGACACGCGGCTGGGAGATCCGTGTACAGACTGAAGAACTTATTGCAGGGCACCGCTTTATGCAGCACCCTCCAGCCGAGATCCCCAAGGTGCATGGGGAGGACTCCCTTGTAAAGGGACTTCCATTGGGGACCCCCCTCACCTCCAGGTGGAAAGACCGACCGCCATGGCGTGTCGGGACGGTGGACAAAGGCTAGGAAGTGGAGGGTGTGGAGCAGCAGCCCATAAAGGTACCTCCTGCCTGCATCCCTGAATGGGATTGTGGGTGTCGATGAAAGACGGCTCAAGTTGTGTGGATTCGTCTCTCGGGTAAGGCTGCGGGGCCTGGGCCCGACGAGCAGCTCAGCTTGAGTCGATCCACACACCTGAGCCGCACCGACATCCGCTGAGGCAGGGCAAGGGTCGGCCAGGACCCCGCCCTCTGCCAGAGGAGGGGATTCCCGGCCTGAGGCAACCATGTTCCAGACTCTCAGTAGGTCCTGATAGAAGCCGGGCAGCCTCTGCAAAGCAGCACGGCTGACGCCTGCCGGTGGTAGCTGCATATCTTCGTGAAGGCAGCAGCCCCTCCGGAGGAAGAAAGTCGCCAACACGTGCCACCTGGGAGGGCGCTCGGCGTACAGGAATCTCTGCAGAGTCCTGAGGCGGAGAGCCGCCAGTCGTGTGCGTACACACACCAGCGACTGTCCGCCCTCTCCTACTGGGAGACTCAGAACCGCTGCAGAGACCCAGTGTTTCCTGTTTCCCCAGAAGAAGTCCACCAGCTTCCTCTGCATTCTCGCAACAAAAGGGGCAGGGGGGGCCAAGGTGACCATCCGGTACCACAACATGGAGGCCACCAGCTGGTTTATGACCACCACCCTGCCTCGATAGGAAAGCACCCTGAGAAGGCCTGACCAGCGCCCAAGCCGGGCCATGACCTTTGTCTCCAGGTCCTGCCAGTTCGCCAGCCAGGTCTCCCCAGAAGGACTCAGGTAGACTCCCAGATAGAGAAGACGTCTGGTGCTCCACTCAAAAGCTCTCATCTCCTCCGGCAGGGAGTCCACCTGCCACTGGCCTACTAAGAGTCCGGAACATTTCGCCCAGTTGATCCTGGCGGAGGATGCCGCCGAGAAAACATCTTGGCACTCGCGCATCCTCCGCAGGTCACAGGGGTCTGTCATCATGAGGAGTACGTCATCGGCGTAGGCCGAGAGGACGACCCTCATGTCCGGTTCGCGCAGAACCAGACCTGTCAGCCTTCGCCGTAGAAGGCCGAGGAATGGCTCGACACAGATCGCATACAGTTGACCGGACATGGGGCACCCTTGACGCACTCCTCTTCGGAAGTGGATAGGTCCTGTCAGTGATCCGTTGATCTTAACTAGGCACTCTGCGGCAGAGTACAGGAGCCGAACTCGGGCCACAAAGTGTGGTCCGAGCCCAAAAGCCTGCAGGGTGCCCAGCAGGAAACTGTGGTCCACCCGGTCAAACGCCTTCTCCTGGTCAAGAGAAAGAAACGCTGCCGGGGTCCCAGTCTCCTGGAGCAGGTGGATCAGGTCCCGTACTAGGTGGACATTGTCCTGGATGGAGCGGCCCGGGACCGTGTAAGATTGGTCAGGATGGACCACCTGTCCAATTACCGAACCCAGACGGTTGGCCATTGCCCGGGCGAAGATCTTGTAGTCCGCGCACAAGAGGGAGACCGGCCGCCAGTTCTTTAGCAGGCGGAGGTCTCCCTTCTTGGGCAGTAGGACCACAACAGCTCTTCGCCATGAGAGGGGCATTTCTCCGGTGGCTAGGCTCTCCCCTAGGACAAGGCTGTAATCATCCCCCAGGACATCCCAAAAAGCCTGATAAAACTCAACACTCAGTCCATCCAAACCAGGGGACTTGCCCCTCCGGAGTTGCCGAAGGGCAGTGGACAGCTCCTCCCGAGTCAGGGGGGCATCCAGACGCACTGCATCCTCTGGACTGACCTTAGGCAAATCCTTCCAGACCTCATTGCACGCCTCCGCATTTGACGGATCAGGCGAGAATAAGGACCGATAGAATGAACGGACCTCGTTGTTAATTCCATCAGGGTCCGTGATGGAGGAGCCATCGGCAGCCAGCAATTCCACTAGCTGCTTTTGAACTCCCCGCCACCTCTCCAACGAGTAGAAGAAGGGTGAGCCACGGTCCAAATCCTGCAGCATTTGGATCCGTGACCTCACGTACGCACCTCGGGACTGCTGAAGCTGCAAGTCCCTTAGTGCGTCCTTCTTCTCCTGGTATTCCTGCCACAGCTGCTGGTCTCCAGTGGTCGGACCGAGGCGGGACTCCAGGTCAAGCAACGCTCTCTCAAGCCGCTCAATCTCAGAGCCCCGCCCTTTGGTCGACCCCCTAGTGTACTCCCGACATAAAAACCGGATGTGGGCTTTGCCCACATCCCACCATAGCCGTAGGGAGCAGAACTCTCTCCGCCTCTCCTTCCAGGAGACCCAGAACGCTCGGAACGAATCCCGGAAACGGCTGTCCTCCAGCAGCCGGTTGTTAAAATGCCAATACCCGGATCCCACCCGAGGGTGTAGTGGAATAAATTCCATCCACACAAGGTGATGATCCGAGCACGACACTGGCCGCATGGAGGACGCCGACACGCGGGAGGCGTAGGCCCGAGAGATGTAAATGCGGTCTATCCTGGAACCTCCTTCTCTAGACCTTCTCGAGAAGGCGCTAGAGTTGGGGTGAAAATTCCGCCAGCTGTCCACCAAGTCAAAGGAGCCGACTAGCTCCTTTAACTTTTTTGCTGATGCTGGGTCGCGTTGGAGGCCCGAACGGTCCTCCGCCTCGAGGGTACAATTGAAATCTCCCCCGAGGATTACGCAGTCCCCAGGATCGATGGAGCTCAGCAGGGTGGACAGCTGACAGAATAGGCGCGTCTGCATCACACCGCGCCTGGGAGCGTACACATTGATAAAATGCAATGGTACGCCATCCAGGCGCACAACCAGGTGGAGCAGACGGCCGGGCACAACGTCTTGGACTCTTTCAATTACTGGCTGGAAGGTCGGGGCCAACAGGATCGCCACCCCGCTAGAAATGGAGCTGAGGTGGCTCATGTAGACCCCGCCCTGCCACTCCAGGAGCCAAGCAGACTCGTCCCCAGGGATGGTATGGGTTTCCTGCAGGAAACTCACCGTATACCGCCCATCCCTGAGGACTGAGAGATTGTTATGCCTGCGAAGAGGACCCCTGCTGCCGTTTACATTGAGACTAGCTATGGTAAGCTTCATGGCGGGAACACACTAGGTCTCAGCAGCTGCGCCCATTTCGGTGAGAGCGGAGGTGCCTTCCACCACACTGTCCGGAAAGAAAGCAAGGATACCTTTTGCTTTCCGGGCTCGAGCGGTACCAGCAACACCCTGTGACCCACCATCCCCCGTAGGAGCGAGGCTGCTTCTCCCTCTGATGTCCCTTACTAGGTCATCCAGGAAAGATTTTAGTTGCCGTCTGTCGTTCCCCACCACCGCATTCCACTTTCCCTTTCCCTTTCGTCTGAGGATGACTCGCAGGGACCTCACCAGCCTCGGCATGCTGGGCCAGCGAAGCGAGGCTAGCTGAGGCCGGTGCTTGGCACCCTCAGAGGTGAGAATGAAATGCTTAATTTCCTCTACAGGTATCAATGGGGATTTCTCAGGAGGGGTGAGGATGTCCATTGTTTCACTATCGAAAGAGTCCCCCTCCAACCCGTCACTGCAGACAGAATCCCCATCGGCCTCCCCGCATGTTCCAATAGATGGCTGCGCCTGCGTCCCACACCGCGCAGCGGGCACCTCGCTCTTACCTGCCTTCTCCACCGTCGCATCAGCCTCATCCACATTTGCGACAGTGGAGAGACAATCCCCAGGGACTCCCTGCAAGTCATTTATTGCTGGGGTCGATGTGCACAGAATATCGTCCTCCCTAGGGGGCAGGCATAGAGGGGAACCCGGCACCTTTGGTCCAAGGGATTCATAAGCCGCCTGGTGCTGAGAATGAGAGAGCTTTGCCTCGTCTCCTCTTACACTATTCGGTACACTGGCCTCCAGAGAGGCGCTGACTTGTAGGTCCTGGGTGGAGGCCTCCAGGGCTGCCTCATTTGTGCAAACAGGCCTATCACAAGCTTTTTGCACAACCACACCATCTACCCCAGGACTGGTGGCTACATCTGAGGACTCAGGTTTAGAACCAACCCCTACCCGGATTCCCACCCCTTCCTGGGACTCCCCCGCATCTACATCCCCTGCCCTCTTGCGGGAACGTTCCCTTCTCCTCTTCACGCTGGAGGAGCACACAGGTGCAGGCTTCACCGATGGGGCGGCGCCTTCTGTTTCCATCGCCCCGTCTGCTTGCGCACCTCCCCGAGCCCCACGCTCCACTTCAGACGAAATGGGTGTGAGCTCTGCGGCCTCAAAGGCCCGCTTCTTACTATGTTTGGATTTCCCCTTTGCCTTCTTACTCCGCACAGACTCCACCCCGTCCCCCACCTGAACTACAGGGAGAGGAGCAGGGACCGACCCAACCGTAGAAGTAGGGACAGGGGTAGGGGTAGGGGCAGGGTGAGGGGCTGGGGCAGGATCACGGGCGGGGGCAGGGTCAGATGCAGGTGCAGGCGCACGCGCAGGAGTAGGATCAGGGGCAGAGGTAGCTGCGGCACTGGTGCCCGAAGTGGGCTCCCTCGGGTTCCGGGCGGCAGGACAGTCCCTCCGAAAGTGCCCCACCTCCCTGCACGCATGGCACCGTGGGCGCTCGGAGCTCCAGTACACCTGATAATCTACTCCCTCGTGCCGGACAGTAAAGCGGCCCTCAACATCGTCCTCCCTTTCCAGCTGCATGAAAACCTGACGCCGGAAAGAGATTACGATGCGGAGGGTGCGTCTCTTAAATTTGTGTCGGATGGCAGTAATCTCCGACCTTACTTGCCCTAAACGGGCCAGTGGGGGAAGCAAGTCCTCATTTGGAATGAAAGGCTTAACATGCCCAAGCACGATACGTTGCGTGGGGGCCGTCACCAGCTCCATAGGTAAAAAGATGTTGTCCACCGTGACTCCCCTGCTTAGGGCCCGGTGCACTAGCTCTTCATTCACCAGATAGAACACCGTCTTTCCGAACTCCTTCTCGGTGGCCAGAATACCACCTTTCCCCACAAGGTCCTCCATTGCCTCCGTACACTTTTCTAGTGTCATTCCAGGGCGCAAAATACATTGCACCCCACGTTCCACCTTCACCGACCGAAACAGGGCGTTGTCCGAGGCCGGGGAGGCAGCCGCCCTTGCGTAACTCCCCGAAGGCCCGCGACTCCCTGGAGACCGGTCCGGCATGCTGGCGCTCTTTCCAGTCCGAGAATTTTGCGGCGGTGCCAGTTAGAAGTCCTGGAGCGAGTCGAATAACTGGCCGGGAAAGTTTGCAGTCGACAGTTCCTCGCTGGCTCGGCGCCAGGAAAGGCTCCGTCGGACTTGCAGAGACCCAGGCCGGGAGAGGCCGAAACGTCCTTCCAGATGCTCCGGCACCGGCACCGACACCGGACGAAAAATCAGGAAAACAATGGAGGAGGAACGTTGCCCCGATGTCAATGGGGGGAAAACGACGGCGTTTGCCTCCGGTTTTGGAGCGAACCGGCTTACTGGCGAGTTGCCAGCGGCCGCAGCTGGGAGCTACGCAGTAAGCAGCCGCCAACAAACCCAGTCCAAACCGGCAGCAAAAACTCCACACCGAGCTTCCACGCCAACGCCGTCACTCACTCAGTTGTCCAAGAGACTTTTAGAGCCACCTCCAAAGTATTCCACGAACTTTATCCAGTAGTTTTCCTTCGATTTCTCCCAGCTCAGTCAGCACAGCTCCTCTCTGTGTCTGACCCTGGGAGTGTGTGACGGGACGGTGTGGAGGGAGCCTCACCCTGTGTCTGACCCTGTCCCTGGGAGTGTGTGACGGGACGGTGTGGAGGGAGCCTCACCCTGTGTCTGACCCTGTCCCTGGGAGTGTGTGACGGGACGGTGTGGAGGGAGCCTCACCCTGTGTCTGACCCTGTCCCTGGGAGTGTGTGACGGGACGGTGTGGAGGGAGCCTCACTGTGTCTGACCCTGTCCCTGAGAGTGTGTGACGGGACAGTGTGGAGGGAGCCTCACTGTGTCTGAGCTTGACCCACCGAGTGTGTGACAAGACAGAGGGAGCCTCATTTTGTTGGAAAATGTTCACTGGTACCAAACAAATGGAGTACAATGCATAACCCTGAACGGCCGCGCCCAGGGCATCGAGAGATCTTTCCCCTGCCCCTGGCCCTCAGAACCATTCCGTGACAACTCCTTGTTTACTCACTTTTTCTCAAAGATGTCTTTGGCTTTCTGTAGATCAGCTCCACATGGGATCAACTTGTTCTGTCCCACCTTGCCCACTGAAAAGGAAAAGGAAAATGTTTCCCAACTCAACATCGGGTCTATAATCCACAGACTTCCTGACCCCTTGCATCTGGTTTAATCTCACCCCTTCAATCGGGACCCTTGTTGACGCCTTTGACTCGTAATATTTTATTCATCTTCCCTCTCTGTCTCATTTAGTATGGACCCACACCCATTCAGATCACCCCCACACCCCGCTTGAAACGACTCTCATTCTGTCCCTTTTAACGTCTCATCCTTCATCCTCCACCCTTGTTAGTCCTCTCTGTTCTATTAAAATCTCAATCCTCAATCCAGACCCTCGCAGACACCCTCTGTCCCGTTAATATTTCTCCCTCTTGATGAGAACCTCGTTAACCCCCTCTGTCCAAATTAATATCTCACTCCCTCATTCGGGACCCCTGTTAACCTCTGACCCTTTTAATATCTCACCTTCTCCTGGATGAGGATTCCCATTAGCCCCTCTGTCCCATTTAATATTCCTAACCCCTCTGATCAGGATACTGGTTAAACAGTCTCTGCCCCACGTAATATCCAATCCATGCACCTCCTCCCCCTCAGATCAGGATCCTCATAACCCTTTCAATGTTGTTTATTATCTCCACCCACCCACCCCTTCCCTACAATTGGAATTATGGTCAACCTCCTCTGTCTCATGAATTACTACCCCAACCCCCTCCGAATCAGGACCCTCATTGCCCACCTGTGTCCCATTTAAATTCCCCCCCATTAGGATTGTCATTAATCGCCACACCCACTCCCATATAATATGCCTTCCACATCATCAGGACACTCACGAACCTCCTCCGTCCTATTTACTATCTCCCCACCCCCCGCCTCCCCACAATAAGGATTCTGGTCCCATGCAATTCCCCCACCAGGATCAGGACTCTCATTAAATCCCCCCGTCCCAAAAATATTCAACCCCTCCACAACCAGGACCCTCGTAAACCCCCTCTTTCCCATTAATATCCTACCCTTCCCCAATCAGGACACTCGTTAACCCCTCTGTTCCGTTATTATTCGACCCCTCCGCAACGAGGACCCGCATTGACGCCCTGTCCCATTAATATGCCACCCTTCTCTAATGAGAACTTTCATTAACCCCTTCTGACCAATTAATATTCCACTCCTCCCCAAACAGGACTCTTGTTAACCCCCTCTATCCAGTTAATATTCCATGCCTCTCCTAACCCACTCTGTCCTGTTAATATCCCAGCCCTCCTCTGGTTAATCCTGTTAATACGCCACCCCTCCCCAATCAGAACCCTTGTTAACCCCCTCTGTCTATTAATATTCCACATCTCCCCAAACAAGACACTAGCTAATCCTGTGTGTCCCATTGACATTCCACCACTCCCCAATCAGGACACTCATTAACCCCATCCATTAATATTCCACCCCTCCCCTACGAGGAGCCTCATGAACCACCTCTGTACCGCTAGTATTCCACCCCTCCCCAATCAGGACTCTTGTTAACCCCCTCTTCCCTATTAATATTCCACCTCTCCAGATCAGGACCCTTATAAACCCTCTCTGTCCTGCTCTGGATGTGGACCTGAACACTGTTGTCCAGTGGTCAGGCAGATCACGGCCTGCGCTCAGGGTGAGAACTTCCTCGGGTTCTCCCAGCCAGCGGTATTGGGGTCTGAAAGCAGGACACTTACCCCTTCCCCAGCGCATCCATACATTGAACCGCCTGCTGTCGTCGTCCTGCAGCAGCTGAATGATGTAGAACTTGTTGTTATTGAACTGCAGGTTTGTCTGCATGGGGGAGAGATAGATGGACGAGGTGTCATAAATGGACGCAGGCATTTTCTCCAGCGCTCTCCAATCACAGACTTCAAACTTGCCCCTTGCACACCTCCACAGTCAGGTTCATGTTTCTTGATGCTGGATGTTCACCCTTTTCCTCACACTCCCGCGCCTCCCCCCCCCCCCAATTGCAGGTAGATAGGTAGGGTGTGTGTGTGTGTGTGTGTGTGTGTGTGTGTGTTTCCACAGAAAGTTTGGCACAAGAAACAAGAATGTGATAAATTTTAGGCAGTGCCACTATTTCACTTGCAGTCTGTTTCCATCCCTGTCTCTCTCTTAAACTCACTGACTTTCCTCCCTGGAGGTCCCTGAGCAGTTTCTTATAAAACATTCTTTGGTGCCTGACCAACACACTTAAAATGCTGGAGAAACTTAGTAGGTCAGGCAGCATCTATGGAGAGGTCCTACATCAGGACCAGGAAGGAAGGGGGCAGAAGCCAGTATAAGGTGGTAGGGAGGAGGAATACAAACTGGCAGGTGATCGGTGAGACTGGGTAAGGGAGAAGGTAGGTGGGACGAATCAAGAAGCCGGGAGGAGATAGTTGGAAGAGGTGAAGGGACTGAAGAAAAAGGAATCTATAGGAGAGGAAAGGACCATGGGACACAGGTAAAGAGGTGGGAAATCAGAGGGTTATCCTTACTGACGACAAGCCTCGGCCCAAAACATCGACTGTTTATATCCCTCCAGAGATGCTGCCTGACTTGTTGAGTTCTTCAAGCATGTTGTGTGAGTTGCCCCAGATTTCCAGCATCTCGTGTCCAGGATACAGCGACTTTGGAGGCAGCCTGGTTGTAGGGA
This sequence comes from Mobula hypostoma, assembly GCF_963921235.1. Classification (NCBI taxonomy): domain Eukaryota; kingdom Metazoa; phylum Chordata; class Chondrichthyes; order Myliobatiformes; family Myliobatidae; genus Mobula; species Mobula hypostoma. Next base: position 26,599,033 of record NC_086106.1, read on the forward strand.
ATGTCGAGGGGGGGTTTATACGCAGACTGGAGGACATCCCTCGGACTCGTCCGAAGGAAGGAGGCCAGACAGTGAGGGAACATGGCTAGAGAGGGGGGGAAATCGGCAGGGGGTCCCAGGAAGCAGTCAGACCTACCTGGTTTAGGAGTGCATCATAAACTTCATCCGCCTCACAGTACACATGTGCCTGGAAGAGAGGCAGAGGGAGACAGTCAGGATTGGGGGGCAAGAGTGTGTGGGGCTTTTCAATGACCCAACAGGCTGGTCCACCCTACAAATCCTCCATGACCGTCACACTTCACAGTCTCCTACCCCTATTCCCAACAAATCAGAATTTAGAAGGGAGAAGGTACAGAGCCTCAGGGCTCACACCAGCAAGTTCAGGAAGACTTATTACCCTTCAACCAAAGGAGATAAATTCACTCAACCTCACTTGCCCCATCATAGAAATGCTCCCAAAGCGTCTGGACTCACTTTCAAGGCCTCCTCATCTCATGTTCTGGATACTTACTGCTTATTTATTTATAATTATTTATTTTTGTATTTGCACAGTTTGTTGTCTTTTGTACATCGACTGACCGCCAAAGTTGGTGCACGTTTTTCATTGCTTCTATTATGGATTCAGTGAATCTGCCCACAAGGAAGGGTATCTCAGGCCTCAACCCCCTGACCTTTTCAGTCGGACCCAACATTTAGCTCGCCACTTGGACAACAGTTTCGTTTGTTATTGGCACATGTAACGAGGCACAGTGGAAAAACTTTGTTTTGCATATCAGTGGGGAAGAAGCAACCCTTCAGCCTGGTGGTACGTGCTTCCAGACCTTTGTATCTTCTAATCAACGGGTGTGGAGAGAAGAGAGAATGTTCAGGGTGAGTGGGATCTCTCATTATGCTGGTGCTTTCCCGAAGCGGTGAGAAGTGTTGACGGAGACATGCCCTCTTCCAACTGTCAAGGAGCAGCGACAACACTCAACATTTTAGGACCAGCTTCTTTCCCTTCACCATCAGCTTTCTAAATAGTCCATGAATCCATGAGCACTGCTCCTCATTTATATGATTCATTTAATTTCTATTGCAATTTATGGTAATTTATTTGAGTCTTGCACTGGCCTGCTGCCACAAAACGATGAATTTGACAACATACTGTATGTGAGTGAGAATAAACCTGATTCAGATAAGAATTTGATGCTCTGTGCCTGTGATGCCACTGCAGGAGAGTTTTACACTGCACCTGTGCGTTCGTGGACAGGTGCAGTTGAGATAAACTTGACTCTGTTCTGAGAGAATGGGACTGTGGGTTAGGTGCAGGGTTGTACCTCACTCCCCTCCTTTTCCCTCCACTGGCCTTACCTTCCCCTGCTTCTCCCGACATTCAGCGTCCACAGCGGTCTTACCCTTCACTACAAGCGTCCGCACGGTACCTGGGGTGTGGAGAGGAGGGCAGGAAGGTGAAAACATGAGAGATAAAGCACTCCCTTCCCCAGCCCTTTGGTGCAACCCACTCTTTCTCCCCACAGATCACACCCACCCCGGGATGCACCCCCTATTCCTCCGCCTCTCCACTCCCAGCACCCCAAGCAACCTCCCCCATCTCCCCTCTCCCTCTGGACATGCACCTCCAACACTGGGACCCATCCCACATCTTTCCCCTACCACACACCCATCTTCTCCCTCACCCCTGGCAAAATCTCAGCCTGAGGCACACACTCCCCTCCCAAGTCGTCCTGCGTGGATCATGAACAATCTTCGCTCCCCCAAAGCGGGACTCACCATCGCCCCCCTCTCCGCCAGGGGAGGCAGAAACGTCTCTGGATGGGGCCCTCAGAGATCTCTTGGCTGCAGCAGGGGCACTGGTCTGGGGGCAGGTTCCGGGAGAGACTGGAGGAGCGTTGGAGCTGGTCGACTGCACTGCATCTGCGGGGAGGGAGGGGTGTTGTGTGACGGAGAGGGAGGGAGGGGTGTTGTGTGACGGAGAGGGAGGGAGGGAGCAGGGAAGAGATGCAGGCAGGGGAAGGGAAGGGAGATCAAATCATTATCTTAATGCCTACCAACTGTCTGCACAAACCCGCCAGAAACATGAATAAACTGACAGAGAAAATCCCCCCACCCTCCGTAAACCCCCCCGCCAGGAGACCCCACTCACTCCCACCCACTCCGTCCCATTCCCCCAGCTCAGCCCTTCCCACTCACCCGTTACTTCTCCACTTCTTCGCCACTGCCAGCTCCATCAGCGTTCCCTCAACCCTCTCCCTCCCTGCCTGTTTACATACCCACCCCTCCTCCAACGCCCTCTCACCAGACAAAACCCGTCCCATCCTGCTTTCGGCCTGGCTACGTCTGTTGACCTGCCTCATACTGGACGTATCCAGCAGGTAGTGTTTGCGGCCAACAGTCAGGCTGACTGGCTGGGACTTTGGCTGCCTCTTCGCCCTCTCCAGCTCCCGACAGGTGTCTGCACTGTATCCCTGCCAGCTGCCTCCATCGTCCTCCCACTGCCACAGGTAGTCTGCAGGGGAAATCACAGGGTGAGGCTCCCTCCGCGCCGTCCAGTCACGTACCCCAGGTACAGGGTCAGAGCACCATTCATCACACACGCCCAGGGACAGGGTCAGACACAGGGTGAGGCTCCCTCTACACCGTCCCATCACACACTCCCAGGGACAGGGTCAGACACAGGGTGAGGCTCCCTCCACAGTGTCCCACACCCAGGAACAGGGTCAGACACAGGGTGAGGCTCCCTCCACACCGTCCTGTCACACACTCCCAGGGACAGGGTCAGACACAGGGTGAGACTCCCTCCACACCGTCCCATCACACACTCCCAGAGACAGGGTCAGACACAGGGTGAGGCTCCCTCCACACCGTCCCATCACACACTCCCAGGGACAGGGTCGGACACAGGGTGAGACTCCCTCCACACCGTCCCATCACACACTCCCAGAGACAGGGTCAGACAAAGGGTGAGGCTCCCCCCACACCGTCCCGTCACACACTCCCAGGGACAGGGTCAGACACAGGGTGAGGCTCCCTCCACACCGTCCCATCACACACTCCCAGGGACAGGGTCAGAAACAAGGTGAGGCTCCCTCCACAGTGTCCCGTCACACACACCCAGGAACAGGGTCAGACACAGGGTGAGGCTCCCTCCACACCATTCCGTCACACACTCCCAGGGACAGGGTCAGACAGAGGGCGAGGCTCCCTCCACACCATCCTGTCACACACTCCCAGGGATAGGGTCAGACACAGGGTGAGACTCTCTCCACACCGTCCCGTCACACACTCCCAGAGACAGGGTCAGATACAGGGCGAGGCTCCCTCCACACCATCCCGTCACACACTCCCAGGGACAGGGTCAGACACAGGGCGAGACTCTCTCCACACCGTCCCATCACACACTCCCAGGGACAGGGTCAGACACAGGGTGAGGCTCCCTCCACACTGTCCCCTCACACACTCCCAGGACAGATACTTACAGTCCTCCTTGTCCTTCACTGCACAGCGGACCCTCCTCTCAAAGCCCGTCTGTGTGTTCCTCTGGACCATTTTTTGCAAATCCACATTGAGGGTGGTGGCTGGAGTCAAAGACAGGAGAACTGATGGACTCCCAGAGCTGTGGAGAGAACATCAGAGATCTTCAATCTGCAGCTCCTCACTTCCTCATGCTCAACACCCCACCCCAACCCTCAGCTGCAGGGATCCTATACAAACACCAGTGTTAGAGAACAGTGCGATCTAACCCCTCCATTCCAGGGAGAAGAGATTCCAGTTATAGGAATGCCATTGTGGTATACTGAGAAATCAATGTGGGATTGACACAGGAATGCGGGGAGAGAGTGAGGCAGTGGGATTAGAATGGCAATTCGTACAGGACTTTGGGGAGAGAGTGGGGCAGTGGGATTAGAATGGCGATTGGTATAGGACTGTGTGGAGAGAGTGGGGCTTTAGAGTTATTGTGAGCTCTGACACAGAGCTATGGGGAGAGTGGATCAGTGGGATTAGTATGGAGACTAATAAAGAAGTGTGGAGAGTGTGGGTCAGTGGGACTGATACAGGGGTGGGGAGGGAGCGCGTCAGCGGGACCAATACGGGGGTGGGGAGGGAGCGGGTCAGTGCCCTTTTCACTTCCCGCCCTTCACTCTTCCTGCCTTACGGATGTCACTGGCTTTGCCAACAGTTATCCCTTAATGGCCCTCAACCCATTCCCTCCACCACCACCAGGGAAAAGGAGGTAGCTTAGGGCCTAGCTCATTGGATGGGTTCGGGGGTTTGTACAACCCTGGGTTAGTTCTGGGGTTGTGGAGCTGGAGGTCGGGGGAGAATCCGGGGTGGAATCAGTTCACCCTGAGGGAGCGTTGACGGCAGGCACGTTTAAGCAGTCTCTGGCGGTGCACTGGAATCACCATGGTGTGGAGAGTTAGAGACTACTGATAAATGGGATAAACATGGATTGGGACTGCACGGCCAGCATTGACATTGTGGGCTAAACAGCCTCTTAACATGAAGAATGAAGCTCTAGATTACAGAACCCACACAGAAACCGGTCCTTTGGCCCACCACTTCAATGCTGACCCCACTTCGCTCAACTACACCGATCCTATTTGCCCACATTGGCACCACACCCTGTCTAAATTGTCTTAAACGTGGAAATTGTATCCGAACCCACCACCTTTCTGAGTCTTTCGTCGGCGGTGAGTGTTGTGACTGTGATCGAAGTGACCAGAGAAACACTGAAGCTGATCGTATGGAACAAGGAGACATTCATGGGTCCGAGTTCGTAAGACACTCAAAGCTGCTGCGCAGGTTGACGCTGTGGTTAAGAAGGCATCCGGTGCACTGGCCTTCATCAATCGTGGGATTGAGCTTGGGAGCCAGGAGGTAATGTTGCAGCTGTAAAGGACCCTGGTCAGACCCCACTTGGAGTACTGTGCTCAGTTCTGATCACTTCACTACAGGAAGGATATGGAAACCACAGAAAGGGTGCTGCGGAGTTTTGCAGGGATGTTGCCTGGATTGGGGAGCACGCCTTATGAGAATAGGTTGAGTGAACTCGGCCTTTTCTCCTTGGTGCGACGGAGGATGAGAGGTGACCTGAGAGAGGTATACAAGATGATGAGAGGCATTGATCGTGTGGATAGTCAGAGGCTTTTCCCCAGGCTGAGATGGCTAGCTCGAGACGGCACAGTTTAAGGTGCTTGGAAGTAGGTGCAGAGGAGATGTCAGTGGTAGGTTTTTCATGCAGAGGGCGGTAAGTGCGTGGAATGGGCTGCCAGCGATGGTGGTGGAGGCAGATACGACAGGGTCTTTTAAGAGACTCCTGGATAGGTACATGGAGCTTAGAAAAATAGAGGGCTATGGGAAGTCTAGACAGTTCTAAGGTAAGGACATGTTCCGCACAGCTTTGTGGGTCAAAGGGCCTGTATTGTGCTGTGGGGTTTCTATGTTTCTATTCTCATGGAGATACTTTGGTCAATGCTCCCTGATCCAACATTTCATCACATTTTTGTATGCTAACGAACAAAGGTAACTATAGAACTACTATAGTAGCAATGGATTCATAATACTCCTGTTGAGTTACATATAATTTTCAGATACCTAAATCTTCACACCAATACACCCAAAATTTGTGTTAATCACTGCTCTCTCCCAGCTGCATTCATGCACATGCAGACATATCAGGTCAATAGGCTGTTTACTGCATTCATGAATGTTCACTCATCTCAGGTCAACGGGGTGTTTTGGAAGGCCAGGGTGTCCACAATAACACAGCACAGATAGATAGAGCCGGGATCAGAGGAATAAAGGCTGAAATCAGGACTAGCAGGATGAGTGCAGGGGCCAGCACGGATGTGTGTGGCTCCATGAACTCAGAGCTGAATGACCCACCCCAGCACCTGTTCCTGCTCACCATAAAGCCCTCGAGATCTCCTGGCCATGCTCGTCCAAGTAAACACTCCACTTTCCGCCATCCGCTTCCCATTCCCAGCGGAACTCCAGGTCCTCCTCCACTTCCAGGACCGTCCGTTTTCGAGCTGCAGGGGAGAAGAAACAGCGCAGTAAACAGCGGTGGCCCAGGGAAGGCGTCAGTCCCTATGGCTTTACACCACCTCATCTCAGCTGCCTCCGGGTGGGGTGGGGTCGTTGTTCTGGATTCATCCCGTTTCCTTAGTGGTCAATAGTTATTGGTTAATCGTTGCCACAAGTACCAGGGTAGAATGAAAAGATGGTCTTGCATACTGTTTACACACATCAAATCATTACAAAGTGCACAGAGCTGGAATAAGTTAAAGCAATAACAATGCAGAAGAAAATGTCAAAGCTACTACAGGTAAACATTAAAGTGTAAGATCATATCAAGGTTGACTGCGAGGCCCAGAGTCGATCTGATTACACAAGAGGCCCGTTCAAGAAACTGGTAGCAGCAGGGTAGAAGCTGTCCTTGATCCTGGTGGTACATGCTTTCAAACTTTTGCATCTTCTAACCCAGTGAGTAATGTCTTTGATTGTGCTGGCTGCTTTACAGGGGCAAAGATAAGTGTAGACAGAGTCCACAGAGGTGAGGCTGGTTTCTGTAATGTACTGAGCTGCATTGACAGTTTCACGCGATCGCGTGCAGACCAGTTGTCATACCACACTTCACTGCATCCAGACAGGCTTCCTACGGTGCATTGGCACAAACTGGTAAGGGCAGTCGGAGACATGCTGAACTTCCTTAGCCTCTTCACGAAGTAGAGGTGTTGGTTGTGACATTAAAATGGCTGGACCAGGGCAGGTTACTGGCGATATTTTGTCTAAGGAACTTGCAGCTCTCAATCTCAGCACGGCTGATGTAGGCAGGAACGCGTGCACCACCCTCCTTCCCAAAGTAAAAGTCGGTTTGTTTTGTTCACAATGAGGGAAAGGTTGTTCCCATGACAACACGATATTGCAGGGTTTCTACTCAACCACAGTGGACTCACAACATGGATTTGCATGTACTGAAACAAATCGATAAAAAGCAGAGGATGCTGTAAAAATTTAGGGGTCAGGCTGCACTTGTGGAAGCAAAACATGACTCTGGACAATGAAGTGACTCGACCCAGGTCATTAGCTTATGTCGCTTGACCCAACAATAATGACATTATTGTTTACTTGCACTGCACGTTCTCTGTAGCTGTTAACACTTTATTCTGCCTTGTTTTTCCTCAATGCGCTGTGTGGGTGAATGAACCATATATGAGATAATCTTTTCACTGTGTCTTGGTACTTGTGACACTAATAAACCAATTCCAATTAATTCTTCTCGTGTTCAGTTTGATTTTGTTTGGCTCTGTATTCCAGCGTCTGCAGTTTCATTTAGTCTTTGTACGATCTGGAAATTTTGGAGATGGGGTGTGGTTTGATTGATTTTAGAACCAAAGTGAAGACCTAGAAGCTGGGAAGAGCAGCTCCTGGCCTTCCCTGGTTCCTGATCACTGCCTCTCTCCTGTTCAATAACTTGGTTATTCCCGCAGCATCACCTTCTCACAATAACCTCTCCATTAACCTGAATTTTCCAAAACCTATCAGCTTCCTGTCCTCCTTGTCAGAAACATCAACTGCTTATTTCCCTCCAAGGAGGCTGCCGGACCGACGAGTTCCCCCAGCATTGTTTGCTGCTCAAGATTTCCAGCATCTGCAGAACCTCCTATCCCTCCACACCCATATTTAATTCTTCTTCCACTCACTGACTCTTCCAACTACATGACCACCCACCCGCTCTCTATCACTCTGTTGAGGAGGACATCCCATACTTTGGGTGTATTCTGCTTAGGGAGGATACACCCGTCCTGTCTGATCCTCCAACTCTGGACTGGCACCTTCCGCGAATTATTCCCTCTACAGTTCAGATCGATAGGTCTCCATCCCACAGATTGTTGCCACTCTCCATGATGAAAATCTTCGCTTGCAACCCACCAGATTTTTAAACCTCGATTTGCGCCCTGACCCCACACGTATCCAGCAGAGGTGGCTCCCCCTGGACTTCGTGGATAAGCCCCGGGTCAAGTCTGCCCTGGTGAGGCTCACACGGCCAGGTGGGGGGAGGGGTCGCAGTGTCAGCACACTGACCAGCTGAGGGGCATCACCGTGACAGGACCCAGCTGAAGCGGTCCCGATCCTGGTCACAGGATATCACACGAAGGCGGCATCTCTCCACCCTGAAGGGTCACGCCCATTGACTCAGCACCGCGTATTCAGAGGAGATTGGTCGCAAGTCTAGGTGAGGGGGCCGCACCCAGTGGCTCCTGGCCAGGCGCGGGGAACCCCCCCAGCCCACTCCACCGACCACAGTCTGTGAGGACCACCCTCACTCAAAATACGCGCCCTCACTCCATGAGAGGGTCCGACCGCACCCAACTGCCCGCTCCACGTCAACAAAACGAGTTCCACGACCCGTGTCCCAACCGAGCACCCCAGAGTAAAGTGCCGGGTGACCCTTACCGGACGCCATAGAAGAAACGACAAGCTTTCAAACCCGCTGCGCCACACCGACGGCCAGGCTTGGTCCGCCTCACCCCTCACTCGCTATTTGCTGTTACCACAGCAATCGTCCGCACTTGCGGGATGATTGGTGGAACGCATGTCAATCAGACTATTGGAGCAATCAGCAGAGAGGGCGCGTTCTCCCGCTTTGCCACCGCCCTCCTTGCGGTGATAGGCTGCCGAGACTGTCAATCGCAGAAACCCCATCAGCCCCCTATTATTCCCGGTCTAATCCATCATTAACCAATAGCGATCTAATCTATCCTTCTCGGTGGTAGTCGGCGTCCTTTCCAGACCGACGGCATTTCGACGTAGCGGTTCGCATCTATGTGAGATCCCAACTCCGAATCCCGCCTCCCAGTGCATGGTTACCGCGTTTATTGGTCCACTGTGCCCGGGTTGCGCCAATGCTTGATACGCATCGGCTAACGTTCCCTGTCCATCTCACAGCCAATGTCCCGCCTCCGGCCGCGTAGCGCTGTGTGTGACGTGATGCCAGCTGGCGGGAGATTTCTTCTTCTTCTTGTGTTGTTTTACGGCGGTTGACAAACCAGCTTTAAGGTGCATTACCGCCACCTGCTAGACTGGAGTGTGGATCGTAGGATAAACAGGAGAAGGGAAAAGAATTGCATCCCCTATATCCTATATAATAAACCTGAGTCTTTCAGATACTTCATGATACAGATCTGTATTTCTCTTGAATTCCCACTTAAAATGTCTTCTATACCCACATCAGTTTTTTCTGTTTATCTTCAGCGCTCCTATCACCTTCACTCTTTTTGATACTTCTTACATGTTCAACTGTTTCAGGTTGATTACAGTATTCACACAGCCCAGTTGGATGTTTCCCTATTTTGTGTAATGTGTAACTAAGACTAGTGTGTCCAATTCTCAAATGACTGATGATTACTTCTGTCTTTCTGCATCCACTTGACAATCTTTTGTATCTGACTTGCCCCTGTATTTTGTAGTTGTCTCCCCGTTTCACTCTCATCCCAATGCTTCTGCCATGTCTCCTCAATACGTGTTTTAGTAACACTCTTGACTTCCACTTTGCTAAGAGGGATCTGAACCTCTATTATAGACGATTTGAGCGATTGTTTAGCTATTATGTCCACCTTTTCACTACCCGCCACTCCACAATGAGCAGGAACCCAAAGAAAGCTTACTTCTACCCCATTTTTAGTCAGTGTATATAACTTGCATAGAATCTCCAATAAAATATCATGTCTACTTCCTGATTTTCTTGATTTGATCGAGGTTAGTGCAGATAAATTGTCTGAACAGGTTACAGCCTTTTTGATATTATTTTCTTCTATCCAAGATAATGCACTCAATATTGCCATTAATTCTGTTGTATACACTGATAAATGTTTGATGTTCTTTTCCTGAGACTAGTTTTGCACTGAGGAATGTAGACTGCAATACGGTACCTGCGTGGCCAGATCTAGGGTCTTTTGATCCATCCGTAAATATTACAAGTTCGTTTCTAAAATATATTCTTGTACTATCTGTTTGATTCCATACTTAGACTTTTTAACAAGTTGTTGCAGGTTTTTATCTGTGGTATGCATTGTAAAGAGCCATGGAGGAACATCAGATATTGGAACTGTAGGGCGATATTCCATTTCGTGTAGATCATATTTTTGTGCTGCTGCATCCCCGATCCGTCCACAGCTATTATAACTTGACTTATTATGTTCCCAGCAGTCTTAGGCGGGAGATTTTCCAGCCTCCGTCGCTTCTGACCAGTGGAACTCCACGATATCTCCAACCTTTCAACTTGAACGGCGGAAGAGATAGATCCGCCCACATCCACACTCCCATTGGCCAGACCCGTGACAATCTTGCCCACCTGGTATTCCGATTGGTCTATTTCGACAGCCGCCCCGGGAAGCGGTTTTTATTTTTTCCCCCAAATTTATTAAATAATTAACGTCAGTGAAGTAAAAGTTATGATACTGGTAAGAATCATGAGAGAAAAAGGATCCTAAATTTGAAACATAAAACACACACACACACACTTGCCTCGGAACCCTTCAGCGTGGGTCTGAGGGAAGGGGGAAGGTTCTTGGTGGGAAACCTCGTTGCCATGGCGGCTGGTGTCAGACCTGCAGTCGGGCTGCGGAGCCTCGCCGTCCTGAGCCGGAGGCTGTGTCCCGGAGAGGTGCTGATCGCCTTGGGCCACCAACACCGGCCCAGCTCCTCCGCCTCGGCGACACCGCACCGCCGCCATCCAGGTATCAGTGCCCTCGGCGCCCTCCGCCTGCCCGAGGCGCTGCGTCAAGCCGCGCAGCTCCGGCTGGACGGTGAGTGCCCTTCCGGCCGCTTGGTGGATGGTGGAACCTCAGGGTTCATGAATGGGTGGGGGGGGAAATCTGAGCACTGAGTGATGCTGCAGTAGGGGTGTGACGGGGTTGTCATGCTGGGTAGTGCGAGGCATCGTAGTGGTGGGTGGGCGAATGCCCTAATCGTTGGGTGTCGCTGCCAGTAGGTCAAGCACTGGGTGGTACTGTGGTGGAAAGTGGGTAAACCTCTTGGGCACTGGGTGATGCTTCAGAAGGGCTGGGGCGGGGTTGTCATTCTGGGTAGTGGGGGGCATTGTGCGTCGCTGCCGGTAGGTCGAGTCCAGTGATGGTGAGTGGGGGGATCTCCTGGGCACCGAGAGGCGCTGCACCGGATGGGTGGGACGACCACCTGGACAGTGGGGTGCTGGGGAACCTCCAGCTGCGAGGTGGTGGAGGGAGCACCTAGTACTAGATTGTACTGTAGTGGGTTGATAGGGATCCTCCTGGGTAGTGCGCAATTTTTGGGGTGTGGATTCCTCCCTGCCAGGAGGGGGTGTTTTGGAGGGGCTTTTGGTAAATGTCAATGTCACACTGCAGTGCTGCCCTCCTGTCAGCTTGGGGGGGGGGTGGTGCTCCATGACAAACGAGTGCTCATTTTGTGTACTAAATTCTCCCCCAAGCAAACCCCATCAACTGCCTTGAGGAGAACGCCAGAGACCTCACCAACTTCCTGTGGAGCCGCCAGCGGGCAGTTGAGGACGTTGAACTACGCGCCAGAGCTCGGGGACTGGCAAAGAAGTTCCAGGAGGATACTGAATGCGATGAAATCGGTGAGGCTACATTGGGGGTGGGGGAGGCATCAGGGGAAGGCCAGAACAGTTACTTAATCCGGAACGGGGAGGGTAAGTTTGTCTTGGCGAGAGGGTCAGGTTGTGTGGGGGAGACAGAGGGGGATTGAAGTGCTTACCAGTCTGAAGGAAAGGGAAGCATCTCAATTGATGCAGTGGGTATGGGGAAAGTGTTCTTTCTAGTTAGAGAATCTCGGACCCTAGAGGAGGAGGAGAGGGAAGGAAGAAGAAAACAGTGAGGGAGGGGAACAAGAGAGAAAGGTGATGGGGGGAGGGAGAGAGATATGAGAGAAGGAGTGGTGGGAAGTTTCCATTTGGGGAATGCAAGGTCCCTGTCTCAAGGCAGGCAGTGGCGGTGTGTGTGTGTGTGCAATGGAGATTTATTTCCTCTTAGAGGGTGAAACGAGTCTTTGGAGCTCCCTCCCTTGAAGGGCAGTGGGAACATTGCAAGCCCGGAGGAGACAGATTCTCCATAATCTGTAGATTTCTAGGCAGAGAGGAAGCAGTTGGGTGGAAGAGCAGGTCACCCTCCCACCAAACCCTGTCTAAGGAGTCTGACATTGTCCACAGTACCCCTCATGTGCAAAGGAATCTGAGGTGGAGTGGGTCAGTAATTTTAAACTCCTTGGCAATATCATTTCAGAGGACCTGTCCTCGGACAGCACGTAAATGCCAGCACAGAGAAGGCACAGCAGCACCTCCACTTTTCGAAGTTTGTGTAGATTCAGCATGTCACGTGAAACTTGGACAAAATACTTTCAAAGTCCAGTGGAGATTGTCCTGACTGGCTGCAAAATGGCCTGATATAGAAACACCAATGCCCAGGAACAGAGAAGTCTGTAGAGAGTGGTGGATGCAGACCAGTTCATTGCAGGCAAGGCCATTCCCATCATTGAAGACATCTACAAGGAGCACTGCCACAACAAAGCAAAATTCATCATCAAGGATCACCTTCGTCCATGCTGTTCTCTTTTCTCATTGCTACCAAGGGGCAGAAGGTAAAGGAGTCTTGTGTCCCACACCACCAGATTCACGAACCATTATCACCCGACAACCATCAGGCGCCTGAACCAGTGTGGATAACTTCACTCACCTCAGTGCTGACCTGATTCCACATCTACGGACTCATTTTCGAGGACTGTACAACTCCTGTTAACAGTATTGTTTATACATCGGATTCCAGTCAATTGGACCATTGGTTAATCAGGGTAGCCACTTATTTTGGACAACTCTTAAAGAACAAAATTGAGAAAATAGCTCGCATTCCTTTTGTTATGTGGGACATTGGTATAGGAGACTGTTGCCAAACAGTTTCTAAATGTAGTCAGTCGCATGCATGTTGTGTGGCTGTTTGACACTAAGTGGTGCTTAAAGAGAACTGTTTTTAAACAACATTAGTTGCATGTGTTTGTGTTCACAAAACAGTGATTTATTTGAGTAAGAAATCAGCAGTAAAACAATTCATAACTGTTTGACTCACTCTGGTTTCATCATTTGAGCTTGGTGATGCCAGAACGGCCAGGAGTGGAAATGGAACTATTTCACTACTCCAAATTAGGAACTATGAGAAGTTTGATGTTATTGACATTCATCTTGAATGTTGAAATGAAAATGAAAATTTGGAGGAAAAATTTATCAAAAGCATGTTTGAAGACAGTCCATTATCTCTGTATCAGTGCTGCTTTTGGTTATTTTCAGTCAATCAAAGGCCATAGCTGCAAACACAGGATTAATTCTTCCATCAGAAACTAATACAGTTTTATAATATTGTATTAGTTCTGGTTGCATTTTAACTTGTTCTGTATTTCATTTAAATGCATAACTTGTTATTCAGTTAAGTCAGCAGTCCCCAACCACCGGGTCGCAAAGCATGTGCTACCGGGCCGCGAGGAAACGATATGATTTGGCGATATGAGTCAGCTGCACCTTTCCTCATTCCCTGTCACGCCCACTGTTGAGCTTGAACGCACACGAGGTCAAGACCATGACGTAACAGTCAGGATACTTATAACATTACATCTATCGAAGTTCGATAGAGTGTTTGGTAAAAAGCCGAAACACCTTACACTCTTGATATTGATGCTGAAAAGTCTTCTTTCTGATTGCATTGAGTTTCAAGTTTAAGTTTAATGTCATTTAATCATACACCTGTGTAGAGCTATAGGAAACAACGTCCATCCTGGACAAGGTGCAAAAGCAGTATGTACAGTCAGGAAAAAAATAATATTGCCACAATCTGTGTGTCTGGGCCCCGGACCGGTCATTCAGTACGTAAACATCCAATGAATTTAAGCCTGCTGACCCTCTCTCTGACACATAAACAGCGGAGGGAAGGTCAGTGGGAGAAGTCTCAGGCTTTCAAACCAGAATCAGGTTTATTATCACTGACCTAGGTTATGAAATTTGTTGTTTTCTGGCAGATGTACAGTGCAAGATATAAAAAATTTACTCCAAGTTACAATAAGATTAAATGAATAGTACAAAATCGGAAAAGCAGATGGTGTCAGTGGGTTCAGAGACCATTCGAAAGCTGATGGCGGACGGGAAGAAGCTGTTCCTGAGCTCGGTGTGTCCTCAGACTCCTTTGCATTTCCCTGATGATAGTAGTGAGAAGGAGGCATGTCCTGGATGGAGAAGCTTATTGTGATGAATGCCACCTTCTTGAGCTTTGCCTTTTGAAAGTGTCCTGGATAATGGGGGGGGGTTGTGTCTGTGATGGAACTGGCTAATTTGCTTCTGATGCTATGCATTGAACCTACATACCATGCAGTGATGCAACCAGTCAGAATGCTCTTCGCCGTATATCTGTAGACATTTTCAGGAGTCTTTGGTGACAGATCGTGAGTGGTGTTGAGCTCTAGAGGGAGCACTGGTGGTGTGTGGATTCGGTTGAGATGACCCGCGTGGTAGGATCGGACTGACTCTCCTCTCATCTCTCTCTTCTCCCCTCGTTGCCCACACCCCCCCCCCATACATCATAACCCCTCCCAGACCAGGATTCCCGGGAACTCCAGGCAGGCGAAGAGGAGCGTCAGGAGCGGCTCCGACATCAGGTGCTGGCTGAACTCCGTAGGACCATTCCTCGATGGAAGGCAGTCAGGTAATCCAGACTCAACACCCTCCCCCCGTTTCACACCCCCTCGGGTAGGAGGGTACATGGGAGGTGGAGACAGGGAATAAAAGGATGTAATGGGGATTGAGAGGGAGAAAGGTGTGGAGGGGTGAGAGAGGGACAAAGCAAGTCAGTGAGAGGGACACATAGAAAGCAAGGGGGGAAGAGAGAGAGAAAGTGGAAGTCAGGGAGAGAGAGAGTTGGGGGATAGGGGGAGGTAGGGAGAGAGTTGGGGTTATCCTAGTTTCCTGACAGAATTCGGAAGCCACTCCTATTGCTCTGTCCCCAACTCCCTGAACTAGCATCTGCTCTGTCTTTCCACAGCTACGACGCACGTCTGAGTCACGTGTACCTGGCAGCTCGTCTCGATGGCGGATACGCGGCTGTGACACGGGTTCTGCACGAGGTCAGTCCCTGCCCAAGCAGCCCCTTTCCCTGGGAGAGTCTGACAGGGTGGTACAGAGGAAGCCTCACTGTGTCTGTGACTCTATCCTTGATAGTGTGTGACGGGACAGTGTGGAAGGAGCCTCACCCTGTGTCTGACCCTGTCCCTGGGAGTGTGTGACGGGACGGTGTGGAGGGAGATTCACCCTGTGTCTGACCCTGTCCCTGGGAGTGTGTGACGGGACAGTGTGGAGGGAGATTCACCCTGTGTCTGACCCTGTCCCTGGAAGTGTGTGATGGGACGGTGTGGAGGGAGCCTCACCCTGTGTCTGACCCTGTCCCTGGGAGTGTGATGGGACGGTGTGGAGGGAGCCCACCCTGTGTCTGACACTGTTCCTGGGAGTGTGTGATGGGACGGTGTGGAGGGAGACTCGCCCTGTGTCTGACCCTGTCCCTGTGAGTGTGTGACGGGACGGTGTGGAGGGAGCCTCACACTGTGTCTGACCCTGTCCCTGGGAGTGTGTGACGGGACGGTGTGGAGAGAGTCTCACCCTGTGTCTGACCCTTTCCCTTTTGTTTGTAAAATGCTTTTATTCCAAATACAAAACATTCAACAATAATACAAATGTATATGTAAGATAGTGACTAACACAATTAATAGAAGAACTAAATTAAACTAAGATACTTCCATCTCTATCAAGTTTAGCACTAATCCCCTGCAGCACCGAGCAGTCAGGGCCGCCTCCATGGTACCCATACTCAGTGTATGTTCCCTCTCAGCGGTAACCCGGGCATGAACATACCCCCGAAACATTGCCAGGCAGTCTACACTGGCAGAACCCTCCTCTACCCACTTCCTGGACCCACGGCTATCTGTTCTAGCCAACCCCAGGAGCAAGTTGATGACGACCCTCTCCCCCTCCTTACTGGATGATCACATACAACTAGGGTGGGGTGAAAATGTAAGCACAGGGTGAGGAGCAGCCCTCACAGATGTGCAAAAAGGATCTGCAGCCTCACACACTCCTTGTATCTGTGGGACACTCTCCTCTAGCCAACGGAAGTGACATGCGGTTGGGAGATCCATGCACAAACTAAGGAAATTACTACAGGGCACCACTCTATGTTGCAGCCTCCACCCTAGGTCCCCAAGTTGCAAGGGAAGAACTCGCTCATAAATGGACTTCCATTTTTGGGTATCCCCTCACTACCAGGTGCGAAGACAGAGTGCATGGCGTGTCGGGACAGTGACAGGAGCTAGGAAGTGGAGGGTAGCCTATACAGGTACCTCCTACCTATATCCCTGAATGGGACTGTGGGCGTTGATGAGAGATGGCTGAAATTGTGTGGGCCAGGCTCCCAATAAGATTCTGGGCTTGGGTTTGATGAGCAGCTCTGGTGGAACGAAGGTGATCTCATTCGGAGTCACTCCACAAACTTGAGCTACACCGACATCCGTTGGAGAGTAGGGCAAGGGTGAGTCATTAGGTTAGCCAATGACTCCACACTCTGCCAGTGGAGGAGGTTCATGGCCTCACGCAATCATGTGAAAGAACCATTATGGGCAAGTGATCATGATATAATCGAATTCATTCTGAAATTTGGGAAGAAGAATTTTAAAGTCACATGTATCTTTATTACAGTAGAGTAAAGGGAATTAGAGTAGAGGCATGAGAGAAAAGTTGGCCAAAATTGATTGGAAAAGAACATTGGCAGGGATGACAACGTAGTAGCAATGGCTGGGATTTCTGGGAGCAATTCAGAAGGCACTGGATACATACAACCCAAAGAAGAAGAAGTATTCTAAAGGAAAGATGACAATCCTGCCTAACAGGAGAAATCAAAGTCAGAGTACAAGCCAAAGCAAGGGCATTTCATAGAGGAAAAAATTCATGGGAAGTTAGAGGATTGGGAAGCTTTTAAAAACCAACAGAAGGTAACTAAAAAGTCATAGAGGACTATAGGTAAGCCTGGTAATTTCTAAGGTAGGGACATGTTCGGCACAACTTTATGGGTCGAAGGGCCTGTATTGTGCTGTAGGTTTTCTATGTTCTATCTTCATTAAGAAAGTAAAGATGGGATAAGTAAGTAAGCTAGTCAATAATATTGAAGAGGATACCAAAAGTCTCTTTGATATATACACACACACATACGTACATATACACAGTATAAGAGAGCGTCCAGATTCTCTGCGTCCTTCAGCTTGACGATTGGCAAACCCCCCTAAGCTGCACTGTCCGCACTGGACGGATCTGGTGAGACCAAGTCCCCATAGTAGGAGCAGCTTTCTTTTTTTGATCCCCTCATAATCTGTACCGGAGAAGCCATTGGCAGCCAGTAACTCTACCAACTATTTCTGGACTCCCTGCAACTTCTCCAACATGTAGAAGAATGGTGAGCCACCGTAGAAGTCCTGCATCTAGGCTCTGTTTGCTGGAGTTGTAAGCGTCTTGGGATTGCTCAAGCTGCAGAATCCTCAGCGCGTTCTTCTTCTCCCGGTCTTCCTGCCATAACTTGGCCTCCAGCAGTCGTACCAAGAAGGAATAATTAAATCAAACAACTCTCTCTCAAGCTTCTCAATCTCAGAGCCCTGCCTCTTTGTTGACCCCCGAGGGTACCCCTGACATAGAAACAGGGTGAGTGCTTTGCATACATCCCACCACAGCTGTAGGGAGCAGAAATCCTCCTGTCTCACCCTCAGGTGACCCAGAGAACTCAGAATGAATCCCAGAATCAGCTGTCTTCCAGCAGCCAGTTATTTTTTTATAGATTTTTTTATTGATCATATTTTATAAACAGATACACATAAGAAAAAAGAACAAACAAAAAACAGACAAAATACTCCCTCCCCCACCCACAACCCTGGTATGGTAAAAGTTTCTTCCTCGTTTACAATTGGAAAAATAGCAAAAATAAAATTTGATCAAGTAAGGTATGAGGTCCTAATGTGTATTAACAAAGTATATATTACTACACTAAGCAGATAGTAGAAGCACGGGAAGATGGGTATCCATACTAATTCAGTAACCAAGGAGTTGTAATGATGGTAATAAGGCCAAAAAGGAGCCCCATATTTTTTCATATGTTGCTGGTTTCCTCCTCACACTATACAAGATCTTTTCAGGTTTACTACAGGATGTTAACTCATTTAACCACTGCCTGAGTGAGGGAGGAAATTCAGATTTCCAGTTTTGTAGGATACACTTTTTCCCGGCTGTAGCCGCGAGCAATATAAAGTATTTTTTATTGTAGTTCACATTAAGACCATGTAGATCTCCCGAAATCCAGACCCTAGGATCAAATGAAATTTTGGTTTTTATAATATCTGAGGTTATACTAACAATGTATTTCTAAAAGCCTTCCCGATAAGAGCAAATCCAAAGCATATGAAGTAAGTCTCCGTCACAAGATTTACATCTCTGACAATTAGGAGAGGCGTTATGGTATATCTTGTGCAGTCTGTGTGGTGTGTAATAAGTCCTGTTAAAAATATTAAAGTGTATTTGTCCGTTTAGTTGTAATTAATACAGTTTGAGACATTTGAAGGATATTACACCAATCAGCATCATTGCAATTGCATTTAAGATCTGATTCCCACTTATTTTTAATATCACTCTTAGTATAGATTGGCAAGTTACTGTTTAAAATAATATAAATAGATGACGTAAGACCCTTTGTAGTGGACAAGGCTTTACTAAGCAAGTGCTTTTCAAATGGGGATTCTATTGGAATTTGTGGATAGCCTGTATAACTGTTATGGACCCAGTGTCTAATCTGAAAATACTTAAATAAATTATGATTTGGTAGATTAAATTTACCAGACAGTTGTTGAAAACTAGCAAAGTTATCTTGGCTATATAAATCTTCAACTGTTTTTAACCGCTATTAACCCAATTTTTTAGAATTCCATCTGCAATCAGGTGGGGGAATTCGGGTTATTCCACAGAGAAGTTTTCTGAAATAACGAGGTATTTATACCAATAACTGCATGAGCTTTTTGCCATACTACAAAAGAATTTAAAATTATAGGGTTCTTAGTAATATTTAAAAGTGCTTTCTTAGATGTTAAAAAAGGAAGAACTTTTAAGGGAATATTTTTTAATTGATGTTGTTCAATAGGAAGCTATCTAGTCTCATTGTTCTCAGAGTGCAACCAACACCTTATTGGATGGAACTGAGCTGCAAGTTAAGAACATCTAAAATTAGGAAGATTTAATCCTCCCTTGGCGTAAGGGGCCTGAAGGGTTGAGAGTTTGACTCTAGGGACTTTACCTTTCCATAAAAAGCTGGACATTGATTTGTTTAAATCATTAAATAGACTTTCGGGAATTTTAATTAGGACACATTGGAATAAATATAGAAATTTGGGGAGTATATTCATTTTAATTAAGTTCACTCTTCCAATTAAAGATAATGGCAGCTCCCTCCATTTCTGTAAATCTAATTTAAACCGATTCAATAGTTTAGTGTAATTATCTTTAAGGATTTTGTCTGCAGATCTCCTAATTTCTATGCCTAAATATTTAAATCCATTCGAGCACCATTGCAAGGGTTTGACTAGGTTCTTAATGTTGTTATCCTGTATGTTAAAAGACATGACTTCATTTTTTGAAAGGTTTAATTTATATCCAGAAGTAGCACTGTATTGTTGGAAACATTGCAGAAGGGAGGGTAATGACTTGTCCGGATCAGACAGGAAAACTAAGAGATCGTCGGTGTAAAGGGCTATTGGGATTAGTACGAATAGCAATAGGCAGTGGCTCAATAGCTAGTAAAAACAGCAGCGGAGCACTTGGACAACCTTGGCGGACTCCTCTGGATAGCGGGAAGGTACCCGACAGGACTCCATTAGTTAGAATTTGAGCTTTAGGACCGGCAAAAAATGTTTCAATGTATTGAACAAATCTCTCTCCAAAATTCCTTCCTTTTGCAGACTTTTAAAGAAATGTAGATTCTATCCTGTCGAACGCCTTCTCTGCATCCATCGACATTATCAACATGGGATCATTTTGCATATGAGCCTCTTCCATTATGTGGAAAAGTCTCCATACATTATCAGATTCATATCGATTTCTGACAAAACCTGTCTGATCAGCATTAATGATCTTAGGGATAATGCCATCTATTCTTAATGCAATTAATTTTGATAAAATCTTGTAATCTGAATTCAAAAGGCTAAGGGCCTGATAAGAAGTACATTTTTGATGGTCCTCAGGTTTTGGCAGTAATATTATTGTAGCCATTTCCAGAGAACGGGGCAAAGTTTTATTAATCAGTGCCTCCTTGATCATATTTGTTAAAGGGGTTAAAAGCTTATCTGAAAAGGCTTTAAAGTATTCAATTGGAAAGCCATCTGGCCCCAGAGCTTTATTGTTCTGTAGAGACTTCATAGCGCCAAGAACCTCTTTTTCAGTTATATCAGAATCAAGAAGATCTTTATCCTTAGGATCTAACTTAGGTGGATTTAATAAGTTCAAGAAACGTGTTGCTTTAGTATTTTCTATATCATGATCTGTCTTATATAGCGTTTCATAAAACTTTCTGAACTATTGTTTTATGTCCTGTGGGTTAATGAGGGATCTGCCATCATCCGTAACAACAGATTGGATAAATCTATCCGTCTCTTCCTTTTTTATTTGCCAGGCAAGTAACTTGCTAGTTTTGTTTCCAAATTCATAATAACGGTAGTTAGTTCTGGCCATGTCTGCCTCACCTCTACTTGTACATAAATTATTGTATTGAATCTGTTAAAGTATTTCTTCACTTTTAGTAAAAGCATGTTCACGTTCAAGATTTCTAATCTCTTCCTCTAGGGATACAAGAGTTTTCCTTTTCTCTCTTATGTGTGCGATATGAAAGGATTTGTCCTCTCATATGTGCTTTTAAAGCCTCCCATATGTTAGTGTAGGAAGAAGAATTTGAATTAGTTTCCATAAATAAATCAATGTGGCCGTTCATAAATCTGAGAAATTCCGGATCATTCAGCATATATGTTTTAAATCTCCGACTATAAGATGGCTGAGTAATATCCAACTTCCATGTCATCTTTATTGGATTATGGTCAGAGAGTATAGCTGGTAGGTAGGAGCATTCAATAACCCTGGATACTGTACTTTCGGATATCAATTCCAGACGTACTGTTTTGGATACTGTTGGGGGAGATGTCTCATCAGGGGAAGGCAGCAGCAGCCGAGTTCATGGCACCATGGGTGGCTCTGCGGCACAGGAGGGAAGGAAAAGGAGTGGGAGAGCTATAGTGATAGGGGAATCAATTGTAAGGGGAATAGATAGGCATTTCTGCGGCCGCAAACGAGACTCCAGGAGGGTATGTTGCCTCCCTGGTGCAAGGGTCAAGGATGTCTCTGAGCGGCTGCAGGACATTCTGGAGTGGGAGAGTGAACAGCCAGTGGTCATGTGCACATAGGTACTAACGATATAGGTAAAAAAAATGGGATGAGGTCCTACAAGGTGAATTTAGGGAGTTAGGAGATAAACTAAAAAAAGTAGGACCACAAAGGTAATAATCTCTGGGTTGCTACCAGTGCCACGTGCTAGTCAGAGTAGAAATAGGAGGATATTTCAGATGAATACGTGGCTTGAAAAATGGTGCAAGGGGGAGGGATTCCCCATTTCTGGGGCATTGGAACCAGTCTGGAGGAGGTGGGACCGGTACAAACAGGACAGTCTGCACCTGGGCTGGACTGGAACCAATGTCCGAGGGGGAGCGTTTGCTACTGTTGTTCAGGAAGATTTAAACTAATGTGGCAGGGGGATGGGAACAAGTGCAGAGAGACAGAGGGGTGTAAATTGAGGGTAGAAGCAAAAAGTAGTAAGGTGATAAGTAAAAGTGGCAGGCTGGCAAATCCAGGGCAAAAATCAAAAAGGGCCACTTTTCAACATAATTGTATAAGGGCTAAGAGTGTTGTAAAAGCAAGCCTGAAGGCTTTGTGTGTCAATGCAAGGAGCATTCGTAACAAGGTGGATGAATTGAATGTGCAGATAGTTATTAATGAATATGATATAGTTGGGATCACAGAAACATGGCTCCAGGGTGACCGAGGATGGGAGCTCAACATTCAGGGATATTCAATATTCAGGAGGGATAGACATGAAAGAAAAGGAGGTGGGGTGGCATTGCTGGTTAGAGAGGAGATTAACGCAGTAGAAAGGAAGGACATTAGCCGGGAGGATGTAGAATCGATATGGGTAGAGCTGCAGAGCACTAAGGGGCAGAAAACGCTGGTGGGAGTTGTGTACAGGCCACCTAACAGTAGTAGTGAGGTTGGGGATGGCATTAAACAGAAAATTAGAAATGCGTGCAATAAAGGAACAGCAGTTATAATGGGTGACTTCAATCTACATATAGATTGGGTGAACCAAATTGGTAAGGGTGCTGAGGAAGAGGATTTCTTGGAATATATGTGGGATGGTTTTCTGAACGAACCAGAGAGCAGGCCATTCTAGACTGAATATTGAGCAATGAGGAAGGGTTAGTTAGCAATCTTGTCGTGCGAGGCCCCTTGGGTAAGAGTGACCATAATATGGTGGAATTCTTCATTAAGATGAAGAGTGATATAGTTAATTCTGTAACAAAGGTTCTGAACTTAAAGAAGGGTAACTTTGAAGGTATGAGACATGAATTCGCTAAGATAGACTGGCATATGATACTTAAAGAGTTGACGGTGGATATGCAATGGCAAGCATTTAAAGATTGCATGGATGAACTACAACAATTGTTCATCCCAGTTTGGCAAAAGAATAAACCAGGGAAGGTAGTGCACCCGTGGCTGACAAGGGAAATTAGGGATAGTATCAATTCCAAAGAAGGAACATACAAATTAGCCAGAAAAAGTGGCACACCTGAGGACTGGGAGAAATTCAGAGTCCAGCAGAGGAGGACAAAGGGCTTAATTAGGAAAGGGAAAAAAGATTGAGAGAAAGCTGGCAGGGAACATAAAAACTGACTGTAAAAGCTTTTATAGATATGTGAAAAGAAGAAGATTGGTTAAGACAAATGTTGGTCCCTTACAGTTAGAAACAGGTGAATTGATCATGGGGAACAAGGACATGGCAGACCAATTGAATAACTACTTTGGTTCTGTCTTCACTAAGGAGGACATAAATAATCTACCGGAAATAGTAGGGGACTGAGGGTCTAGTGAGATGGAGGAACTGAGGGAAATACATGTTAGTAGGGAAGTGGTGTTGGGTAAATTGAGGGGATTAAAGGCAGATAAATCCCCAGGGCCAGATGGTCTGCATTCCAGAGTGCTTAAGGAAGTAGCCCAAGAAATAGTGGACGCATTAGTGATAATTTTTCAAAACTCTGTAGATTCTGGATTAGTTCCTGAGGATTGGAGGGTGGCTAATGTAACCCTGCTTTTTAAAAAAGGAGGGAGAGAGAAACCAGGGAATTATAGACTGGTAAGCCTGACATCGGTGGTGGGGAAAATGCTAGAGTCAGTTATCAAAGATGTGATAACAGCACATTTGGAAAGCGGTGAAATCATTGGACAAAGTCAGCATGGATTTGTGAAAGGAAAATCATGTCTGACGAATCTCATAGAATTTTTTGAGGATGTAACTAGCAGAGTGGATAGGGGAGAACCAGTGGATGTGGTATATTTGGATTTTCAAAAGGCTTTTGACACGGTCCCTTTTGACACGGTCCCACACAGGAGATTAGTGTGCAAACTTAAAGCACATGGTATTGGGGGTAAGGTATTGATGTGGATAGAGAATTGGTTGGCAGTCAGGAAGCAAAGAGTGGGAATAAAAACAGGACCTTTTCAGAATGGCAGGCAGTGACTAGTGGGGTACCGCAAGGCTCAGTGCTGGGACCGTAGTTGTTTACAATATATATTAATGACTTAGACGAGGGAATTAAATGCAGCATCTCCAAGTTTGCGGATGACACGAAGCTGGGGGGCAGTGTTAGCTGTAAGGAGGATGCTAAGAGGATGCAGGGTGACTTGGATAGGTTAGGTGAGTGGGCAAATTCATGGCAGATGCAACTTAACATGGATAAATATGAGGTTATCCACTTTGGTGGCAAGAACAGGAAAACAGATTATTATCTGAATGGTGGCCGATTAGGAAAGGGGGAGGTGCAACGAGACCTGGGTGTCATTATACACCAGTCATTGAAAGTTGGCATGCAGGTACAGCAGGCGGTGAAAAGGGCGAATGGTATGCTGGCATTCATAGCAAGAGGATTCGAGTACAGGAGTAGGGAGGTACTACTGCAGTTGTACAAGGCCTTGGTGAGACCACACCTGGAGTATTGTGTGCAGTTTTGGTCCCCTAATCTGAGGAAAGACATTCTTGCCATAGAGGGAGTACAAAGAAGGTTCACCAGATTGATTCCTGGGATGGCAGGACTTTCATATGATGAAACTAGACTTATACTCTCTGGAATTTAGAAGATTGAAGGGGGATCTTTTTGAAACGTATAATATTCTAAAGGGATTGGATAGGCTAGATGCAGGAAAATTGTTCCCGATGTTGGGGAAGTCCAGAACGAGGGGTCATAGTTTAAGGATAAAGGGGAAGCCTTTTAGAACCGAGACGAGGAAAAACTTCTTCACACAGAGAGTGGTGAATCTGAGGAATTCTCTGCCACAGGAAACAGTTGAGGCCAGTTCATTGGCTATATTTAAGGAGGAGTGAGATATGGCCCTTGTGGCTAAAGGGATCAGGGGGTATGGAGAGAAGGGAGGTACAGGATTCTGAGTTGGATGATCAGCCATGATCATACTGAATGGCGGTGCAGGCTCGAAGGGCCGAATGGCCTACTCCTGCATCTATTTTCTATGTCTAATAGGAGTCATGGACATTTGAAAAGAAGGAAAAGTCTTTTACATTTGGATTAAGTTGACGCCAAACATCGCAAAACCCCAGATCCCTCATGCCTTGATCCAGGACTGACGCTGCCCTTGAACAATTAAGAGATCTTGGTGTAGATCAATCCATAGCTGGGTCTAAAACCAAATTAAAGTCCCCACCAACCAGACTGTGGTCTAAAGCTCTTGTAAGTTTTAATACCAAATCATTAAAAAAAATGGGATCATCATGGTTGGGGCCCTATGCATTAATCAGTGTGACCCTGTTCATATTTAGTTCACAATTAA
This sequence comes from Mobula hypostoma, assembly GCF_963921235.1. Classification (NCBI taxonomy): domain Eukaryota; kingdom Metazoa; phylum Chordata; class Chondrichthyes; order Myliobatiformes; family Myliobatidae; genus Mobula; species Mobula hypostoma. Next base: position 26,624,297 of record NC_086106.1, read on the forward strand.
CTAAAAGATGTCTACCGTTCTTGTCTTTTTCTGTTGATATTAATTTAAACCTGACGTTTTTATTGACGAGTATAGCTGCACCCCTTGCTTTTGTGGTAAATGAAGAATAGTAAACTTGTCCAACCCAATCTTTTTTTAACTTTATATGTTCTGTATCAGAAAGGTGAGTCTCTTGTATGAATGCTATATCAGTGGAATGTCTCTTTAAATATGTAAGAATTTTTTTCCTCTTAATTTGGAGAATTAATCCCCCTGACATTCAAGGAGATTATCTTAAGGTGACTAGTCATGCCTTAAAGAAAAAAATAATAGCTACCTCAGAGCATAAAGATAGTGCGAGAACTGTAAGAATAAGAGTAATTAAGAAACAGAACCATACCATATACCCGTATGAGACCCACCCATTGACGCCACCGAGACCAAACATCCCCGGAGGGTAGGCTACTCTCTAAAAGTGCAAGGATTCTCAACAGTTACAGAAAAATATAATGAGCATTAAACCACATTAATTAAGAATTCTAGGTTAACTTTCTTTAACTTCTTCGTCCATGCTGGGTCACATTGGAGACCAGAGCGTTCCTTCACTTGAGGGTATGGATGAAATCTCCCCTGAGAATGATGCAGTCCCCAGGCTTGATCGAGTACTGCAGACTGGACACCTAATAGTTCTGCAACACCCCGGATGGTACACCACCCAGGTGCACAACCAGCTGGAGTAGACGGCTGGGAATGATATCCTGGACTTTCACGATTTGCAGCTAGAAAGTTGGGGCCAACAAGATTGCCACCCCCACTAAAGTTGGATCTGAGGACTCTCACGTAGACCCCTCCCTGCCACTCCAGGAGCAAAGTGCACCTCGGCTCCTCGTGTGGTATGAGTTTCCTGCAGGAAACATACCCCATATCTCCAGTCCGTAAGGACTGAGAGATTATTAAACTGTGGCGAGAACCCCTGCTGCTATTCATATTGAGACTAGCTATGGTGAGCTTTATATCAGGAGTACACTGGGCCTCTGCATCAGCATCCTTCCCGGTGAGAGCAGAGCCACATTCCACCCAACACTCCTCAAAAAGAGCAAGCATGCTCTTTGCCCTCTGTGCTCGAGTGGTGACAAAGCCACCTTGTGACCGGCTATCCCTCAGAGGAGTGAGATTGCCTACTACACTGATGTCCCTTACCAGATCATGCAGGAAGGATTTAAGCTGTTGCCTATCGTTCCCAGACAGCATTCTTCTTTCCTTCCCTTTCCGTCTGAGGATGACACGCAAAGACTCTGCATGCTGGTCCAGCGTAGGGAGGCTAGTTTCGGCCAATGCTCCTTACCCTTAGAGGTGAGAATAAACTCTTTGATCTCCTCAATGGGTATCAACAGGGACTTTTCTGGAGGGGTGAGGATGTCCATTGTCTCACTATCAAATGAGTCTCCCTCTATCTCCTCACTACACAGAGAGACCCTAGATTCCTCCCCATGAGTACCACCAGATAGGAGTATTTCTAGCCCACACAGTGCAGCAGCTACTTTGCTCACACCTGCTGAATCCACCTTCAACTCAGCCCTACCTCCAGGAACAACTACAGAGGGACCACTTCCAGGAATTCCTTGTGAACCAAGGGTTGATTGTGTCAGCATAGTGAGTACGTCCCTCACCTCAGGAGCCAGGCCCAAGGTGGACCTTGACGTGTGTAGTTCTAGGGGTCCATTGGGAGATGGATACTGAGAATGAGAGAAGCTCTTTGCTGCTTTGCCATCTTTACCCGTGTACTGCCTCTAAGGAGCCACAAACAAACAGGTCCTTGGTGGAGTGCTCCAGCACAGTTTCCATTACCATATCAGGGGCAACACCATCCCTTACACACACTCTGTCCACCACAAGGCTCGAGGTCACAATGAGCAGTTCAGTCTTTGAGCCAACCTCCATCGGGATTCCCACACCCTCCGATGAATCCCTTGCATCCCTGTTTCTCCTCTATTGGGAGAAGAACTCCTTCTCATCTGCTTGCAGGAGTACGCAGTTACAGGGACCATCAATCCAGCAGCATCCTCCGCTTCCGTCACTCCGTCCATCCGCGCACTTCCTTCAGTCTCCCACTGACCTTCACGGAAAGTGGGTTTCTTGGTACAAGGGACAGGGACGGGAGTGAGCTCCACAGTCTCAGGGGCCTTCATCTTCATGTGTTTGGATTTCTGCATTGCCTTCCTCTCCCTCAGTCTCCTCCCCGTCTCTCGCCGCATCCTCGCTACACATAGCCTTCGTTTCCCCCTCCGGAACTATAGGGGCTGAAGCAGGCACAAGAATAGGAATGGGCAGGGGCAGCAGTGGCCTCCTTGGGCCAGGTGTTGGGGCAGTGCCTTCGAAAGTGTTCCACCTTCCTGCACGCGTGGTACCACAGGTACTTCAGTACACCGAGTAGTCTACCCCTTTGAGCTACAGTAAAGTGGCCCTCAACTTCCTCCTCCCGTGACAGCTGCATGAACAGCTAGTGCTGGAAACAGATTACACTACAGTGAGTGTGTCTCTTAAACTTGTGCCTGATGGTACTGATCTGTGATCTTACTTGTCCCAAGAGGACTAGATGGGGAAGGAGGCCCTTATTAGGAATGAAGGGCATGACGTGCCCAAGGATGATCCCTCACGTGGGACCCGTCACCAGCTCCAACTGCAAAAATATATCTCTGACTGATCCCCCTGTTGGGAGACTGGTGCACCAAATTGTCACTCCTCAGGTCGAAGACTGCCTTCCTGAACTCTTTCTCAGAGTCCAAATTACCGCCTACCCCAACCAACTCTTCCACGACCCCCGAGCACTGTTCCAGAGTTATTTCAGGGCACAAAGTGAATTTCCCCTTGCGTCCATCCTCCACCGCCTGAAACAGGGTGTTGTCCAACGGTAGAGAAGCAGCCGCCCTTGTATAGTTCCCCAGACGTCTGCAACTCCCAGGAGTATGGTGGCACAACAGCCTGAAGCAAGAAATATAGGTAGCAGTGTTTGCTGATAAAGTCCTGTAGTGAGTAGTGTTTCTGGATGGAAGACTTTGCCCTCTCCTGCAGTGTCAGCAGAATCCATCGGTCTGGCCACCTGAACCTTCTGGGTCCCGAAAAGAACTGGAGCACGCTGCAGACGGTCCAAATTCCCTTTAAATAACAGGGTGGGAAAGGACTCTTCTGTTGCTGGGGCAGTACGAAGGCACTCAGGACTCGACAGTCCCATTTGGTCTCAAAGAACTCCCAGGCTGTGGGAGGTCGAATGTCTAAAATGCTCCCGACACCCACACTGACTAAGAAACATGATGAGGCAGGAGGAAAGGGGTGTTAGAGGGGTTCTGTTCCGCTTGAGGAGCAAAAATACTTCCTGATGAGTTGCCAGTGGCCGCAGTGTGAAGGTACACAGTTAGTGGCTGGGAACAGACTCGGCCCAAACAAGCGGAAAAACTCCATAAGGATCCTCCACACTGAAACAACCAGTCACTCAGATGTTCAGGGGACCCTCGGTACCTTCTCCAAAGTATCTTTTAAACTTTAAACAGTAGTTTTTCTTGATTTCTCTCAAGTCAATCAGAACAGATTGACATTGTGTCTGACTCTGGGAGTGTGCGATAGGATGGTGTGGAGGGAGCCCCAGCCTGTGTCTGACCCTGTCTGTGACAGAGTGTGATGGGATGGTGAGGAGCGGGCTTCACCCTGTGTCTGACCTGTGACATCTCTTTGTTTCTCAGATTAAGAAGCGAGTCCCTGAGTTTGAGCCCAGTACGCTCCTGGACTTTGGATCGGGCACTGGAACAGTTGCCTGGTGAGCCTCTATAATGGGAGCGGTGGCAATGGCAGCAAGATGGAAAGGGGGCAGAGAGGGAACCAGAGAGTGGAGAAAGGGAGGGAAGAAGAATGGAGGGAGGAGAAGAGGGTAGTGAAGAGCGGGAGGAATGAGGGGAGTAGAGAGGGGTTGGGGATAAAAGGGAGAGGGAGGAGGAAAAGAGGATGAGTGGAGAGAAGCAATGGGAGAGAAGGGGTGTAGATCTCCCACTAAGCAATGGCGTGTTGGATAAACTAGGACTAGTTCATGTAGATGTTGTAATTGTACTTGGGCCATGATTTTTCTTCTCCCCCCTGTTGCTTCCCTCCTTAAATTTTTGTCTCTGTTCTACCTCCCCACCCCCACTTTTTCTGCATCTGAGATGTCGTGTTTTGTCTCCCTCTGATGCCAGTGTCCTCCCCACACAGGGCAGGGCGCAGAGCCTGGGGCGCATCCCTCCGCGAGATTGTCTGTGTGGACACCTCCCCACCCATGCATCAGCTGGCCGGCTTCCTGATGAGAGGTAGGTGGGTGGGATTGTTGCACTGACACACCCCTGCTCCCCACCATTAAATCCCATCTGATCCATACTGGTACCCATCAAACCCACCTCCACAATCCTTATGCACCAACGTCAACCATGGTATCCCGCCTCTCCAAATTTCTCTTGAGTTCCTCAGCCTCTCCCACCCACCAGCTTGCTCTGTTGCCATGGACCCAAGGCATTACTCTCACTCCACCTCATCTATGGTGGATCTGTCTTTGGCATTACGGACATCCCCAGTCTCTTCTCTCACTGCCTCCTGGGAAAGAGGGTTTCAATGACTCACCCCTCTGAGAGAAAATATCTCCCCCATTTCTGTCATAAATGTACAACCCACTTAATTTTACGCAGTGGCCCCTCTCCTCTTTACGCTGATTTCTCCCCCTTCCTTCTCTGTCCCTGTTCCCTCTCTTTCCTCTCCACTGAAACCCATCCTCTTCTCTCCACCCTACCCACCTCTCCCATTTCCCCCATCCCTACCTATTATGGGGAAACGGATTCATTGATTGCAAGTAAGCACATTAAGCATTAAATTACTAACAGTAAAACATTCGACCAGACATCTAAGTGATACAAGTACTCATCTAAGCCACTCTAAATTCCAAGATCTACAACACTATAAATATTTAGTAACACTTCAATCTCAACAGGTACTTCATTAGATGTCTCCATGTTACACAACTACAAAACTAAATATTCAACAGATACTTAGCTCAGTGTACGTGTCAACCCTCCTATACCTGCACTATTCTTTCCCAATGGTTCTTCAGCACCGGTCGCGACCTTAGTGTGAAGAGGAGCCTCTGGAGACGAAGGAAATCCAGTCAGTCTCTCGCACATCCTATTCATATATCCCTGAGGCATCCAGAACCGGTGTTGTAGCGCGCAAGGCAACCACTGGGAAAGAGCTGTTGCATCCCTTGAACGGGTCACATTATACGCCCCTTGAAAGACACAACACCATGACAATTCTCAGACTGGTATGACCCTGGTGAATACCCCACTAAACTACATAAAACACAAGTACAATCCCCAGTACAATAAACGCAATAGTCACTCACCCCCCCCCCCCCCCGGTGTACTAGAGAAGTCCACTAGCACCTTATCCATGAACTGTTGGATGTGATCAGGTGAGTGATGTCCCCACTCGTCAGGAATGTAGGTGCAGCCTTCTTGGCCAGTAATAACACAAGTCCCGCCTTTCTCCACACGTAGGTAACATAAGGCCATCCAAATTGTTTCAGCCGCCGCTGCAGCTTTCTTACTACGTCGACCAGCGTGGGCAGGGTGTTCATCCAATGCACTGAGGTGATGTGTGTAGGACACCACATATCTACAGTAGCAACAGCTGTACCAACTCGTGGGGAGCTACATATCCAGTTACTGTCCACCTTTACAGCACCATTCAGTGGGATACTATTCCTGCTCACACTCACTGTATCACACTGACTGGTTGGACCTGTGCTCATCATTACGCCTATGCCAGCACTCCTTTACCTTCCCTGTTGGGTGGGAAATTACTTTCGGAGTGGGAACATTGAGTTAAACAAATCGTATAAAGGGATTCATAAAGCATTTACCACATTGGGGGCGGTGGGGGGGGAGGTGGTAGCAATGCTCATGTTCCTTAAGGCTGCTACCATAGTGTGGGGTGAAGTTGGCTGAAATAGACTACTCCCTCCTTGCCCCAAATCAGAATTCTAAAACCTGAGAAGCTGGACAATTCCCCCCAATAGTCTTTTTCCTTGTATCAAAAAGGATCAATATTAATGGCATCCCTTCTGTGGTGTGATTAGGAGTCCTCGTACAAATCCAGCAATATGACACATTAGTTGTGTTTGCATATTCGTATGCCATCCGCAGGAATGTGTTATAGGAACTTCCACCACAAGGCAGCGTCATCACCATTGCCATCAGTTTCCCATTCTGTATGTAGGGAGACACAGTCTCGTTCCTGATTCGTCACTGGGTATTTAGACAGAAAACAATCGTTATTAAAAACAACAACTTTTAGTATTGCTCCCTAAATCTCCCAATCTTCCAAAATATGAACTAAATGCCCATTTCCCTCTGAAATGTGGGCATCTCGTATCTGGAATAAAGATGCACAGATTTCCATCACTTTAAACTGATTTTCACATAGGCAAAGTGAAATCTGGGTCACTCCCTAAAACTAATTCCATGGAAAAGAGATAAAAGTTACAAACTAAATATACAGACAGGACAAACAAAACTATAGGTTTGTACTTCTCTTTTTTCAGAACCTTCAAAACTTAGGATAAACAGTTAAATCCCACGGTGAAGAACTATCATATTTTCCAGAAATCAGAGTAAAAGACTACTGAGCAACACAAAATGCTGGAGGAACTCAACAGGTCAGGGAGCATCAATGGAAAAAAAGATAGTGGAAGTTTTGGGCCGAAACCCTTCGGCAGGACTGGAGGGAAAAAAGCTGAAGAGTAGATTTAAAAGGTGGGGGGAGCAGAGAGAGAACCACCAGGAGATAGGTGAAACCTGGAGGGGGAGGGATGAAGTAAAGAGCTGGGAATTTGATTGGTGTGATGAAGTGAGAGAGGGAAAAGGGGATGGGAAATGGAGGAGTGGGGTGGGGGCGAGGGTTGGAGGCATTACAAGAAGTTTGAGAAATCAATGTTCATGCCATCAGGTTGGAGGCTACCCGAATAGAATACAAGGTGTTCCTGCAACGTACGTGTAGCCCCATCATTGACAGTGGGCATATGGGAATGGGAAGTGGTATTAAAATGGGTGGCCACTGGGAGATTCTGCTTGTTCTGGCAGACGGAGCGTAGCTGTTCGGCGAAGCTGCCTCCCAGTCACCTTTCCCTCCCACCCACCTTCTGCTTTCTGCAGGGATGGCTCCCTACGCGACTCCCATTTCCTTTTGTCCCTCCTCACTGATTTCCCTCCCGGCAGTTATCCTTGCAAGTGGAGCAAGTGCTATACCTGCCCCTACACCACCTCTTTCACTACTATCCAGAGCCCTAAGCAGTCCTTCCAGGTGAGGCGACACATCACCTGTGCGTCTGTTGGGGTCATTTACTGTGTTCAGTGCTCCTGGTGTGGCCTCCTGTACATCGGCGAGACCCGGTGTGGATTGGGAGATTGCTTCACCCAGCATCTGCGCTCCGTTCACCAAAACAAGTGGGATCTCCCAGTGGCCATCCATTTTAGTTCTAGCATCTGCAGATTTTGTCTTGTTTGAGAAAAAACAGTCACCGAGCCACTTAAATGCACAGCTCTCTTAAAAGATAAAAACTTATATCAGTGGGTCTCATTTTTCACTGAAGCATAGGATTAATTTAAACACCCTTCTGATATAGATTTAACAAACAGAAGGCAGACTTTGCACTCTCACACATGCATACACTCAAGTAAACTCATGCGTGGCCACTCCTCACATGACATTTTACTGACACTTGATTATAGGGGGAGAGGTTGTAGGCGAAATGAGCCACTCCTCACGGGGGTAGGACGGGTAGGTGACACCCAACCCCCATGACGCCCCCTGCCACTAATGGTCAGCCGGTGCTTTTTGCCGAGCTTCCGCCAAAGGATAGGAGGAATCCTGAACGGAATGTAAGGAATTCAGCAGAGGACAGAATGAGCCCTTATCAGGAGAGTGCTTCCAAATTGACTCTTCCCCCCCTCAATGCCTTCCTGACCTCTCTGCCCCTGGCAGTGCTTCCTCCACATTGCACAGAGGGCAGGAGTGGGAGCCCCACTTACCTGCTCCTTCAGGCTCAGAGCAACGGGCCAAGTGCATTTACTTATGGATCATACAGGATCCCCCACTCAACGTCTGTTTACCCAACTTCTGTACCCGGCTAGACGCACCTTCCTTTACAAGTTCCAAAACCTTCCAACAACTGAATGGCTGCGTTTGCAGGACGCTGGACTGCCAGCCCATTAAAGAAAGCACCACTCCTTTCAAGTAGGGAGCCGATGCCCTGTGATGGTAGGATAGAGTTCAGAATCCTCTGGCTGACTATCAATCTAACTGTATTACCTGTAATTAGAGCCCACTGGTGAAGGGCTGTAGTCCTTTCCTCTACTGTGCTGCACTTCGCCCTGGGTTTTAAATCCCATTCAGGGAGGGAAGGGTACCTGTCCCTGAATGGTGCATTATGGTGAATATTGGTAGCTCGGTTTGAGGCGTTTGATTTTCAGTGTTAATTGAGCTTGCAGATGATTCATCATGAACTCTATTGGCTGGTGTTTCTTTGTTTCTTAGGGTCTTGTAGATAGTGTCTATTTTGATATGTCTGTTTATGGAGTTATCAGAAGAGAACGATGCTTCTAAAAATTCTTGTGCTTGCTTTGTGTTTGCCTGCGTCAGAAACTCTGCAGTGTCCTTCAGTACGGTGTTCATGTACTGAGATCAGTGACAGCGGGATGGTCTCTGTACTGCCAGTTTGGGTTCCCGTAAATGTGAGCCGGTCGAATTCAAAGGTAAACTGAAAGGGTAGCCAATCAGGACCGATGCAAGCAAACAGGGGCCTATATAAGCATGAGCGTCCCCAGAGAGAACCACCAATAACTGTGCACTGAGGATGTCACCTCAATTGGTGACGAAACCTCTGTATGCTACTTGCCAAGTTCGATGAAAACCGCAACATGAAATGATGCATAATGTCCTGGGTAAGGAGCAGCATCGTCAGGGCATTATTGACTGTGTGTTGGGATCATAAGCCCTCTAAAATGCCACTTTCTATCAGGTAGTCAGTTCAGGACCCCCCTCTCCCCATCCCACCATCCCACATCATCAATAACCACTTGGCCAGAGGATCTCCTGGCTTCTGTCTATACATATCATCTAAATTCGCCAATTCCTTAGCAGAGAATTCCCTGATCTCTTGTCATGAAGGGGCCAATTGTACTAATTCTTGTACATCATCTTCCTCCTGTCCCACCTGGGAGGAGGGGATGCTCTTTATGGCGGGTATGGGACTTCGTGATAACCGGCCTGGCCTACACTGTCCCTGGTGCTTAGGGGAGGGGACAGCCATGTTGAGGGAGAATTATAGGATTCCACTCTGTCCTCTCTTCATCTTCACCATCCAGCCAGACATCCCCATCCCCCATCCTTGCGTTGGGATCATTATCCTGATGCATCAAGGCTTGGACCTTAATGGGTCCAGGTTGCCGATTAGCCTTTAGATTTTGTATCTCCATTAGCCGACAGGCTATCTCCGTACACTTGTCATCTAGCTCTGAGGCGTGGGACTGTGCCGACCGGATGACTTCCCCCATGCTGACACAGTGCTGATGCAGCACCTCCACTTTGTTCTTAAGCCCTGCTGTCTCCTCTTCTTTCTGTGCGATTGTGTCATGCTAATGCCTTACGATGGCTGTCAGTCAGAATGCATCCCTCTGGCTCTCCTTCCTCCTGGGGAACCTTGCCTTCTTAAGTATGGACATTATGTGGTGTCCAATTTTCACACTGCGCGAGTCCAACTTGCGTGACCAGTCTACTTGTGTCCCGTAGTCTGCCAGTGGGTTTGCGATACTCCTGAATCCCGCACTGTTGTCAATCCACCCTGGGACTTGGTACTGCTCTCACAGGGCGTTCATTCTCTTATATAAGCTAATAAAGATATTCCGTTCAATCACCAAATCCTGCTCACAGTGTCAAATGATGTGGGGAAGCAGGTTTACTAGTTTGATACGTGAGGCAGAGCACACTCATTACGAATAAGCACGTTAACCATTTATTTACAGATAAACCATAAAATTTTGACCAAACATCTAAGTCAAGCAAGTACTCATCTAAACTACCCTAAATTTCAAAAACTATCAAACTTTACATTCAGTAACAGAGGTATTTCAGTATATCTTCTTAAGTTACACAACTACAAAATTAAACATTCAACACCTGGGCCCTCCAAAACTTACAGCACAGTTTCAATAGACAATAGACAATAGGTGCAGGAGTAGGACATTCGGCCCTTCGAGCCAGCACCGCCATTCACTGTGATCATGGCTGATCATCCACAATCAGTATCCAGTTCCTGCCTTATCCCCATAACCTTTGATTCCACTATCTTTTAAGAGTTCTATCCATCTCGTTTTTGAAAGCATCCAGCGACTTGGCCTCCACAGCCTTCTGGGACAGAGCATTCCATATATCCACCACTCTCTGGGTGAAAAAGTTTTTCCTGAACTCCGTTCTAAATGGCCTACCCCTAATTCTTAAACTGTGGCCTCTGGTTCTGGACTCACCCATCAGCGGGAACATGCTTCCTGTCTGCAGCGTGTCCAATCCCTTAATAATTTTATATGTTTCAATAAGATCCCCTCTCAGCCTTCTAAATTCCAGAGTATACAAGCTGAGTCGCTCCAATCTTTCGACATATGACAGTCCCGCTATCCCGGGAATTAACCTTGTGAACCTACGCTGCACTCCCTCAATAGCAAGAATATCCTTCCTCAAATTTGGAGACCAAAACTACATACAGTACTCCAGGTGTGGTCTCAGCAGGGCCCTGTACAGCTGCAGAAGGACCTCTTTGCTCTTATACTCAATTCCCCTTGTTATGAAGGCCAGCATGCCATTAGCTTTCTTCACTGCCTGCTGTACTTGCATTCTTGCTTTCAGTGATTGATGTACAAGAACACCTAGATCTCGTTGTACTTCCCCTTTTCCTAACTTGACTCCATTTAGATAATAATCTGCCTTTCCATTCTTACCACCAAAGTGGATAACCTCACATTTATCCACATTAAAGTGCATCTGCCATGCATCTGCCCATTCACCCAGCCTGTCCAAGTCACCCTGCATTCTCATAACATAGAAACATAGAAACATAGAAACATAGAAAATAGGTGCAGGAGTAGGCCATTCGGCCCTTCGAGCCTGCACCGCCATTTATTATGATCATGGCTGATCATCCAACTCAGAACCCAGCCTTCCCTCCATACCCCCTGACCCCTGTAGCCACAAGGGCCTCCTCACATTTCACACTGCAACCCAGCTTTGTGTCATCTGCAAATTTGCTAATGTTACTTTTAATTCCCTCATCCAAATCATTAATATATATTGTAAACAGCTGCAGTCCCAGCACTGAACCCTGCAGGTACCCCACTGGTCACCGCCTGCCATTCCGAAAGGAACCCGTGAATCGCTACTCTTTGTTTTCTGTCAGCCAGCCAATTTTCAATCCATGTCAGTACTCTGCCCTCAATACCATGTGCCCTAATTTTGCCCACTAATCTTCTATGTGGGACTTTATCAAAGGCTTTCTGAAAGTCCAGGTACACTACATCCACTGGCTCTCCCTTCTCCATTTTCATAGTTACATCCTCAAAAAATTCCAGAAGATTAGCCAAGCACGATTTCCCCTTCGTAAATCCATGCTGACTCGGACCAATCCTGTTACTGCCATCCAGATGTGTCGTAATTTCATCTTTTATAATTGACTCCAGCATCCTTCCCACCACCAACTTCCCAATTGTTCTTCATCACTGATCATGACCTCAGTGTGAAGATGAGCCTCTGGAGACAAAGGAAAGCTGGGGAGTCTCTCGCATGTGCTATTCTTATACCCCCGATGTGCCCAGAACCAGACATTGGCACTGAGGCATGTAAGGCAGCCAGTGGGAAAGAGTTGCAGTAGTCAACAAACTGGCACAGTGGAAGTGGCTTTTGACAAGCAAGTAAACTAACACTTTACATTTCACTGCCCTCTCCCCTCTCCTCCCTCCCCTTTTCTTCCCCCTTCCTCTCCCAGGATATGACTTCATGGGTCCTCATGAAGGGATTTGGCATAAAACATCAGCCGTTTATTTCCTTACACAGATGCGGCCTGGCCTGCTGAGTTCAGCCGGTTTGTGTGTGCGTGTTTTTCACGGTGATCTAAGTGTGGTCTGTAAAGCCTCAGAAGCTCATCCACAACATCCTTCTGATGGCAGGGAACCAACACTGAGCACAGTCCTCCAGGTTTCAGCCTCCTGCACTCAGCCTACCTGCTTTTCTTCCCCACGCCACGTGCTGTTCTGCCGATTCCCTGCATCAGGCGCCCCTCCTCAGCCGACACCCTTCCCCCACTTGGCGACACCACTGACGCTCGATTCTCTCCTCACTTTAGGGGGTAGCGATGTGGAGACAGAGCACAGCAGGGGCGTCTACTTCCGGCACTTCCTCCCTGTCTCGCCCAAGGTGGGTTACAAATGGCAAGGGGTCTGCCACACCCCCTCCCTTACTGTTGTCCTGGTAAACTGTGACAACCCGTCCCCCTGTCCCTAGCTCGTAGGGATAGGTGATCCCTCAGTCCCTGTGAGTGACCGTGTCATTATCCTTCCGTGTAGATTGGTTTATTATTGGCACACGTTCCGAGGTGCAGTGAAAAATCTTTGCATGCCTTTGTTGCAGTCCATTCGACCAGAAACAGTACATCGAGGTTGTACGAGGGAGAAGCAATTACAAACTGCAGAATGAACTATTACAGTTACAGAGAAAGTGCAGTGCAGGCAATCAGCGAGGTAGATTTTCGGGTCAAGAGTCCATTATTGTACATGAGGGCCATTTCATGGTCTGATAACAGTGCAGTTAAAGCTGTCTTTGATGGCACATGCTTTCAGGCTTTTGTGTCTTCTGCCAAATGGAAGGGGTGAAGGAGAGTGAATGTTCAAGATGGAGAGGGTCTTTGTACTGGCCACTTGACTGAGGCAACGAGGTGTAGACAGACTCCACTGAGGGCAGGCTGATTTCCGTGATGTGCTGAGCTGTGTCCACAACTCTGCAGGTTCTTGCAGTCACGGGCAGAGCACCTGCCGTACCAAGCCGTGTTGCGTCTGGATAGGATTCTTTCTGTGGTGTCTTGATAAGAGGGTTGACAGAGACGGGTTTTATTTACATTGGAAAAGCTTAGGAAGTTCTTCCCTGAGTGTTGGTGATTCTGGGGAATTCTCTGCCTCCAAGAGTGTTGGAGGCCGGATCTCTTTAGGTGTTGATGGACGTTTGAGGAATCAGGGTGCTGAGGGTGGAGGGTTGAGCGCAGTGGGGCATTAGGACTAAAAAGGGAATGAGGGAGAAAGAAGTTACAGGGACCAGCGACCAGTGGGAGATTGGAAGTGTTAGAAGACATTACTCACTTCGGTTCACCAAGGCATCGACTCCCGGCAGTTCGGTGTTTTGAGCAGTAACCAATCAGTGATTGGGATCGATTGGCCAGAACAAATTAAAATAAGGCAGGGGCAAGCAGAGCAGTCAACATTGGAGTGGACAGTGTTACAGTGAGGATTTTGAGACTTTAGCTCTTCAGTGCTTCTTTGAGGAGAGACTTCAGTGCTTCATTGAGCGAAAAGCTGTAGGTAGATTTTTTTCCCCTGAAGTTTATTTAATGTTTCTCTTTTTTTATGTTTGCTCAGTTTGAACAGTAGGGACACCAGGCAGGATGGTTGAATGCTCCTCTTCCAGGACGTTTGAGGGCAAGGAGACCATCAGTGTCCCTGTTGACCACTCCTGTGAGAAGTGCATCCAACTGTAGTTTCTAAGATGCCACATTAAGGAGTCTGAATTTGAGCTGGAACTGAATGTCATTACTGAGGTCGAGGGGGTAATAGACAGGACATTAGAGAGGTAGTTATACTCAAGGTGCAGGTCACAGGAAACTGGGTGACAATCAGGAGTGGGAAAGTGATTAAACAACCAGTACATCGTACCCATTTGGCCATCCTCCTCAACAACAGATATACAACTTTGGATACCCTTGCAGGGGATGACTTAGCAGAGGGATGTCTCTGGCAGTCTGGCTCCGTGACTCTGAAAGGAAGGGGAAGAAGGTGCGAGATGTGATTTGAGGGGATTCATTAGTTTGGTGGACCAGAACAGGGATCCTGTGGACAAGAACGAGATTACTGCATGGTACGTTGCCACCTGGGTGCCAGGATCTGGGACATCATGGATCAAATCAGCAGCATCCTTAAGCCGGAGGTCCTGGTCCATGTAGTTACTAATGACATAAGTAGGAAAAGTGCCGAGGTTCTGCATTCAGGGAGTTAGTTGCTCATTTAAAGGGCAGGACCTTCAGGGTTGTGATCTCAGGATTACTACCTTTGCCACGTGGCAGTGTGGCCAAAATTAGGAGCATTTTACAGATCAGCACATGGCTAAAGAGCTGGTATAGGATAGAGGGGATCAGATTTTTGGATCATCAGGCTCTCTTCCAGGTAAAGTGGGACCTGTACAGAAGAGATGGTTTGCACCTGAACTAGAGGAGGACTGATATCCTGATGGGAGGATTTGATAATGCTGCATGGTGGTGGCGGGGGTTGGGGGGGGGGTTAAATGCGAGTTGCAGGGGATTTGAAACCAGAATGCCAGAACTGATAGTAGAGAGACTGTAGAGACAGATGTTCATAAGACCTCAGTCAATGTCAGCAATCAAAAGGTAGAGCCTGGTGTGACTAATGCCCTGAGCTGTAATGCAAGATGCTTCACTGTAAGTAATAGGAAAGGCAGATGAGCTCAGGGCATGGATCAACACATGGAATTGTGATATTGTAGCGATTGGTGAGACTTGGTTGCAGAAGGGGGAGGACTGGCAGCTCAACACCGTCGGGTTCCATTGTTTTAGATACAATATAGTGCCAGGGATTACAGGAGGAGGGGTGGGGTTATGAGTCAGGGAAATGTCACCTCAGTGTTCAGTAAATTCAGAATGGAGAACCTGTCTTGTGAGGTGTTATAGGTGGAACTGAGTAATAACAAAAGGTATGACCACATTGAAGGGGCTATATTATAATCCACCCAACAGTCTACAGGATTTAGAGGACAAAATTTGTAGAGAGATCGCATGCTGCTGCAAAAAGCATAAAGTTGTTATTGTAGGTAATTTTAACTTTTCTGCATATTGACCAGTACTCTCATACTGTAAAAGGACCCAATGGGATAGACTTTGTCAAATGTGTTCAGGAAAGTTTCCTTAATTAGTGGATAGAAGTCCCAGCGAGAGAGTGTGCAGTACTGGCTCTGCTATTTGGGAATGAGACAGGGAAGAAGACAGAAGTTTCTGGAGAGAAACACTTTGCATCTAATGATTACAATGCTATTAGTTTTAAAATAAGTATGCTAAAAGATAGGCCTGGTCTGTGGATTGAGATTCTAAATTGGAGAAAGGCTAATTTTGAAGGTATCAGAAAGCATCTGGCGGGTGTGGATTGGGACAGGCCCTTTCCTTGGAAAGGTGTAATTGTTAAATGGGTGGTCTTCAAAATTGAAATTTTGAGAGTACAACGCTTGTATGTGCCTGTCAGAATAAAAGGTAAAGATAACAGTTTGAAGGAACCTTGGCCTTCAAGAGATATTGAGGCCCTAATTTTGAAAAAAAGGAGGTGCATAGCAGATATAGCAAGGTAGGACGAAAGGAGGTACTTATGGAATATAAGAAATGTAAGGGAACACTTAAGAAATCAGGAAAGAACCCTCGCAGACAAGGTGAAGGAGAATCCCGAGCACTTCTACAGATCTGTTAAGGGCAAAAAGATTTCAAAGGAGAAAATTGGTCCTCTGAAAGATCAGAATGGTAATCCATGTGTGGAGCCAAAAGAGATGTGGGAAATCGTAAATGGACTTTTTGCATTTGTATTTACTCAGGAGATGGACAGAGATTTTACAGAAGTGATACAAAGCATCATTGATCAAGGACCCTACAATGATTACAGAGGAGGAGGTGTTTGCAGTCCTGAGGAATATTAGAGTGGATACATCCCATGTGTCCGACAAGGTGTTCCTTCAGACCACAAGGGTAGCAAGTGTGGAAATAGCAGGGGTCCTACCTGAGATATTTAAATCATCCTTAGTGACAGGTGAGGTACAGAAAGTTTGAAGGATAGCTTATGCTGACCCGCTATTCAAGAAAGGCTCTAAAAATACACCAGGAAACTATAGGCTGGCGAGCTTGACATCAGTACTGGAAAATTTACTGGAAGGTATTCTAAAGGACTGGATAAATGAGTATTTGGATAAACATGGACTGATTAGGGATAGACAGCATGGCTTCCTGCATGGTAGATTGTGTTGAACAAAACTTTTTTTCAAAGGATGTTGCCAGGAAAGCTGATGAATTCAAGGCAATGGATGTTGTCTTCTTGGACTTTAGCAAGGTATTTGCCAAGGTCTCGCATGGGAGGTTGGTTAAGAAGGTTCAGTTGGTCAGCGTTCTAGATCAGGTCCTAAATTGGCTTTGTGGGAGAAGCCAGAGAGTGGTGGGTGATGGTTGTTTCTCTGATGGGAGACCAACAATGTTGGGTCTTACACAGTGAACGTAGGGCACTGAGGAGTGAGGGGATCTGGGTACACAGGTCCATAATTCATTGCAAGTGGCGTAACAGGTCGATAGGGTGGTAAAGAAAGCTTTTGGTACATCGGCCTTCATAAATCAAAGTACTGAATACAGAAGAGGCATTTTCATTTTGAATTTGCGTAAGAAATTAGTGAGGTCTAGTGCAGTATTTTGGTCACCTATGTACAGGAAAGATGTAAATAAGATTGAAAGAGTACAGAAAAAATTTACAAGGATGTTGTTGCGACTGGAGGACCTGAGTTAAAAGGTAAGATTGAATAGTTGAGGACTTTATTGTTTGGAATGCTGAAGATTGAGGAGAAATTTGTTAGAGGTATACAAAATTGAGGGTATAGTTAGTGTAAATGCAAGCAGGCTTTTTTCATTGTGGTTGGGTGGGACTACAACTAGAGGTCATGGGTTAAGGGTGAAAAATGAAAAGTTTATGGTGAACATGAGAGGAAACTTCTTTTCTGAGTGGGTCGTGAAAGTGTGGAATGAGCTGCCAGCACAAGTGGTGGATGTGAGCTTGACTTTAAGAGAAGTATACACATAGGTACAAGGATGGTAGGCATATGAAGAGCTATTGTCCTGGTGCAGGACAATGAGCGAAAGCAGCTTCAGTGTTTTGGCACTGACTTGATGTGCCAAAGGACCTATTTCTGTACTGTATGACTCTATAACTCCAAGGAGAGATGCAGGGAGAGGGAAGTTTTCTTGTTTGGGATGGTAACTGTGGATATGAAGCTCCGGGCAGGTTGAAGGGAAGATTGCAGTTTAGGATCAGAAAAGGCTTCGCTCTGGATGGTGTCTGGGTCATTGGGAATGTTCTGACAAGCATGGGTGGCTATCAAGGCCATTGGGAGGGGGCGACAGTGTGAGACACCCAAACTGTGTCGGTCAAATGGGTGGTGGGGGTGTAGAGTCGGCAGGGTAATGAGGGCACACGTGAGCTGTGCATGGTCTGGGTGGCGGGGGGGGGGGTGTGTGGTGGCAGTAGTGGAGCCTGTTCACGAGCAGTTGTACTCCCAGAGAATAGAGAGCTAACATTTTCTCTTCCTGTCCTTCTCCATTTCCCAACCTCCCTAACTCAACCCCCTCCCCAACTGTCTGCCCACCTCTTTTTAATCCCTACCCTCTATCTCTCTTTCCAAATTCCTCCCACTCTCTTTCTGTCCCTCTCCTGCCCCACCTCCTCTTCCATCCCCACCCGGCCAACTCTCTCCCAGGTGAAGTTTGATCTGGTTGTGTCTGCCTACTCCCTGTCCGAGCTGCCTACCTGTGCGGACCGCTGCCGTGTGCTCGAGACCCTGTGGAGGAAGACGCAGGGCTTTCTGGTGAGCCCAGAACTCGTGTGGGTTGGGGTGGGTGGTGCCTGAGCCTCTGGACCAGGACTTGGTGTTGTTGGGTTTTTTTAGTGAAGGCAGCAGGGGGGAGGGTCTCTAGGGCCCTTGATATCATCTCTGAACTTATTTTCCCACCCCTCCCTTCCTCTCCCACCCTCAAGGTGCTGATCGAGAACGGGACCCGAGATGGCCACCAGATTCTGATGGAGGCTCGCAACCTCGTCCTGACGGTGAGTCTCAGCTGATCGTGATCCTCCCCTCAGTAACGTCCCATCTAACGTTTCACCCCTTCTCCTCTGTCAGGTCCCTAATCTGCCTCAACCTAGCATGGTTCCTACCTCCCATCCCCATGATCTCTCCCCCCCCCGCCCCACCATCCCGAACAACAAGCATCACATCTGTCTACTCCTGCATTCATCGCTTTTCATACTCTTTCCACAGGCAGATGGAGAGCCTTTCGGTCATGTCTTTGCCCCGGTGAGTAGGGATCGGTATCTGGTGCAATTCTCGGACGTTCATCACTGTTGTTTGTAAAAATAAATTTCTTTTGTATGGTGGATCAATGATTGTAATTTGTATCTCCTGCTGCCTCTGTAACTCTCTAACCCCCCTCCACTCTCATTCTACCTTCCCACCTTCTTCACTCACTCAACTCCTGTGCACCCTCATTGCCCCCCTCCCTTCCCCTTTGCTCTCACAACCCTCACTGACCCCCTTGTTCATACCCCTCTCATCCCCTCCACTCTCATCCCACTCCTGCTCTCCTCCCTCCTTCACCTCATACCCCCTCCCCTTTCCCATTTCACCACCTGCTCTCCACACTTCCAACCGCTCCTTGACCCCACCCCTTTGGTCTTCTACATCTCTATCCCTTGCACCTTCTCTCTCCCCTCCACCCTATTCCCCACATTCTTCTCTCTCACACAGTGTTCCCACGACCTGGCATGTCCCAAACTGGCAGGCAGTGTCCCACAGCCATGTAACTTCAGTCAAGCTTACCATCCACTGCCATTCTCCTGGGTGAGTACTCACGACTCGGACCTGGACCTAGAAGCCCAAGGGCCACAGCAATACCCGTTTGCCTGGCTCTGCAGGGTTCGTTTCGCTGCCTTGCCGACCCAGCAATCTGGACTCAATCCTGACATCTGGTACTTTGAGTGTGTGCACATGCATCCCAGTTCAATATCTGTGTGAGGTGTAAATTCTGAGTGGATTTGCAGGGGCACAGGGATGAGCTCAGTCCTTGCTGCACTGTAAAGCTACACCTGCCTTTGTGTAATTAGGAATGTATAACTAATATACAGTATATATTTACACATCAAAAGGTCCTTTAGAAAACCAAGAATGGATGTCACCTGTGGTATTGGCATCCCACCACTAGGCACTGTTGCTGAGTTTATGACATGGCCCTCCCATCACTGGACACAGGCGGAGCATGTCCACAGTTTGTGGATCTCCTAGCATTTGGTGTCACTGTTACTCTCTCCAGAGTGTGGATCTCCCAGCAAGCAGTGTCTCTGTTCCCACTGCAGTACAGACTTCTCACCACACTGTGCTGCCGTGTGACTTGTAGTGCAGCTCACTCGCCAGTGGGTGGCGTAGGGGGATGAAGTGAGCGGACAGTGGGCCAGCCAGACTTGATCCAAAATGCTGACTGCCCATCTCCCTTCCTCATGAGCTGCCCAAAGGCTTTTGCTGCAGAATTCAACAACTGCTTTCCCTCAGTTAGACAGGCCTCAGGGGAGTCCACACCTGGTGCACGCAGGAGAATCTAGCTAACCCTGTAAATTTCCCCTGAGGCAGGGAAGCTGTTCTTAAACACTGGAACTCTGCTTCTCCCCCCACAAACCTTTACTGCTTGTGGGCTGGGGCTGTCACAACCATGGACTTGGCTGTCGTGCTTGTGAATATGCAAGTGTCAGCTAATTCTTATTTCATTATGGCAGTATTTAACTCCCTCCTTTTCATTGTAGCGCTTGTCAGCTTCCTGTCAGTACGTTCGGATATGTCACAAGTTTAGGGGGAGGGGGAGAGAGAGACACTGAAGTGGGTGGATAGTTCAGACTTTAATGTGAACAGGATTTTCAGGGAAAAGAAAACACTCAAAGTTAGGCCAAACAGGGCCGTTAACTGAAACTTTCAAACGGAAAACTAGATGCCAACGCTGCAGTTGAAAAGAATACCTAAATACTCTAAATATAATACGGCTGCCACCTGTCCTCAGCATCAGTTGATTTGATACTCCACTTTCTCAGGCAAGGCCGAATGCAAGCAGGCAACCTAACGTTGTTCTGCTTTGCTCTGGTCTCAACAAGTGCTACAACGAAGAGAAGGGAATGAGATACTGCCATAATGAAGTAATAATTAGCTGATACAATTGCAAAATTTGCTGCGCAGCTAAGTCCGTGGTTGTGACGGGCGATGTCAACCAAATTAGTTATGCCGGCAGGGTGGAGAATGAGCTGCAGCATTGTACATCTCAATACTCTGCTTTAGCTGTGTCCTTACCGTTGTCTCTCTCACATTCCTCACTCTCCCTCTGATCCCTCATACTCTCACTCTCCCTTCCTCTCTCACCCCCCTCACTTCCCCATCTTCCTACCATCCCCGCCCCCGCCCCACAGAACCCTGGTGTGAAACGGGAACTCTTCTCTTACCTGGTGCTGAGACGAGGTGCACGCATGGAGGGGGGAGACTGGCCCCGGGTAATCCGCCCCGTCCTGTGCCGTCCGCGGCATGTCCACACCCACCTCTGCTGTCCTGATGGAACACTGCAGCACTTGGTGCTCACGTCCCGCAAAAGCGGCAGGTAATGGGGGGGAAGAGGGTGGTGAGCGGGAAGGTGAAGGGGAATGTGGGGGGAATAGGGAGGGGGAGGAGAGGGAGGGAGGATTAAACAGGTGGGAAGTGGCAGAAGGATTGAAGATGGGTAGGGAGGTCAATGAGTGTGAAATGGAAGAGGGAAGGTTGGATGGAGGAAATAGGGGAGGAGTCAGAGGTGAAGACGGTGCGATGACACTAAATCCAGGACATTGCAACGCCTCTGCCCAGATGGATAAACACCACTAACATGGGAAAAGATTCAAGCAACCACATCCACACTCCACCCGTCACAAGAAAAAAACATGGGTTCATGGGAGCTTTCTGTGTGCAGGCTCTAGAAATCTCAACCCCTCTTCTCTCCCACACTGCCTGCTGCTTCTCTCCCACACCCTGCTTCACTCTCATTCCACCTCTCCTTCTCCCTCTCACAGAGAGTCCCACCCTGGCAAGGGATTCCCTATCCCCTGCACCTTCACACCACACGCACAGGCCTGAATTAGAACTAACCTCCAACCGTCAACGGGACTCAGGGCAGATGTTTCGGGACCAGGCATTTGAGGTGTGGTGGGGGGTAGGAATCTCTCCCATCCTGACTGACTTCCCATCCTGACCCTTCTCTCTACAGGGATCGCTACCGATGGGCCCGCAACTGCTCATGGGGAGATCGCCTGCCCACGCCCTCCAGTGAGGTCACCGCAGCAGATGGGAGCCAGGTCGCTAGCGGTGTCTCCGGGACAGAACCCTGAGGCGCTGCCATTGCTCACCTTCAGAACTTCACCTTCCGCCGATGGAGTGGGGGCTCAAAGCCATGTTGGATACGGCCCTGTCGGAGACTTGACGGGAGAGGGGGTGCTGGCCCTCCAACTGGAACTCCTCCACAACAAGGGAACGTCCCAGTCTGTACGTGTGGCCGTCTTCTGGGAGCCCGGAGGGTGCAGGGACCCAGATCCTGGTTTACATGGCAGGTTGGAAGACACTATTTGTTTAGATAAAAGACTTTCTGTGATTTAACATTGAATTCTTGGTGAGTGTTTGGAATCTTCTTCCTCAAAGTTGAGGAAGAAGTCCTGGGAGAGAGACAACTGGAATTGATGACCTCGTCCAGTGGAGATGATTCCTGGCATTGCACCAGAGCAGCTACAGGGGATGTTGCATGACAGTACAGCCCAATATTGCCATCGAGTTTATAGATGGGGTTATACAGCAGGGAAACAAACCTTTCGGCCCTGCTCATCCATCACCGACTAAGGTGTCCATCTGCACCATTTCTATTTATCAATATGTGGCCCAGGTCATTGCACACAGTACTCTCAGTGCAGTCTCACCAATATCTCATACAGCTTTACAGCATCCGCACTCCTTTGCAATAAAGGTGAGCATGGCATCCACAGACTTCCTCTGTCACCTCTTCCAGGGGCCTTGGCTCCTGTGCCCCCCAGGATCTGTGTTCTACACCAGGGCCCTCACACCGTGCAGTCTTGGCACCAGTAACACACACACACAAACTGCTGCAGGAACTCAGCAGATCAGGCACCAACTATGGAGGGGCATAAACAGTCTACGCTTTGCGTCGAGATGCTTCATAATGCGGTTCACCAAGTATATTCACTATCTAGTAAGAAGCTGCAGAATTCTCCACACGATCTGGGGGTCGGATCGTTTTGATCCGAAGCAGCTGTGGAACACATAGAACAATTAATGGCTTAAGAAATGCCTAGACTCGTAAACATGGAAGGATATTGGCCATACGCGGTCAGGAGCGATTGGTTTAATTAGGCGTCACTAGTTCGGCACAACATCAAGGGGCTGAGGGGTCTGTTCCTGTTGTGTGGTTCTATGTGTATTTGAGGGGTGTTAGCTTGTGCCTCGGGGTGATGAGACACCTCATCGAGAAGGCAGCGGCAATGGCAGTTGGCTTATTGAGGGGTGTAGTGTTAACATGTCAGGAGCAGTTCAGAGAAAGTTTACCTGACCGTTCCCTGGGGCGAGTAGGTTATCTCACGAGGAGAGGTTGAACAGGTTGCGACTCTGTCCATTTTGGAAAAGGAGAGGGACCTGACTGAGACATGTCTCATTCTTGGGAATGCGGATAGGGAGGAGGGCAGGCATATTGAAAGAGTAGGAATGGGGAAGGTGTTTCCACCTTTGGGAGGATCTAGAAACACAGATCATGTAGAGGGTCATCCAACTACCGCAGGGAGGGGAAGAATTTATTCCACACAGTGAAAAACTGTAGGTCGATTTTTTTTTTCAATTTATTTATGCTTCCTTCTTTATGATCAGAGCAGTAGGGATGCCAGAAGGGATACTTAAATGCTGCTGTTGCAGGATATGAGAAGGCAGGGAGATCTCCCGTGCCTCCGTCGGCTTCACCTGCAAGAAGTACATCCAGCTGCAACTTCTAACCGACCGCGTTGAGTAGTTGGAGCTGGAGCTGGATGAACTCCGAATCATTCAGAAGGCCTGGGGGTGGAGGCTGGTAGGCAGGACTTACAGACAGATAGCTACACCCAAAGTGCAGGGGACACGCAACTAGGTGATAGGAGGGTGAAAGGGGTTAAACTGCTGGTGCAGAGTACCCCTGTGGCTAACCCCCTCAACAATAGATGTAGCACTTTGGATATGTGTGTGTGTGTGAGATGACATTGCAGAGTGCAGAGGAACCTCACAACGGTGAAGAGTCTCTACTTCTGGATAAGAAAGGAATGGGGAGAAGAGGTGAGCTTTGTTGATAAGGATTCGTTATTTAGGGGAATAGAAATGAGGTTCAGTGGACGAGAACGAGAATCCCGAATGATTACCTGCCTGGGTCTGGGACATATTGTATCGAGTCCTCAGAATTCTTAACTGAGAAGGTTAACAGTCAGGTGCCCTGGTTCATATAAGTACAATAACATGGGTAGGAAGAGAGATGAGGTTCTGTATCGTGAGTTCCAGGAGTTGGATACTAAGTTATTGGAAGGACCTCCAGGGTGATGATCTATCTCTCACTCACTCCTGTTCGTCTCACTCTCACATGCCCTGCTTGTCCTCTCCCGCACACTTCCCTCTCCCCTGTGCTTTCCCCTCTCACCCTTCCTGTTCCCCTCCCCTCCCTTTCCTCTCCTCCTTCCTCACCCCTACGTCTTTGCTTTCCCAATCTCTTCCTCTACCCTTCCCTATCTCGTTTGCACTGCTTCTATTTCCATTTCCCCTCCATTAACCTACCCCTTTTCTCCTCCTCACTCTCACAACCACCTCTCACTCCCTTCTGCCCCCGACCTCCTGCCCTTCCCTCATTTCTCCCTCTCCTCCATTGCACGGTGCCCAAGGTAGAGACGACACACTTCCCTCGCTCCCGCATAACTTCTGGCGCCCTTGGACCAGTCCTGCAGCTGCTCTCATACTGTCATAGGGTAGCAATGTGGGTAGAGTTAACTTCCCTCCAGCCCCTTCCAGACCACGGAAATCTCCTGCTGAAGGCCTGTGAGGCTATTCGGAGGGGCCAGAGGATGGGATGAGATGGGAAATTAGTCTGGGGAAGAGGCTAGGCTCTCCACTGAGCCACTGGCAGATGTCTGTCATCGAATCTGATTTTCTCTGTAGGGGTCAGGGTACAGAATGTGAACGGATTAACACATTAACTGGTTTATTTTCCTGTGTTGGGAGAGTGGTGGGGTGGTTGGTTTCCTTCTCCAGGTAAGTGTAAGGGTTATCTCATTTGTGCTCCAGGCGCCCGTGCTGTGTTCTCAATTCCCCAATCGCTCCTTTTTCATGAGTCCCCTCTCCAATCGCTCCATCCACCCTCTGCAGCCACCCCACCTTGGCCCCTCCCTCCCTCTCTCCTTCTCCAGCCCAGGAATCTGGGTCTCGAGCGAATGGCTTGGTAGGAGTCTTTAATAATTCAGTGTCAGCGAAGGGTGGGGCTGTTTTGATGAAGGCATAGGTGGCTATTTTAGTAAGGGCACTTGCAGCCTCAATGATGGTGAAAGACAGCCAATCTGATGATGCGGTGATGGGACACTTTGATGAAGGCATAGGTGGCCATTTTGATGGGAATGCAGGTAGCCATTTTGTCAATGCCTAATACGTTGCCAATATGTCATCGTACAATCATATGGTCAAATTGGGGGTGGGTGGTCTGGCCAGTCAATTTGAAGGGTTAGGAACACTGTGGGCGTACATTTTGTCACTGTGCATTGACATTGCCAATTCCTCATGGCATAGTAACATGTCCACTTTGCTAGCTCCCAGCGGCATCACCATTTTGATCAGCAT
This sequence comes from Mobula hypostoma, assembly GCF_963921235.1. Taxonomy (NCBI): domain Eukaryota; kingdom Metazoa; phylum Chordata; class Chondrichthyes; order Myliobatiformes; family Myliobatidae; genus Mobula; species Mobula hypostoma. Next base: position 26,649,359 of record NC_086106.1, read on the forward strand.
TCACGGATGGCACAATTTTGATGGGATATCAGCATTCGCTGTCGATACACGATGACATGACCAATCCAATGGACATGTGGACATTTCAGTTAAGAGTGGGGACAGATGTTTCATTCACAGCGCCCAACAATGTTAGCATTTTGTCAAAGCACAGTGACATGCCAACTCGAGTGTCATGGGCAGTCAATGTGATAGCGACCTCACCAGCTACTCTGATGTGGGCACGGACGAATATTCTGCCCCAGTGCCCAATATGTCAAAGCACAACAATGCGGCCAATTAGGGAGAGCAGGGTGTGTGTCTCAAAGGGGAATGCAGGCAGTGATATTGTCCATGCCCTATGAAGCTGCCAATTCATCAACACGGCAATGTGGCTAGTTGATGGGGGTGTGTGATATGGCTGCCCCAGTGCTCTACAACATTGCTATATTATTAACGCACGGATGTCTTCGTGCTGATGAAACGTGGGAGGCCGTTGCATTGTAGAAGGGCGTTGCCTTTCAGTTGGGGGCGCACGTTTTACTACTACCCAATGCCACCGCATCTCGTGGGTTGAGGAAGGTGACAGCCAGCTGTCCCGTTTCTTGCAGTGTTGTGCTCGTTTTCATCAAAGGAAGAGATGGGGTGGATGTGGGAATGGTCTTCGAATACTAGTTGGCCATTCCTCTGTCAGGCAACTGGAGCTGTGGCCTCCAGCTCAGCCTGGCACAGTCTGACCAGAGAGGATGCAGCGGGCTGGAGCCTACGGGATCTTTCCGCTCCATCACAAGCTGATGTGTAAATGGTTCGGGGAGAGGCCGACTTGTCCATTCTACAACCTGGCTTATGTACCGACTTGAGGGTTGGTGTGTGTGCTGCGGGGCTAGGGATCCTATAGACATGAGTGGCTTGGAGGGGTTAGGTAGGGGCCAGGAAAAGTGAATCCCTAAGGCCTGCTGCGTATTCCCAGCAGACTTTGAGAACGGCAAATGCTGCTCATATGGGTGATGTTATAAAGTAGTGGGAAGCAAAGGAGGGTAAAGTAGAGGTTAAGGAACAGTTGTGTAGGTGGGGCATGGTCTGTGTAGGCACGGGAAGGGAGCCCTCAGAACACTCCAGGGGTAAAAGGGGTTGAATGGTTCCTGAGAAGTCAATTAAAGTGGGATTGGAGAAAATGGATGAATGCATGTGTGTATATCCGAGTGCATGTCCTTGTGAGTGTGTGTGTGTGTGTGTGTGTGTGTGTGTGTGTGTGTGTGTGTGTGTGTGTGTCTATGGTTTAATTCTCTGTCAGTGCTGTGTCACTGAGTAAACGTGCGAGTGTGTGTGTATGAGCATGAATGTGTCCCGTGTGTGTGTGTGTATAAGTAAGTGAAGCTGTGCCACATCTGAGCTGTCTGAAGGTGGTGTAGGCAGATGACAGCGAATGACAGTGGCAGGGGTGCGGTTGTGGGGGGAGGAGAAATGAGGGTGGGGGTGCCCGTGTTCTGGAAACACCACAGCCGCTGAAATCCCACAGCAAAATCCGGTCAGGATGGGGATGCAGGCCTTCTGCAACCTTCCTTCTGAGGCACCAGCACTCACCTGCGCCATTCAGCACCCCCAGTCCTCCCTGTCTCCCTCTTTCTCTACACCTTGTGCTCCACCCAAACGTTTGAATGACCCTTTTCACCGCCACAGTGTGTTGGCGAGGAGCAGGAGCGTGTACGTGGTTGGATGGGGAGGGGTGAAGGCAGATGCACAGATGAGCTTCGATCGTGGTGACACTACTTCAATGGTGGAGAGAGGGCGTGCGGGGCGGGGGAAGAGTTTGGGGACAACTGTGGGACAGAGCAGAGGCACCCCTTCTCATCGCCTAGCGCCCGGTCCTCCAATCATTTTGCCATGAGGTTCGCGCACGCTGTGTCTGCCTCCCAGAAACATCTCGGCAGCTGCACAGTGCGGAACAACCCGAGCGATCTCCAAACTGCAAAGCAAAGGCTCGAAGTTACAGCATCACAGTCAAGACGAAAAAAAAACAGACGTAACATTCATAAATAGTTTCATGATATAGCCAGAGACATCGACCGAAGGAGCATTGTGTGTAGGGGCCATCTTGATCAGAAGTCTTTTGTAATGGAGGTGATGGGGTCTTTAATAATGGACGCCGCCTTTCTGAGTCACCTTGAAGATGTACTGGATACCAAGATTATATTTCTTCTTCATTATGCCGTTTAGTTTGAACAACAACTGAACCTCTTGGCTATGTCTGCATTATTTTTATGCGTTGTTGCTGGCCACGACTGGTTGATTAAATATCCGTATCAACAAACAGGTGTACAGATGTACCTAACAAAGTCGGCACTGAATGTATATGGAGTATCTGATCCGCAGGTTGCAGACTAGAATCTAAACGAGGGATTCAGGAGGGGGTTTATATATAAAATAGCAAATCCCCGGGAGTGGATTACACACCTGGATATAATTGGGGTTGCTTGTCCTATGGTTATTTGTAGAACTCGGGTCTGACCAGCTTCCTGAGCGACATGATCTATGTCCAGCCCTTGATGTCGCTCACCGAGAACTGAATGTGTGTGTGTGTTGGCGGAACGAGATGGGGGAAGAGACAGGGAAGTGAGGAGGAAGAGGGGGAGTAAAGAGGAACGCAAGGGATTGGGTGAGGAAGAGAGAAGCGAAGATAAGAGGGAAGAGATGATAAAGAGAGGGTGACGAGGGCGAAGAGCAGGCAGAGAGTGGGAAATGGGGAAAGAGGGAGTGAAGAGATGGAGAGGAGATGGGTCAATGAGAGGTCGGAAGAATGTGCGGAAGTGAGATGGAGAAGAGAGTGGTGAGAGAAAGAAGGGGAGAAGAGAACGGGAAGAGTGTGGGTGAGGAAAGAGGAAGAAAGAAGGAAGATAGATGGTGAGAGAAAGGTAGAGGTAGAGAAGGGGAGAGCGAGATTGAGGGAGAGGGGGCGGAATAAAGTGAATTGTGCTGTAGAGGGGGAGATGGGGCAAGAAAGTGTGGGATGACATGGGGGTGGCTGGAGAGATGCGTGAGAAGGAGAATGGGGAGAAAGGGAGGGGAGGGGGAGAGTTGGGGTAGAGAGGAGAAATGGGGAGGAAGGGGAGGGGTGGGTATAAAGGTGGGTGTAGAGCGAAGGAACAAGTGTTTATGGGGCGTGTAGAGATGTGGGAGGAGAGAAGGGGAGGAAAGAGTGCGATGAGAGAAGGTTGATGAGGGGAGTGAAGGGAAGAGAGGGGTAAAGGGAGAGGGTGGGATGACTGCAGTGCGAGAGGAGTGGAGAAAGGAGACAGAAAAGAAAGAGAGGCCAGTAATGGGCGAGTGGGGAAGGGATGAGTGAAGTCACATAGCCAGGATGAAGGCTCCAGCTCCCACCCACACATTGATAATTCTCTGGAAGATAGAGAGAGGCAGAGGTTTTAAAACAGAGCCTCCCAACCTTTGTTTTTATGCCATAGACCTCTACCATTAATCGAAGGGTCGGTGAGCGCCAGGCTGGGAACCCCTGGTTTATAATGTCCTTCTCGCCATCAGCTACTTCGTTCATCACCCGGTTTATTTTGTTTTTTTTTTACTTTTTATTTTATTTAGAGATAGAGCGGGGAACAGGCCCTTCCCGCACAACGAGCCAAACCGCCCAGCAAATCACCTATTTAATCCGAGTCTAATTACAGGATAATTTACAGTGAGGAATTGACCAACTAATCGGTACCTGCTTAAACCGCGGGAGGCAACAGGAGCCCTCATGTGCTGATTTGTGGTTTTCAGGGACTCTGACCACGTCTGGTCTCTGCGTCAGCCTTCCCACCGCAGTGGGAGAACTGTTCCCCTCTCTCCACCCAACCGCCTCCAACGGAGGACAGCGGACTTGGTTCCCGAGCCCTATCCTTCCACCAGCCTTCATTGGGGTTAAAGCATCTGTCTCGGGACCGGGGAGAGAGTTACCTCACCACCCGCCACCCCGATCTCCGATTTCAACCCAGGCAGGATGACCCACAGGTCAATGGATCACCAGGATCTCTAAGAGAGAGAGAGGCATGGAGGGGTTTGGAGTGGGGGAAAGACAGAGAGAGAGAGGGATGGAGGAGCGGGAGACGAAATGGGAGCTGCGAGAGGAGGCCCAACCCCTCTTCTTGATTTTCTGCATCTTCGCCACTCTGTTTCACCTCCATTTCTGTCCCTTTCCCTACCCGTCCGAGCATAATGTCCAAAGCACCTTGTAAATAAGGAAAGCTGTCAGCAGGAAGGTGACTTCTTACGGGTCTTTTGCAAGCATCTTTTCAGAGAATCGCCTCAGCGTGCTTGAAGGCAGCCCGAGGGAACACCTCTCCTTCTACCTTATTGATGCGCTTGAATTCCGCCGCTGCTTGTCCCTCCATGATTATTTCAGCACAGCCTGCGCATGGATTGATCCCTAAAGCGGGGACCGGCATGTCTGTCTACCTCGGCCCAAAACATCGTCTGTTTACTCTTTTCCATAGATGCTGCCTGGCCTGCAGAGTTCCTCCAGTATTTTGGATTTCCGGCATCTGCAGATTTTCTCGTGTCTGTCTACCTGTCCGGGTCCAGACCAGGCCCGTGTGAGCGTATCCTTACCTGTTTCAACTGCGATGTCGGATATATCTGGTGTTCCGGCTAAACAGCCTGACCTTCTTGAGGTCTTCACTGAGAAGACGGCCACCTTCCTGTCTCCACACCGGCCATACGACTGTGCCATTAACTTCTTACCCAGTACTATTCCTTACCCGGGCGCTGGCTCTTTTCCCTATCTTGTCCACTGGCTATGGAAGAACACATGATGGATGCACTGGCCTTTAGATTTATCATCCATCAACCTCGCCAGCAGGAGCGGGTTTCTTTTTTTTTTGAACCGGAATGTTGCAAGCTCCGTTCCTGCATTGATTATTGGTCTTTCAAGAACATCCCGGTGAAGAGCTGCTACCCTCTTCCCCTCGTTGCCTGTGCGTTTAAACATATTCAAGGAGCAACCGTATTCTCCAAGATAGATCTGTAGGATGCTTATAACCTGGATCGTATGAGAGAGGGGACTAGTGGGTGTGAGTCTTCATCACTTCCACTGGCCATTTGGTCTGGCCATCCAAATAGGAACTGTTTCTCAGGAATTGGTCAATGATATGCTCAGGAACATGTGGAATTAATTTGACGACATTCTGATCTATTCCTTCCCTTGCTACGGTCACATTAAATATGTCAAGCGGGTGATCACACGGCTCGTCGAGAATATAATTTACGGCAATCCTGAGAAGTGTGAGTTTCAAAAACAACAGCTGTCATTCTTGGTCTACATACAACATTTCCAGTGTTGAAATTGATGTAGTTAAATTTCAGGTGGTCATAGCGCGGCCCAATCTACCTACAGTGAAACAGGTGCCTCGCTTCGTAGAGTTTGCGAACTTTTATCACTGCTTCATCACATACTTCAGTTCAATCACGGCTCCCATAAATACACTCACCAAGGTGATCTCTGCAAGGTTCCATTGGACCAGCAAAGCAGACCAATCATTCGTATACCTAAAACAATACTTCACCACTGCCCTGGTGCTACAACACCTCGACCCATCGTGTCCTTCCATTATCGAAATGGATGCATCAGATTTCGGCTTTGGAGCTGTCCACTCCCAGTGTTGTTCTGCGGATAACCTGCTGCACCCTTGCGGCTTGACTCCTGCCGAGAGTAATTGCGATGTTAGGAGCCGAGAAACCTGCCTATCAAGAAGTCCCTGCAAGCATGACAACACGTTGGTGGTATGGAGCAGATCACACCAACGGCACCTACATGCTGGTCGCTAAGAGACGAAACTTCTGTCGAGCCTGTTTGGCTGTCTTCATGCTATTTAACTTTACCTATAATTCCAAGGCTGATCCTTTCTCCCGGCAGTTTGACGTACCTGAGAACAACGTCAAAGCAACGTTTTGCGCATTGCTGCTCCAGTAATTTGAGACAGACAGTCGGAAGTGAGGGCTGCCCAACAGTCGAATCCAGGCCCAGGTGAGGGGACCTCCCAATTGGCTGATCGTCCTTGCTCCGGTGCGCCCAGGAGTGTTGAAATGGGGTAATTCCACCCGTCTGATTGGCCATTCTGGAATTCAATGCACCCTGGAATTTATCAAGGGACGAGTCTGGTGGCCAGCCAGAATGTCCCAGAGCATCCAGGACTTCGTTTCTCTCTTCCCTTTTGTGCCCAGACAAGATATTATGGCAGCGACAAACGAATGTGTCAAGTCCACCGCTTGTGCCTCGCCGCCTACGGTTTCACCTTTCGTTGGATATCATCACTGGCCAGCCCTCCTTTGAGGGAAACACTATCAGCATGCTGGTCCTGGTCTAATTCTTCAGGACTGCCCACTTCATTGCTCTTCCTAACCTCGAGAGACTGCAGCCGTCATGCTTCATCATGTGTTCAGTCTGCACGGGTTCCCTCACAACATAGCGTCTAATCGAAGTTCTTGGAAGCCCTTCTGTTACCTTGCGTGATCTACAGCCGGCCTCTCATCTGATTTTCACCCCCCATCTAATGGCCAGACCGAGGATGTGAATCGGGATTTACAGACATCCATTCGCTGCCTTCTAAATCCACGTATGACAGCTCCTAACTGTTTGGGCAGAGATGAAACAAAACAACTTTAAGTCGCATTTCCTAGTTTAAGAGATTCTGAAGCTAGACACCACAGGTTTTTGCTGGGCATGGGTGAGAGAGCACAAGTCCGGGTATTTTTTCAGCGTATTGAAGGGGTACGGGGTTTTTTTTTATAGAATATGATGAATAAACAGGAATAGGATACTAGGATGGTCAAAGATGGGAGGGTAAAGTGTGGGTCGGTATATATGTGTGTGTGTGTCTGTGTGCGTGTGTGTGTGCGTGTGTGTGTGTGTGTGCGTGCGATTGGGTGAAGGGATTTAGAATGCGTGTCTAGTGCACATTCTGGAGCAGAGGGTGGTGGTAATGCACCATTAAGCTGGATGCCAACCGCCGCAAAACAAGATACAGACAGACAGAACTTTAAGTCGCTATCTACTGGACGAGTACACCTGACATCCATAGCCGCCAATGAATTCTACAGATTTACCACCCTCTGGGTGAAGAAAATCCTCATGTCCGTAGTAGATAACGTCCCCCAGTTCTGATCCCAGACTCCCCCACTATAGGAAGCATCCTCTCCATATCCTCTCTAGCTTGGTCTTTCACAATTCGATGGGTTTCTATGAGACCCCCCGCCCACCCCTCATTCTGCTAAATTCCAGTGAGTACAGGCCCGGGCAACAAAGGCCCCTCATATGATTAATCTTTCATTCCCGGAATAATTTTTGTGAACCTCCTTTGAATCCCCTCCAACATCAGCACATAATTTCTTGGATAAGGGGGCAGAACTGCTGATAATACTCCAAATGAGGCCATGCGAGTGGCTTCGAATGCCTCAGCATTACCTCCTTTGTATTTCTATTCTCGCTCTCTCTCGAAACAACTGCTAACATTTCATTTGCTTTCCTCACCACCGACTCAACCTGCAATTTAACTTTAGTGAGTCCTGCACGAGGAGCCCCAAGTCTCTCTGCACCGCTGAAAGTTTGAAATTTCTTCCCCTTTATAAAATAATCGATGCTTTTTATCCCTTTACCAAAGTTCATAGGCATACACTTCCTGACACGGTACTCCACCTGCCACTTCTTTGTACATTCTCCAGCCTGTCCGCATCCTTTTGCAGACTACCTGCTTCCTCAACACTACTTGCCCCTCCACCTATCCTTGTAATGTCCGGAAACGTGGCCGCAAAACCATCAATTCCGCCATCTATATCATTGGCATACGCATTATGTCATGGAAACTACAGGAATTCTGCAGATGTTGGAAATTCAAGCAACACACATCAAAGTTTCTGGTGAACGCAACAGGCCAGGCAGCATCTCTAGGAAGAGGTACAGTCGACGTTTCAGGCCGAGACCCTTCGTCATGATTAACTGAAGGAAGAGTCGACTATAACTCTTCCTAGAGGTGCTGCCTGGCCTGCTGCTTTCACCAGGAACTTTGATATGTGACATTATGTCATGGTCCGGTCCGTGAAGTACGAATTCCGGTTCACAGTCCGGTCCGTCGACTCAGGACTCTGGGTCTTCCAGCTGTCCCTTGTTTGAGCCAATCATAGGCACCTGATTCCCATCTTTGTGCTTGCAATACAAGTAGCCTTGGGATTGAGTGTGGGCTGCTGGTTTGTCTCGTCAGTCCCCGTTGGAGCAACCTGCTGATGGAAGGCTAGTGAAACCATTTGTGATCCCTAGGCCTAGTTGGAGGACCACTGCTTCATGGAGCCTCGTTGCCGCTCGTTGGAGTGGTCTTTGCGCTAGGGATTCGGCTGTTTCCCGGGCCAGCTGACTGGCTGCCAGCCACTCTAAGCTTGGTAGGGATCTGGCTGTTTCCGTAGCCAGTTGAGGTTGCTGGCCGAACTGAGACTCGGAGCTTCCCCGGAGCAGAGATAGAAGTGTCTGCCGTTCTTTGGTGTTTGTCTTTTCTTGTCCTTACCTCTGTGGGGTAAGCCAGGCCGTTTGCAGTTACCCTGCAGGGGGATCTATCTTGTCTTGTCCTCCCCTCCGTGGGGTAAGCCAGGCCGTTTTGCCGTTGCCCTACGGGGGGACCTGTCTTGTCTTGTCCTTGTCTTTGTTGGGTAAGTCTGGACGTTCTGCCGTTACCTGACGGAGAGACCTGTCTACCTTGGTGTGGAGATGAAGTTGAGTCCCGGCTTATTGTAGGAGAAGTCCCAGCTCACTATCTATGTTCTGTCCTGTCTCAGGTTTGTGTTGTGTTAAAGATGATTCCTGGCTTGTCAAAGTCCCGGCTCTATGTTGATGTTCAGTTCCCAGCTCCAGTCTCCGAGTTATCAGTCTCGGCATTTCAGGACGAAGACCCCAAGCCTCGAGGATCCCGCAGCCAAGCTCCAAGAACCCAAGCCTCGAGGATCCCGCAGCCAAGCTCCAAGAACCCAAGCCTCGAGGATCCCGCAGCCAAGCTCCAAGAACCCAAGCCTCGAGGATCTCGCAGCCAAGCTCCAAGAACCCAAGCCTCGAGGATCCCGCAGCCAAGCTCCAAGAACCCAAGCCTCGAGGATCCCGCAGCCAAGCTCCAAGAACCCAAGCCTCGACTATCCCGCTGCCAAGCTCCAAGAACTCTAGCCTCGACGATCCCGCAGCCAAGGTCCAAGAACCCTAGCCTCGAGGGTCCCGCAGCCTCAAGTCCCAAGATTCCAGCCTCAAGCCAAGCCTCAAGTCCCAATACCCCAGCCTCAAGCCAAGCCTCAAGTCCCAATACCCCATCCTCAAGCCAAGCCTCAAGACCCAAGACCCCGGCCTCAAGCCAAGCCTCAAGACCCCAGCCGGCAGCCAAGCTCAAGATCCAAGACCCCAGCCGGCAGCCAAGCTCAAGACCCAAGACCCCAGCCGGCAGCCAAGCTCAAGACCCAAGACCCCAGCCGGCAGCCAAGCTCAAGACCCAAGACCCCAGCCGGCAGCCAAGCTCAAGACCCAAGACCCAGCCGGCAGCCAAGCTCAGGTCCCAAGATTCCAGCCGGCAGCCAAGTCATGTCCTTGCCTGGTTCTGGGGTCCGATCCCGAGGCAAGACACAGATTCTAGGTCCTTGTTCAGACTCGGGCTCGGAGTCCAAGCCTTCTCCCCTAGTCCATGGTTCATAGCCCTGGTCCCGCTTTCCCTCGCCCAAGTCTGCACTCTTGTCCCTGCTCCTTGCCTGAATCCTGTCACGTCCTTACTCTAGTCAAGTCCTGTTCCTTGTACTTCACTGTCTGTCTCTTGCATTTTGGTCCGTTTCCGGCACCCCATTGTGACACATTAATATAATTGGTCACAACACCGACCTCTGCTGAACACCAGTAGTCACCTTCAGCCAACCAGAAAAAGCTCCGTTTATTCCCACTGTGTTTCCTGCTGAACAACCAATGCTCTATCCATACTAATATTATTCCTGTGATACAATGGGCTGTTATCTTCCTTGCTAAGTATCCTCATATGTGGTAAAGGCCTTCTGAAAAACCAACTGCACAAAATCTATCGATTATGCTTTGTATATTCTGCTTGTTATTTCCTCAAATATTTACAACGGACATTTCAGGCAACATTTTCCCTTAAGGAAACCATTCTGACTTTGACCTATTTTTATCATATGTTTCCAACCACGCAAAAATCTCATCCTTAACATTCGTCTCCAATATATTACCAACCACAGAAATCAGACTAATTACCTTTTAATCTCCTTTCTTCTGCCTCCCCCTTTCTTAAAGAGTGGAGTGACATTTGCAATTTTTCATTCCTCCCGAACTATCCCAGATCCAGTGATTCTAGAAAGATCATTATTAATGCCTCAACAACATCTTCAGCCACTTCTTACAGAACCCTAGGGTGTGATCTATCTGGTCAAGGTTACATATCTACCGTCAGACCTTTCAGCTACGCAAGCACCTTCTCACTAGTAATAGCAATTGCACCACCTTCTGCCCCCAACACCATCGAACATCCAAAATACTGCTAGTTTTTTGCAGAATTCAGAGTGATGCAAAACATTTATCCACTTCGTCCGCCATTTCCTTGTTCCACAGTACTATACCACTGCATCATTTTACAGCGGTCCGATATCTACACTTGCATCTTCCTTACTCCTTATATATCTTATATATACGTTTTTCCCCGGTCCAATCACCCTGTCAAGTTAGTCAAATCCCTGTCAAATCCCTGTATAGATCGTACTTTCCCCGGAAGAGATCCCAAAGATCCATATATCTGATGTCTCCCCACCCTCGCCTTCCACCTCAAACATCCATTCGTCTGCTAAATCTTCCTTTTCTTAACCTGACAAGAGCGTGGCACAGGCAGTAGTCCAGAGATTACTACCCTGGAGATCCTGCTTTTCAGCTTTCTGCCTAGATCCCGTACACTGAGCTTCCCGTTCTACCTTCTACCCAAGATCCATAAACTTGCCCGTCCAGATGAACCCATTGTTTCTGCTTGTTCTCCCTCACTGAACTTATTTCTGCATACTTCAACTCTGTTTTATTCCACACCCCTCTCCCCGGTTCGGTCCCTTCGTACTTGTTCTTTACAATGACTCAAGTTCCGAGGCCCAGATCGTTTAATTTTCACTATGGATCTCCAGTCCCTATAAACCTCCATCGCCCACCAGGATGGCTTATGGATCTCCGCTTCTTTTTCGACAACAAACTCAAGCAGTTTCCTTTCACTACCACTCACCTCCGTCTGGCAGAACTGGTCCTCAATTTCAACACCTTCTCCTTCGGTTCCTCCTACTTTCTTAAATCAAAGATGTACTCATAAGGGTCCCAGCTATGCCAGCCTCATCAGTCGAGCAGTCCATGTTCCAAGCCTTCAGGGTACCGTTCTCCAACTCTTCTTACGCTATATTGGTGCTGCTTCCTGCACACCTGCTGAGTTCGTCGACTTCATCAACTTCGCCTCCACTTTCCACCGTGCTCCCAAAATTAACTTGGTTTATTTCCGACACCTCTCTCACCATTTTCGATATTTCTGCTTCCAGCTCTGGAAACTGTCTATCCACCGGTATATCTTAAAAAAGAACACTGAGTCTCACAGCTACCTGGACTAAAATCGAAAAAATGCCATCCCCTTCTATCAGTTACGCTGTCGCCGCCGCATTTGCTCTCAGGATGAGACTTTTCATTCAAGAACTAATGAGAAATGTACCCCAGGCTACTGTGGGAAGCGAGGGAGGAGACTGCTGAGCTTCTGGCGATGATCGTTGTGTCATCAATAAGGGCGGAAGAGGTTCGGGAGGATTGGGGGGTTGTAGATGTTGTTCCCTTATTCAAGAAAAGGAGTAGAGATAGCCCAGGAAATTATAGACCAGTGAGTCTTACTTCAGTGATTGTTAAGTTGATGAAGAAGATCCTGAGAGACAGGATTTATGACATTTCGAGAGGCGTAATAGTATTAGTATAGTATAGTATAGTGTAGTATATAGTATATAGTATAGTCAGCATGGCCTTGTTAAGGGCAGGTCGTGCCTTACGAGCCGGATTGAATTTTTTGAGGATGTGCCTAAACACATTGATGAAGGTTGAGCCGTAGATGTAGTGTATATTGACCTCATCAAGGCATTTGTTAAGGTACGCCATACAAGGATTATTGAGAAAGTAAGGGGGAATGGGATCCCAGGGGTCATTGATTTTGAATCCAGAACGTGCTTGCCCACGGAAGGCAAAGAGTGGTTGTAGATGGGTCATATTCCGCATGGAGGTCGATGACCAGTGGTGTGCCTCAGTGATCAGTTCTGGGACCCAAACTCTTCGTGATTTTTATAAATGACCTGGATGAAGAAGTGAAGGGATGGGTTAGTGAATTTGCTGATGACACAAAGCTTGAGGTTGTTGTTGATAGTGTGGAGGGCTGTCAGAGGTTACAGCAGACATTGATAGGATGGAAGCTGGGCTGAGAAGTGGCAAATGGAGTTCAACCGCGATAAGTGTGAGGTGATAAATTTTGGTGGGTTAAATATCATGGCAGAATATAACATTAATGGTAAGACTCTTGGCAATGTGGAGGATCAGAGGGAACTTGTGGTCCGAGTCCACTGGGACACTCAAAGCTATTACGCAGGTTGACTCTGTGGTTAAGAAGGAATACCGTGCATTGGCCTTCATCAACCGTGGGATTGAGTTTAAGAGCCGAGATGTAATATTGCAGCTCTGTAGGACCCTGGTCAGACCCCATTTGGAGTACTGTGCTCAATTCTGGTCGCCTCACTACAGGAAGGATGTGGAAGCCATGGAAAGGGTGCAGAGGAGATTTACAAGGATGTTGCCTGGATTGGGGAGCATGCTTTATCAGAATAGGTTGAGTGAACTCAACCTTTTCTCCTTGGAGCGACGGAGGATGAGAGGTGACCTGATAGAGGTGTACAAGATAATGAAAAGCTTTGATCGTGTGGATAGTCAGAGGCTTTTTCCCAGGTTTGAAATGGCTAGCTCGAGAGGACATAGTTTTAAGGTGCTTGGAAGTAGGTACAGAGGAGATGTTTGGGGTAAGTTTTTCATGCAGAGTGGTGAGTGCATGGAATGGGCTGCCGGCTGCCGTGGTGGAGGCGGATACGACAGGGTCTTCTAAGAGGCTCCTGGATAGGTACATGGAGCTTAGAAAAATAGAGGGCTATGGGTAAGTCTAGACAGTTCTAAGGCAAGGATATGTTCGGCACAGCTTTGTGGACCGAAGGGCCTGTATTGTGCTGTAGATTTTCTATGTTTCCTACCCCCCACCACTATCAATGCTGCCTTCAACTGCATCTTTTCTATTTCACGCACGTCTGCTCTCGCTCCATATTCCATCCACAGTCCAAGGGATGCGGTTCCTCCTGACCTCACCTACAACTCCATTAGCCTCTGCGTCCAGCACGTAATTCTCCGTAACGTCTGCCATCTCCAACAGGATCCCACCACCAAGCACGTCTTTGCCTCCTCTCAACTTCCTGCTTTTCGCAGGGATTTCTCCCTACGTGACTCCGTTGTTCACTCGTCCCTATCCACTGATCTCCCTTCTGATGCTTACCGTTACAAACAGAACAAATGCCATACCTGTCACTACACCTCCTTCTTCACTACCATTCAGTGCGCCAAACAGTCCTTCCAGGTGAGACGACTCTTCACCTGTGAGTCTGCTGTGGTCATCTACTGTACCCCGTGGTTCTCATTACCCACCCCCCTGGTGTTCCTTCTAACCTTTCTTCCAGGGTCATTTACTTCACTTCCCTGTCTCCCCATTTCACCTCTCACCCACCACATTCTACTTCTTCCTTCCCCTCCCTGCCATTTTACTCATACTTCTCATCTTACTTTTCACTCCTGATACACGGTGTCACACCGACACATCGACTGTTTATTCCTTTCGATCGATGCTGCCTGGCCTGCTGAGATCCTCCCAACATTTTGTGTGTGTTAACTTGGATTTCCAACATTTGTATATTTTCTCGCGTTTGTGATTCTTCAACTACAGGCCAAAGAGTAAGGTTAAAAGGTGAAAAGTTTAAGGGGAACATGAAGGGAAACATTTTCACTCAGAGGGTCGGGAGAGTGTGGGATGTTCTGTCAGCTCGGTGTCAACATTTAAGACAAATTTCGATAGGCAGATGAATAGCAGAGGTGGGATAGCTATGGTGCCGCAACAGGTAGATCAAGGTAGGCAGTTTAAATGGTTTCGCCATGGAGTAAATGAGCCGAAGGGCCTGCTTCTATGACTCTATCACTCTCTGCATACTTAATGAACCGGAAACAGTTTCATTTCCTCCTCCATCAGTTTTCTGAACGGTCCAGCAAACCATAAAATCCGATCTGGTTATCCCTTTTCGGCACAGTTTATCTCATACATTCTGCATAGAATTCCTGCCTCCTTGAACTGCTATCTTGTTACAAAACAAAAAAAGCATGTCTCCTAGCCTCCTTGAACAGCAATCTTGTTACAAAACAGAAAAAGCATGTCTCCTAGCCTCCTTGAACAGCAATCTTGCTGCAAAGCATAAATGTCTTCATTAAAGAACAGTAAGGTTTGTTTGAATTAACTTCGTCCTCTCCCGTTAATTACATTTGCCGCTAAATAGTTCTGTATATACGATGGAGAGTTCAATGATGATGATTATGTTATTTAATATACCATAAGCCAGATAAAATAAACCTCCCACTTCCGTCAATGGCGCAGTAGGAACATTCAATATTCATCCAGAGAAAGCAATTAGCTGAAGTGGCTTTCTGCTAACAAGCAGTGGCACTATCATGGATTTCGCGTCATGTCGGCTGTCACACAAACAGGAAATGCTGTGCGGAGATCTTCAGATCTTAAACTAAAGAAGTGCGACCGGATGTTCAGGAATCCACTAATAGATTAAAGAAGAGATCCCATCCTTCTCATGCCGCAGACCGCAGGTTGGAAACCCTGGTTTAAAGCAATTTGTATGTCTAGCAATGTCAAATCAATCACAAGAAAAAGTGCATGGTTAACAATTATGCCATTTTGCACGGGTAAAGAAGAAAGTAGGCTTTAATGAGGGCAAAGAGTTATTTACATATCACTAGACCAATTCGTGATCTTGTGGAATGGGGAAATCAGTTTTGATTTCACTATATTTTTAATCTACGGGAACCATATGCTTCCTTTAATTCAAAGCTCCTTTATTATCTAAACTTTTGACGGCCCCTATCGTTGGACTTCTATCGTCATGCTTCTGAATAACAAATAGACTTTATTTGACTGAAGATCTGATTAGAGTGAAGGGGTATTTCAGAACGTGGAACAGATCCTCTCTGAACTTTCTCTGGGTCGCGGTGTAAATGAACGTGTTTGAACAGCAGCTGAGCATCTGAAGCATAGTCGCCGAACGTTCAAACATTGGATACCGTCTCATCAAACTTCTGAAAAGAAATGCCTCTTTCGCACGGTAGTAAACAAAATATGCAACGCTTGTGGCCCAGAGTAGAAGAAAACTGCTGGAGATGGCGAGCAGCAAAATGATGGACCTCCTACGTTTCACCATCTCGGGATCCTCGCTGCTGGAGTCTCGGAGGCTTTTGCGCACCTGATTAGCGACCAAAATGCGCCGGACGGTCAGCACATTGAACAATACAATTAAACAGAACGGAATCACTGGAGTTAACAGCTGGTCTGTCCAAGAAAATGCAACCCATTCTGGAAGAGCATAAAATCTCTGTAGTATACGACAACCCCACGAAATATTTTTGTCAATGAAGTAACTAACGTAAGCAAAAGGCAAGGGAATGTTCTTAAAACAGAAGATCACGCTCAGTGTCAGAAGAACCACCACCGCTGTTCTCTCGGTGCAGTATTTTCTTGCCATTTTCTGAGTTGAAATGGCTACACATCGATCAAAGGTGAAAGCGACCGTGAACCAAACAGAACAGTCGACAGTCGCGGTCGATAGGAAGAGAATTAACTTGCACACGGGAGTGTACAACAAGAAAGAGGACCACCAATACATTGCAGCAATTTTGTGCAACATAACCTTGCAGACAATCACCGAGAGGTCCGCCGTCGCCATAGCCACCAGGTAACGAGTGATACATCTGGAGAGACCGGACTTTCCACGGGACAGCGTCATAATCGTCAACAGGTTCACTGGGAGAAAATGAAAGAATAAACCTTGAGCCGAGCTAAGAACTGCTGCGCTGGGACTGAAGTGACTGGGGGAAGGGTATTTAGTTATTTTATTCGCACACTCCAACTGCAAATAGGCATCTTTTTAAATGTTTCCCTTCCTTTGATTCTGGTCCCCGATCTTTCACACAAACATGCATATTTCATTCTAAACTTCTATAACGTCGAATAATTTAATTTAACCCCAGCCTTAAAAGTACAAAAAGTAAAGAAGGACGAAGAATGGAAACGTGGTTTGAAGGAACGACCGTTGGGAACAGCAGAAGGAAACACTTCTGAGCAGTGTTCAACTTCCTGGAGAACTAAAAAATGTAAAAAAAATAATTTGTAAATAGACAGCAAATCACACAAAATGCTGCAGGAACTCAGCAGGCCAGACGACAGGTCTGTCGGAGACTCTTCCTCAAGACCTGAAAGGAAGAGGGAGGACGCCAGCATAAAAAGGAGGAATGGTGTTAGGGGAAGGAGGATAGGAAGAAGGTGCTAGATTAACCAGGTGTGTAGTAAAGGTTAAGGCTGGAAAGAAGGAGTCTTAAAGGAGAAGAGAATAGACCGTGGGAGAAATGGAAAGAAGTGGAGACCCTTGGGGAGGTGAAAGGCAGGTGAGAAGAGGTAAGAGACCAAAGTGGGGAATAGGGGAAGATGGGAGGGTATTCCAGGAAACAGAAGCAACTAATGGTGCTGATTTTTTTCAGCATCTGGAGAATCTCTTGTGTTTGTAGTGGTTTTGATACAGCGCCAATCTGGCGAAGAAACCGGGAATCTTTTGAGTATCAGAGGGTGGCTTCCGAGAGTACAGTCAAATGATCTTCTAAATTCTGAACAGAGAAGAATCAATTGGATGGTCATTCACTGGGAATGGTCTGTATATGAGAAAATACATGGGAAAGAATGATGAATTATCGAACTGCTGTAAATGAATTATCCAATCAGCTTCCCAGTTAAGCATGGGAAAGAATCCCCGCAAGTGCCAGCTCTTAGTAGCTGTTCTCGAAATCCGAATAAAAGGAAAGAGAGTAACGTTCGAGTTCAGATGTTTCATAGTACCTAACCAAATTGACACTGGCCATCTGTTCTGTAAATCTCACATGCTGCTGATCATACTGACAAAAGTTCGATTTTTATCTCTAACGATCCACCACCACAATTTTTCTACGTTTCTTAAAATTCACAATTGTCAAATATTAAGAGCCTTAAAATGAACATGTGTCAAAATACAAAAGGTATTACCTTGGCTGCCAGATAGACAGCCCGCACTGGCTGAATTGTCTCGCATTCATGTCAAAATTAATCAAAATAGTAATGCGGTGATAATAAAATACTCAATCGACTGTAATTGAAGGATAACGCATTCCTAATTTTGTGCCTGAGAGAATGGTTAGTATTAGGCTGTAATGCTATTAATGCTATGGACACAACGTGCATTCACACTGTTCGAAATAAATTAGTAACGTATGTCCTGGTAGTCTCTGCGAGGAACAGATGGAAGTATCAGTTGTAACGGAGTCGAGGCTCTTCCTCCCATTCTCCGCGATGACTTTCTGCAGGTGAAATCTTCTAAATCAAGACTGGTCACCTCCTCCCGCCCCTCCCTCATTTAAAAAAAAAATCTACCACTGTTATGCAACGGCCTCCATTCCGTCCAAGGAAATCAGAGTCCGGCTTTTTCTCAGGTGGTTCATTCATTATTCCACCGAACTGCATGCCAAGAATCTTCTGAGCAAATTTCTTCAGTTTCCAAATTACAGCTTACAGTCCTGTTAGATCAATGCAGATATCCGTTCCAAATATCCTACCCAGAATTTCGAAATTTAATTCGTCGTTCATATTTATTTTCTGTTTGCAAGCTCCAGGAAGCAATTGGAGCATAATGGAGAATTCAGTCTGATCCAACTTACCGGGGACTCCAAATGCTGCTAAAAATGGGTAATAATAGTACTCGTAAAGTAGGTGCCAATCCCAAATCATTTTCTGTCGAGGTGGCCAGTCTGCGCAGGCATACAAATTGAAATCCGTTGCAATATGAATTGGGCACCCGCGTGTGTTTATACTTATATAGCAAGTAAAAACGACTTGGAAATTGGTGATCAGCTCCCTGCGGTTTTCTATTCCAAATAAGTGTTCAGCTGGTGCTTTGTTAAGTCATCCGTTTCATCGTTGCAGCTGCTCCTTACACAATCACCAGTTGAGCACTGGCGAAATAATGTACTGTAACTTGAAAATGACATTTAAATGTACGTTTCAAAGGGCCATGCGTTCCAGGTTCTTTGCGAGGATGGTCGAGTGGTGGAAATATGAATATGAAGAGCAACGGAACCGACAGAATATACAATGCCCTCCAGTATTTTCACAGAATTCGAACTCTAATCGCCTCCATACTATGACCAATGCAGCAAAAGCAAACAACCGGTTCTGCTGCAGTGGTGAACTTTGAAATGCAGAGAAGCTGCCTATCGGGTAGAACCCGATGTGATAACATTAGGGTTAGATTCAGAATCAGAATCATGTTTAGTATGTCGTGAAATTTGTCGTTTTGTCGCAGCAGTGCATTGCAGTAAATAACAATAAAAATCTCCACATTACAGTAGTAAGTACATATAAGAAAGAGAAAAATCAATTAAATGGGAATAGAAAAACGAGAGAACAAATACTGAGGTGGTGTTCATGGGTTCATTTTCCATTCCAAAATCTGACGGCGGAGGGGAAGAAGCTGCACCTGAAAAGTGAGTGTGTGTCTTTAGGCTCCTGTACCTCCTACTTGATGGTAGCAATGAGGAGGGGGCATGTTCTGCGAGACTGGGGTTCATAATGATGGATGCTGCCTTTTTGAGACCTCTCTTTTTGACAGTGTCCTGGATGCTGGGAGACTAGTGCCCATGAGAGGCTGGCAGAGGCTGCGACTTACAGCCGCATTTTATAATCATGTGCTCCTCCATACCAGACAGTAATACAACCAGTTAGATTGCCCTCCATGCAACAACGAATGTGTCATCTTATCACTATTTAGAATCCTATTAGTTTAAAACAGTTATGGAGAGAGTTACTGGCTCTTTCAGTTACTGGCTCTGAGTATTTGCCGTGAGGTACTAGTGTATCTCTTGACAACTTGATAAAGGGGAGACGCAAAGGTAAGACATAGGTCGGGGAGCGAAAAGGGAATATTTGACATTTCTTGTATGCGAGGTGAAGCAAAATCCAAAGTGATTCTAAGGTATATGCAGAACAAAACGGAGTCAAGCAGAGAATATGTTCCTATTAGGATCAGGACGGCTGCCCGGGTCTGGAATATGAAGAAAGGAGTGAAACTTCTAATGTATATTTAACTTCAAATTTTACTTTGGAGAAAACTATAGAAATTAAAGAATTGGATGAAATCAGTGTTTCTTACTTGGAAGACATGCAAAATAATGAGGATGAGGTATTCTGACCTGTCACCAGTTCGGATATGGCCCAAGTGCGGAGTGAGAGACACTGAGGCATGGTGACAGTTCACATACTTTATTGCAAACAGTGCTTAAGGGAAAATAAACAATCATTTCTTGGCCAGTCTCACGAGCCGGTGGGAGCTTGCGGAAGTAATGAAGTGGTCATCTTGGAAAATCAATCCACAACGACCAAAATGGTGGTGTTTTCATTAGACGGGAGCAGACCAGTGATGAACTCTACTGAGAGGTGGGACCAGGGGCGGTGAGGCACAGGCAGTGGACATAACAGTGCCGCAGGACGCTGGCGTGATGTCTTGTTTCGAGCGCAGGTGGGACAGGCAGATACAAAGTCGCCGACATCCTGGGTCATAGATGCCACCAAAATTGTCTCTTTACAAAGTCCTGAGTCTGTTGAATTCCCGGATGTGCATTCCAAACACTTCGGAACGCACCGCAGCAGGGACAAAAAGCCGTTTGGGAAGTCCCTCATTCGAGCCTGGATCTGATCGTTGGGCGGCCCTCACCTCTTCCTCTATTCCCCAGATTACCGGAGTAGCGATACCGGAGCAGCCTTGTTCTCAGATCCTTCGAACTGCGGGGAGAGGGCGTCGACCTTTGTATTCTTGCTGCCGGGGCGATGTGAGGACGAAATTAAACCGTGTGAAGAGGAGAGCCCAGCGGGCATGACGGCATTTGAGTCTCTTAGCATACCGAATATATGAGAGGTTCTTGTGATCTGTTCAGACCAAGAATGGATGCTTTGCCCCGTCCAGCCAGTGTCGCCATTCCTCCAGGGCCTCCTTGACAGCCAGAAGCTCCCGGTTCCCAACGTCGCAACTCTACTCGGCCGGAGTCAAGCGACGGGATAGAAAGGAACAAGTGTGCAGCCAGCTATCTGCAGACGCGAGCTGAGAGAGGACAACTCCAGTGCCTACATCGGATGCATCCGCCTCGGCAATGAATGGCTGAGTTGGGTCTAGGTGCAGTGGTGAAACGTCGCTTCAGCTCTGAAAATGCCTGGTAGGCATCGACCGTCCAATGGATTCCTGCCAGATCTTCTTGGTGAGTGCATTAATTGGAGCCGCGATAGAGCCGAAATTCAGGATGAAGCGGCGATAAAAGTTCTGAAACCCCATGAAGCGCCGTACCTGTTTGACTGTAGACGGTATGGGCCATTCTGCAGCTGCCTGAACTTTACTAGGGTCCATTTGAACACTGGATGGCGTAAGCATATAGTCCAAAAACTACACCTCGTCTTTATGGAATTCACATTTTTCGGGCTTGGCGTACAGGTGATATTCAAGAAGGCGTCTGAGTACTCTCCGGACATTCTGGACATGCTCCTGATGAGAGCGGGAATAGATAAGGATGTGATGTAAATACACAAACACAAACTGGTATCAACATGTCCCTGAGCACATCGTTAACCAGGGCCTGGAATACAGCGGGGACATTGGCCAGACCAAATGGTATCACCAGGTATTCGTAGTGGCCATTAGATGTGCTGAAAGCCGATTTCCACTCATTCCCTGCTCTTATACTTATGAAAGGATTGGGCAGATCAATTTTGGAAAATATTGTTGCTCCTGGAGATGTTCAAACGCAGACGCCCGCAAGGAAGGAGGGTAGCGGGTCTTCACAGTGGTGTTGTTCAAGTGCCGATAATCGATGCAGGGACAGAGCCTGCAATCTTTCTTGCTCATAAAAAAGAAGCCCGCTGCTGCTGGCGAGGTTGATGGATGGATAAACCCCATGCTCAATGCCTCATTACTGTATTCCTATGGCCAGCGTTTCAGAACGAAGAGGAAAAAGAGCCGGCCCCGGTGAGGACTAGTGCCAGGTAGGAGCTCTACGGCACAGTCGTATGGCCGGTGTGGGGGCAGGGTGGTGGTCTTTCTTTTACTGAAAACCTCAAGGAGATCCTCAAATTCATCCGGAATCCCAGACAGGTCCTCATGCTTAGCTGACACAGTATCGGATTCGTTGGAATGGAGCTTGAGCTGGACCCAGAGAGATAGACAGACATGCCGTTCCCCACTCTTGGAGTACCTGCAGAGACCAATCGATCCGTCGGTTATATCGGGATGACCAGGGGAGACCAAGCACCAGTGACAGTTCAGGTGAATTAACCAGATAGAAAGATATTTCTTCATGATGGTTGCCTTCGAGCACTAGTTGGATGGGTTGGGTGGAAAGATGGATCAGGCTGGTTGCCAGAGGTCGACCATCCAGCACCTTGACGTTGATCTTTTCTCTTAATTCCTGGATTGGAACTCCCCATCTTTGAGCGAGGTAGATGTCCATAATGTTCCAGGCTTTACCAGAGTCAAAAACGCCTTAAGTTCATGGGTTTGAGACCTCCATGACAAGGAAGCTGACTGAAGAGAGAACCGACCGATCAGGATTCCGCTCCCTGCTGACGGATATCCTCTTTTAGGACGCTTGGGGCATGCCACCTGGAAGTGTCCTGGATCACCACAATAGAGGCAGGAATCTGTTCGCCGACGCCGCTCTCTTTCTTCCTGAGACAGGCGCATGCGCCCCACTTGCATAGGCTCTTCCGTGGGCTGGGCGCTGGGTGGTGAGGGAGGGGGAGAGGGTGAGGAAAGATGGTGATCATGTGAAGGAGGGGGAGAGGGCAAGGAAAGACACTGTTCTGGCGGCGTGTAGGAAGTTTGAAACATTCTTTCCCTGTGCTACTTAATTACCCGGTCGTCAACTCGGAATGCCGGCTTAATCAGGTCATCCAGACTATCCTGCTTGTCCCGGACAGCGATCTCATGCCGGAACCCTACGTTCAGTCCACGCTGAAAGGCAGTGAGGAGAGATCACTCATTCTATCCCGTCTCTGCTGCAAGGGTACGGAATTTCACTGTACAGGCTCTCACCGTTCCTCTGCCTTGGCACAGGTCGAAGAGTCGGAGAGCAGCCTCCTGACCTCGTACTGGAAGATCAAAAACCCTCCTTAACTCCGCCACGAAATGTCGGAACGATTGGTCTGCGGGGTATCATTGCTCCTGAAATGCGTTGAACAGGTTGAGTGGAGGTCTGCCAAGAAGATTGACCATGTACGCCAATTTTCGCGCATCATCACCAAAACGACCAGGCTGGGCTTGGGATGTCAGCTCGCAATGAACAATAAAATTCCTACAACCATCGGGATCACCAGAATATCTGCCTGGTGGTAGAATACTCGGTCCCTGTATGGTTGTGGGAGTCCGTTCTGGTCCGGGTGCGGGAGCGGGTGCATTAACGGTACAGATTATAGGGGCAGCTGAAAAGGAGGACTGCCAGATGCTGGGAGTGGGACTGAGACAGCCTGAAGCTGCTGAATTGAGTTGGCGAGTTCGTTAATGGCTGTCAGCTGATGCTGGCTGTTCACAGTAATTTCGTGGACGGCGGCCATGAGTGCGGAAACCGCAGACACCTGAGTCCGATTGTCTATAGTGACCTGTTGAACAGTTGCGGCTGGGGACGATACCTGTTACTGCAAGTGAGACTCGGCTTGGTGGCGCGAGGGTATCTGCCTCATTGCCTCCTTAACTTCACTGAGAACAGATTGCATTGCCTGTCGCCTGTCTCCTACTTGACCACTGAATCTCACGGCCAAGGTCAGCTGCTCTCTCTCTGCTGGCTCCATCTTTCTATGGTCGAGATTTGCTGTTACCTTGTTCGGATATGGCCCAAGTTCGGAGTGAGAGACACTGAAGCAGGGCGATAGTTCACAAACTTTGTTGCGAACAGTGTTAAAGGGAAAATAAACAATAAACGCTCGGCTAAATAGGGCCATCTGCTAAAGCTCTCAAATGGGAAAAGAAGCCTTTACCGCCGCTGAAAATAAAATCTAAACATTAAACGATTACCACTAGTCTAATAAATCAGTTGACTCAGAAGTCCAATTTTTTAGGGAAGGCCGAAAGCAAACAGGCAGCGAAGCGTTGCTGTGCTCTGTCCAAGTTCCGACAAGTACGGAGTTAAGTACTATCACGATTAAATAATAATTAGCTGACACGTGCAAATTCACAAGCGCAATTGCCGTATCTACTGCGCTGCCGAATCGGTGGTTGTGACAGCACCTCAGGGTGTTTTAAGGTGTATAATACAGACCTTACCGCTGCGTCCTGATAACTATGGAAAGCCGGGGAAGAAATTGCCCATGGCTTTGCCCAGGAATAATTTGGATGTGAATGTGTTTCTTTATTTTCCTGTCAACTCCTGAAGGAAAACGCACCTCAAGGTAGTATATGTACTTTGATAATAAATTTACGTTCAACTTTGAACATGCAGTATTCTCTGCGTCACTTTCATTCTCAAAGAGTTTCACTTTTCTAAATGTCATGAAGCTGACACATCCTATACCTTTCAGGTGCCACAGTTTCTCGTTCATTTCCCTTTACAATGCATATTACACCCATCCATTTTACAGTAGTTACTCCGCTATCTATAAAACAGTAATTTCAATTTGATCTCCATAGCTGGCGTACATTACGCGCAATGGACAATTAGCCATTTGGCTTCAGTTACTGAAGCCTTTTGAGCACGTGCCAGTTTCACGATAAAAGGAGGCACACTGTTGTCCTTCAATGTACCTGTCTCATACTATGGTTATAAAACTGCAGCATTTTCAATAATACTAACGTAATACTTTATCCATACTACGTTTAAATTCTCTCGGTTTTGTCACTGAATGCACTATTCTTCCACACTGTTTGGCCCTCTATATACTTTGGATATTCAATGGCCCTCATTGTAGTCGCTCTCTTACAAAGTTCAAAGTTCTTAGGAAATTTATAATCGAAGTCACCATATACAACTCCGGGATTCATTTTGTTGTAGACACACACAATAAATTCAGAATAACCTAATAACAATTATAGAATCAGTGAAAGACTGCATCAACTTGCGCGTTAAACCAATGTGCAATAAACAAAAATCTGAGCAAAAACGAAAAGGCAGAAATAATACAAATGAATAACTAAGCAGTAAATATTGAAAACATAAGATGAAGAGCCTTTTAAAGCGAGTCCAGAGGTTTCGATTATTTCAATTATCGTGCAGTAAAGTATCCCATTTGGCTCTAGAGCCTGGTGGTTGAGTGGTAATGACAATTCCTGAAACTGCTGGTGTGAGTTCTTAGGCTCCTGTACCTTCCTCCTGATGGCAGCATTAAGACGAGAGCATGACCTGGATGATGGGGTCCCTATTGATGGATGCTTTCTTGTGATGTATCTTCATGTAAAGATGCTTATGGTGGGTAAGGCTTTATTAGTGATGGCCTTGGCCGTATCTATTACTTTTTGTAGGATATTCCGTTCAAGGGCAATAGTATGTCAATGCTGGGCTGCTGTGCGTCCTGTCCAGACAGTGTACGTCACATATCGATAGACGTTTGTCAAAGTTTTAGATGTCATGCCGATTCTTCGGAAACTCCAAAGGAGCAAGAGGCGCTGCCTTGCTTTCGTCACAAGTGCACACGTGATAGGTCCGGGCCAGGTCCTCCGAAAAGATAACATGGAGGAATTTAAAGAGATACTGACTCTCTCCACTTCAGATCCTTCGATGAGAATTGGCTCATGGACCTCTGGCTTCCTCCTCACGAAGTCAATAATCAGCTCCTTGGTGTTGTTGGCACTCAGTAAGAGATTGTTGCTGTCGCACCACCCAGTCAGATTTTCTGCCTCTCTCCTATACGCTGATTCGTCATTACCTTTGATTCGGCCTACGACAGCAGTGTCGTTAGCAAACTTGAAGATGACATTGGAGCTGCGCCTCGCCACACAGTTTGAAGTGTAAAGCGGGCAAAACAGGGGGATAATAAAGATTGTGGAGGAGATGTTGTTGCCAATTCCAACCGACTGGTTGGAAATCGTGAGGAAATGGAGCATCCAATTGTACAAAGAGGTATTGAGGCCAGTGTCTTGAAGCTTATTGATGAGTTGTGAGCGGATGATGGTATTGAAGGCTGAGTTGTATTCGATAAGTGGTATCCTGATATATAACTCTTTGCTGTCCATGTGTTCTAAGGTTGAGTGGCGAGCCAACGTAACGTCATCTGCTGCCGATCTGTTGTCTGGTAGATAAACTGGAGCGGACCGAGTCACTTCTCAGGCAGAAGTTGATGTGTTTCATCAAAACTTCCCTAACCACTGCTTCGCTGTGGATGTAAGTGCTACTGGACGATAGTACCTCTGACAGGTTACCACGTGCTTTAAGAAAAGTACACGTCCCAGAACAGATACTTGTGGGACACCACTAGTCACAATCTTCCAATCTGAATGCACTCCCTCCACCACGACCCTCTGCCTTCTGCAGGCAAGCTAATTCTGGATCCACCTGGCCAAACTTCCCTGGATCCCATGCCTTCTGACTTTCTGAATAAGCCTACTGCGTGGAACCTTGTGAAATGCCTTACTAAAATCCATGTAGATCACATCCACTGCACTACCCTCATCTATATACCTGGTCACCTCCTCAAAGAACTTTATTAGGCTTGTTAGACACGATCTGCCCTTCTCAAAGCCATGTTGACTGTCCCTGATCAGACCATGATTCTCTAAATGCCCATAGATCCGATCTCTAAGATTCTTTTCCAACAGCTTTCCCACCACAGACGTAAGGCTCACTGATCTATAATTACCCGGATTATCCCCACTACCTTTTTTGAACAAGGGGACAATATTCGCCTCCCTCCAATCCTCCGGTACCATTCTCGTGTACAACGAGGACATAAAGATCCTAGCCAGAGGCTGAGCAATCTCTTCTCTCGCCTCGTGGAGCAGCCTGGGGAATATTCAGTCAGGCCCCGGTGACTTATCCGTCCTAATGTATTTTAACAACTCCAATACCTCCTCTCCCTTAATATCAACATGTTGCAGAACATGAACGTCACTCATATTGTCCTCACCGTCATGCCATGTGTAATCAAGAATATATTATGCTCTACTTAAATATACCATATGACTTGGCGTCCATAGCAACCTATGGCGACGAATTCCACAGATTCACCAGTCTCTGGCTGAAGAAAGTACTCCTTATATCCGTTCTCAGTGGAAGTTCCTCTGTTCAGAGACTGCATCCTTTGGTCTTACACTTCCCAACCATAGGAAACATTCTCTCTGCAACCACCCTATCGAGGCCTTTCAACATTTGTTTGCTTTCAATGAGAGTCTCCTCCGCGTTCTTAAGAATTGAAGAGCCCGATGGTTGAAGGGTACTAACTACTCTTGACCCTGCTGATGGGAGTCCTGGGGCACTTGTTCTTTCTCCCTCAAGGCAGCAGCGAGAAAAGCGAATGGCGTGGATGTCGACGATATTTGTTGATGGATGCTGCTTTCCTGTGACAGCGTTTCATGACTTCTGGTCAATGGTTGAGAGGGTTTTACACGTGATGTACGGGGCCAAATCCACTACCTTTTCCAGGATTTTTCCGCTCAGGCGCATTGGTGTTCCCATACCAGGCCATAATTCAGCCAGGGGATAAACATTCCACTGTACATCTATAGACGTTTGTGAAGGTTTTGGATGACATGCCGAATGTCCGCAGACTTCTCAGAAAGCAGAGGCGCTATGTTTTCCATTTGCTTTGCCGTTATGTTTATATGATGGATCCAGAAAAAAAAAGTGACAGCAAGGAGTCTGAACTTACTGACCTTCTCTAACTCTGATATGCGGAATCAGCGCCTTGGTCTTGCTGACATTGACAGGACGGTCCATAATACATGATAACAGAGAAAAAACGCGAAGGAAAATACGTAATTATCTTAAACAGTTAAATTCAGAAAAGTAGCACGAGAAATAGAAATAAAGCCATAGTGCGGCAGAGTGCATGTGTTCTGAAATCGGATGGCAGAGGGAACGAAGCTGTTCCTGAATCTTTGGACACAGAAGATGCAAATCAACAGGCCATTCCGCCCACAACTTTGTTCCAAAAATGTTAAAAAGTAAATCAAGAATCCTCAAGCACTAATCCCTCTAACCTATACCATGTCTATATTCCTCCATCTTCCTTATATCAATGTGCATGCCCAAACATCTCTTAAAATCTTTAATGTATTTGTCTCTACCACCATACCAGGAAGCGCATTCCAGTCATCCAGCTCTCTCGGAGTGAAACACTTACTCCTCACATCTCCCTTGAACCTACCCCTTCACATCTTCAATGTATGCCCTACAGTATGAGATATTTCAACCGAGGGAAATAGGTGCTCTCTGTCCACACTATCTCTATTCTTGTAAATTTCCATCAGATCTCCCCTCAGTCTCCGATGCTCCAGATAAAACAACCCAATTTTATCCAGCCTCTCGTTATAGCACATGCCCTCTAATCCAGACAGCATTCTGGTGAAGTTCTTCTGCACCGTCTCCAAAGCATCACCATCCTTCCTAAAGTGAGGCGACCTGAACCTCTACGCAGTACTCCTGATGTGTTCTAACCAGAATTTTAGAAAGTTGCTACTTAAACTCCTGACATATGGAGTCAGTGAATTGACCAATAAAAACAATCATCCCATAATCCTTCTTAATCCCCTTAGCCACTTCCAAGGAGCTATCAATTTGGATCCCAAGACCTCTCCCCTCAGCAAAGCAGTTAAGGACCTTGCCTTTATCAGCTTGAGGTTGTTGTTGATAGTGTGGAGGGCTGTCAGAGGTTACAGCGGACATTGATAGGATGGAAGCTGGGCTGAGAAGTGGCAAATGGAGTTCAACCGCGATAAGTGTGAGGTGATTCATTTTGGTAGGTTAAATATCATGGCAGAATATAACATTAATGGTAAGACTCTTGGCAATGTGGAGGATCAGAGGGAACTTGTGGTCCGAGTCCACTAGGACACTCAAAGCTATTACGCAGGTTGACTCTGTGGTTAAGAAGGCATACCGTGCATTGGCCTTCATCAACCGTGGGATTGAGTTTAAGAGCCGAGAGGTAATATTGCAGCTCTATAGGACCCTGGTCAGACCCCATTTGGAGTACTGTGCTCAATTCTGGTCGCCTCACTACAGGAAGGACGTGGAAACCATAGAAAAGGTGCAGAGGAGATTTACAAGGATGCTGCCTGGATTGGAGAGCATACCTTATGAGAATAGGTTGAGTGAACTCGACCTTTTCTCCTTGGAGCGATGGAGGATGAGAGGTGACCTGATAGAGGTGTACAAGATAATGAAAAGCTTTGATCGTGTGGATAGTCAGAGGCTTTTTCCCAGGTTTGAAATGGCTAGCTCGAGAGGACATAGTTTTAAAGTGCTTGGAAGTAGGTACAGAGGAGATGTTTGGGGTAAGTTTTTCACGCAGAGAGTGGTGAGTGCATGGAATGGGCTGCCGGCTGCCGTGGTGGAGGCGGATAGGACAGGGTCTTCTAAGAGGCTCCTGGATAGGTACATGGAGCTTAGAAAAATAGAGGGCTATGGGTAAGTCTAGACAGTTCTAAGGCAAGGATATGTTCGGCACAGCTTTGTGGACCGAAGGGCCTGTATTGTGCTGTAGGTTTTCTATGTTTCCTACCCCCCACCACTATCAATGCTGCCTTCAACTGCATCTTTTCTATTTCACGCACGTCTGCTCTCGCTCCATCTTCCAGCCACAGTCCAAGGGATGCGGTTCCTCCTGTCCTCACCTACAACTCCATTAGCCTCCGCGTCCAACACGTAATTCTCCGTAACGTCTGCCATCTCTAACAGGATCCCACCACCAAGCACGTCTTTGCCTCCTCTCAACTTCCTGCTTTTCGCAGGATTTCTCCCTACGTGACTCCGTTGTTCACTCGTCCCTATCCACTGATCTCCCTTCTGATGCTTACCGTTACAAACAGAACAAATGCCATACCTGTCACTGCACCTCCTCCTTCACTACCATTCAGTGCCCCAAACAGTCCTTCCAGGTGAGACGACTCTTCACCTGTGAGTCTGCTGGGGTCATCTACTGTAGCCCGTGGTTCTCATTACCCACCCCGCTGTGCTCCTTCTAACCTTTCTTCCAGGGTCATTTAACCTCTCAGCATTCCACCCCCCCCCAACCCTCTCCAGTCCCTTTCTCCAATCAACCTCCCAGCTCTTTACTTCACTTCCCTGTCTCCCCATTTTACCTTTCACCCACCACGTTCTACTTCTTCCTTCCCCTCCCTGCCATTTTACTCATACTTCTCATCTTACTTTTCACTCCTGATACACGGTGTCACACCGACACATCGACTGTTTATTCCTTTCCATCGATGCTGCCTGGCCTGCTGAGATCCTCCCAACATTTTGTGTGTGTTAACTTGGATTTCCAACATTTGTATATTTTCTCGCGTTTGTGATTCTTCAACTACAGGCCAAAGAGTAAGGTTAAAAGGTGAAAAGTTTAAGGGGAACATGAAGGGAAACATTTTCACTCAGAGGGTCGGGAGAGTGTGGGATGTTCTGTCAGCTCGGTGTCAACATTTAAGACAAATTTCGATAGGCAGATGAATAGCAGAGGTGGGATAGCTATGGTGCCGCAACAGGTAGATCAAGGTAGGCAGTTTAAATGGTTTCGCCATGGAGTAAAAGAGCCGAAGAGCCTGTTTCTATGACTCTATCACTCTCTGCATACTTAATGAACCGGAAACAGTTTCATTTCCTCCTCCATCAGTTTTCTGAACGGTCCAGCAAACCATAAAATCCGATCTGGTTATCCCTTTTCGGCACAGTTTATCTCATACATTCTGCATAGAATTCCTGCCTCCCTGAACTGCAATCTTGTTACAAAACAAAAAAAGCATGTCTCCTAGCCTCCTTGAACAGCAATCTTGCTGCAAAGCATAAATGCCTTCATTAAAGAACAGTAAGGTTTGTTTGAATTAACTTCGTCCTCTCCCGTTAATTACATTTGCCGCTAAATAGTTCTGTATATACGATGGAGAGTTCAATGATGATGATTATGTTATTTAATATACCATAAGCCAGATAAAATAAACCTCCCACTTCCGTCAATGGCGCTGTAGGAACATTCAATATTCATCCAGAGAAAGCAATTAGCTGAAGTGGCTTTCTGCTAACAAGCAGTGGCACTATCATGGATTTCGCGTCATGTCGGCTGTCAAACAATCAGGAAATGCTGTGCGGAGATCTTCAGATCTTAAACTAAAGAAGTGCGACCGGATGTTCAGGAATCCACCAATAGATTAATGAAGAGATCCCATCCTTCTTATGCCGCAGACCGCAGGTTGGAAACCCTGGTTTAAAGCAATTTGTATGTCTAGCAATGTCAAATCAATCACAAGAAAAAGTGCATGGTTAACAATTATGCCATTTTGCACGGGTAAAGAAGAAAGTAGGCTTTAATGAGGGCAAAGAGTTATTTACATATCACTAGACCAATTCGTGATCTTGTGGAATGGGGAAATCAGTTTTGATTTCACTATATTTTTAATCTACGGGAACCATATGCTTCCTTTAATTCAAAGCTCCTTTATTATCTAAACTTTTGACGGCCCCTATCGTTGGACTTCTATCGTCATGCTTCTGAATAACAAATAGACTTTATTTGACTGAAGATCTGATTAGAGTGAAGGGGTATTTCAGAACGTGGAACAGATCCTCTCTGAACTTTCTCTGGGTCGCGGTGTAAATGAACGTGTTTGAACAGCAGCTGAGCATCTGAAGCATCGTCGCAGAACGTTCAAACATTGGATACCGTCTCATCAAACCTCTGAAAAGAAATGCCTCTTTCGCACGGTAGTAAACAAAATATGCAACGCTTGTGGCCCAGAGTAGAAGAAAACTGCTGGAGATGGCGAGCAGCAAAATGATGGACCTCCTACGTTTCACCATCTCGGGATCCTCGCTGCTGGAGTCTCGGAGGCTTTTGCGCACCTGATTAGCGACCAAAATGCGCCGGACGGTCAGCACATTGAACAATACAATTAAACAGAACGGAATCACTGGAGTTAACAGCTGGTCTGTCCAAGAAAATGCAACCCATTCTGGAAGAGCATAAAATCTCTGTAGTATACGACAACCCCACGAAATATTTTTGTCAATGAAGTAACTAACGTAAGCAAAAGGCAAGGGAATGTTCTTAAAACAGAAGATCACGCTCAGTGTCAGAAGAACCACCACCGCTGTTCTCTCGGTGCAGTATTTTCTTGCCATTTTCTGAGTTGAAATGGCTACACATCGATCAAAGGTGAAAGCGACCGTGAACCAAACAGAACAGTCGACAGTCGCGGTCGATAGGAAGAGAATTAACTTGCACACGGGAGTGTAGAACAAGAAAGAGGACCACCAATACATTGCAGCAATTTGGTGCAACATAACCTTGCAGACAATCACCGAGAGGTCCGCCGTCGCCATAGCCACCAGGTAACGAGTGATACATCTGGAGAGACCGGACTTTCCACGGGACAGCGTCATAATCGTCAACAGGTTCACTGGGAGAAAATGAAAGAATAAACCTTGAGTCGGGCTAAGAACTGCTGCGCTGGGACTGAAGTGACTGGGGGAAGGGTATTTAGTTATTTCATTCGCACACTCCAACTACAAATAGGCATCTTTTTTAATGTTTCCCTTCCTTTCATTCTGGTCCCTGATCTTTCACACAAACATGCACATTTCATTCTAAACTTCTATAACGTCGAATAACTTAATTTAACCCCAGCCTTAGAAGTACAAAAAGTAAAGAAGGACGAAGAATGGAAACCAGTGTTTGAAGGAACAACATTGGGAACAGCAGAAGGAAACACTTCTCAGCAGTGTTCAACTTCCTGGAGAACGTCAAAATGTAAGAAAGCAATTTGTAAATAGACAGCAAATCACACAAAATGCTGCAGGAACTCATCAGGCCAGGCGACAGGTCGGTCGGAGACTCTTCCTCAAGACCCGAAAGGAAGCGGGAGGACGCCAGCATAAAAAGGAGGAATGGTGTTAGGGGAAGGAGGGTAGGAAGAAGGTGATAGGTTACACCAGGTGTGTAGGAAAGGTTAAGCTGGAAAGAAGGAGTGTTATAGGAGAAGAGAATAGACCATGGGAGAAAAGGAAGAGGTGGAGACCGTTGGGGAGGTGAAAGACAGGTGAGAAGAGGTAACAGACCAAAGTGGGAAATAGGGGAAGATGGGAGGGTATTCCATGAAGCAGAAGTAACTAATGGTGCTGATTTTTTCAGCATCTGGAGAATCTCTCGTGTTTATAGTGGTTTTGATACAGCACCAATCTGGCGAAGGAAACCGGGAAACTTTTGAGTATCAGAGGGTGGCTTCCGAGAGTACTGTCAAACAATCTTCTAAGTTCTGAACAGAGAAGAATCAATTGGATGGTCATTCACTGGGAATGGTCTGTATATGAGAAAATACATGGGAAAGAATGATGAATTATCGAACTGCTGTAAATGAATTATCCAATCAGCTTCCCAGTTAAGCATGGGAACGAATCCCCGCGAGTGCCAGCTCTTAGTAGCTGTTCTCGAAATCCGAATAAAAGGAAAGAGAGTAGCGTTCGAGTTCAGATGTTTCATAGTACCTAACCAAAGTGACACTGGCCATCTGTTCTGTAAATCTCACATCCTGCTGATCATACCGACAAAAGTTCGATTTTTATCTCTAATGATCCGCCACCACAATTTTTCTACGTTTCTTAAAATTCACAATTGTCAAATATTAAGAGCGTTAAAATGAACGTGTCAAAATACAAAAGGTATTACCTTGGCTGCCAGAAAGACAGCCCGCACTGGCTGAATTGTCTCGCATTCATGTCAAAATTAATCAAAATGGTAATGCGGTGATAATAAAATACTCAATCGACTGTAATTGAAGGACAAGACATCCCCAGTTATGTGCCTGAGAGAATGGTTAGTATTAGGCTGTAATGCTAATAATGCTATGGACACAACGTGCAATAACACACTTCGAAAGAAATTAGTAACGCATGTCCTGGTAGTCTCTGCGAATAACAGATTTAAGTATCAATTGTAACGGAGTCGAGGCTTTTCCTCCCATTATCCACGATGACTTTCTGAAGGTGAAATCTTCTATCAAGACTGGTCACCTCCT
This sequence comes from Mobula hypostoma, assembly GCF_963921235.1. Classification (NCBI taxonomy): domain Eukaryota; kingdom Metazoa; phylum Chordata; class Chondrichthyes; order Myliobatiformes; family Myliobatidae; genus Mobula; species Mobula hypostoma. The sequence goes on from NC_086106.1 coordinate 26,682,974, forward strand.
CCCGACCCTCCCTCATTTAAAAAAGAATATCTGCCACCTATTTTGCAACGGCCTCCTTTCCGTCCAAGGAAATCAGAGTCCGGCTCTTTATCAGGTGGTTCATTCATGATTCCACCGACCAGCATGCCAAGAAACTTCCGAGCAAATTTCTTCAGTTTCCAAATTACAGCTTACAGTCCTGTTCGATCAACGGAGGTATCTGTTCCAAATATCCTACCCAGAATTTCGAAATTTAATCCGTCTTTCATATGTATTTTCTGTTTGCAAGCTTCAGGAAGCAATTGGAGCATAATGGAGAATTCAGTCTGATCCAACTTACCGGGGACTCCAAATGCTGCTAAAAATGGGTAATAATAGTACTCGTAAAGTCGGTGCCAACTCCAAATCATTTTCTGTCGAGGTGACCAGTCTGCGCAGGCATACAAATTGAATTCCGTCGCAATATGAATTGGGCACCCGTGTGTGTTTATATTTATATAGCAAGTAAAAACGACTTGGAAATTGGTGATCAGCTCCCTGCGGTTTTCTATTCCAAATAAGTGTTCAGCTGGTGCTTTGTTAAGTCATCCGTTTCATCGTTGCAGCTGCTCCTTACACAATCACCAGTTGAGCACTGGCGAAATAATGTACTGTAACTTGAAAATGACATTTAAATGTACGTTTCAAAGGGCCATGCGTTCCAGGTTCTTTGCGAGGATGGTCGAGTCGTGGAAATATGAATATGAAGAGCAACGGAACCGACAGAATATACAATGCCCTCCAGTATTTTCACAGAATTCGAACTCTAATCGCCTCCATACTATGACCAATGCAGCAAAAGCAAACAACCGGTTCTGCTGCAGTGGTGAACTTTGAAATGCAGAGAAGCTGCCTATCGGGTAGAACCCGATGTGAGAACATCAGGGTTAGACTCAGAATCAGAATCATGTTTAGTATGTCGTGAAATTTGTCGTTTTGTCGCAGCAGTGCATTGCAGTAAATAACAATAAAAATCTCCACATTACAGTAGTAAGTACATATAAGAAAGAGAAAAATCAATTAAATGGGAATAGCAAAACGAGAGAACAAATACTGAGGTGGTGTTCATGGGTTCATTTTCCATTCCAAAATCTGACGGCGGAGGGGAAGAAGCTGCACCTGAAAAGTGAGTGTGTGTCTTTAGGCTCCTGTACCTCCTACTTGATGGTAGCAATGAGGAGGGGGCATGTTCTGCGTGACTGGGGTTCATAATGATGGATGCTGCCTTCTTGAGACCTCTCTTTTTGACAGTGTCCTGGATGCTGGGAGACTAGTACCCATGAGAGGCTGGCAGAGGCTGCGACTTACAGCCGCATTTTATAATCATGTGCTCCTCCATACCAGACAGTAATACAACCAGTTAGATTGCCCTCCATGCAACAACGAATGTGTCATCGTATCACTATTCAGAATCCTATTAGTTTAAAACAGTTATGGAGAGAGTTACTGGCTCTTTCAGTTACTGGCTCTGAGTATTTGCCGTGAGGTACTAGTGTATCTCTTGACAACTTGATAAAGGGGAGACGCAAAGGTAAGAGATAGGTCGGGGAGAGAAAAGGGAATATTTGACATTTCTTGCATGCGAGGTGAAGCAAAATCCGAAGTGATTCTAAGGTATATGCAGAACAAAACGGAGTCAAGCAGAGAATATGTTCCCATTAAGATCAGGACGGCTACCCGGGTCTGGAATACGAAGAAAAGAGTGAAACTTCTAATGTATATTTAACTTCAAATTTTACTTTGGAGAAAACTATAGAAATTAAAGAATTGGATGAAATCAGTGTTTCTTACTTGGAAGACATGCAAAATAATAAGAATGAGGTATTCTGACCTGTCACCAGTTCGGATATGGCCCAAGTGCGGAGTGAGAGACACTGAGGCATGGCGACAGTTCACATACTTTATTGGAAACAGTGCTTAAGGGAAAATAAACAATCATTTCTTGGCCAGTCTCACGAGCCGGTGGGAGCTTGCGGAAGTAATGAAGTGGTCATCTTGGAAAATCAATCCACAACAACCAAAATGGTGGTGTTTCCATTAGACGGGAGCAGACCAGTGATGAACTCTACTGTGAGGTGGGACCAGGGGCGGTGAGGCACAGGCAGTGGACATCACAGTGCCGCAGGACGCTGGCGTGATGTCTTGTTTCGAGCGCAGGTGGGACAGGCAGATACAAAGTCGCCGACATCCTGGGTCATAGATGCCACCAAAATTGTCTCTTTACAAAGTCCTGAGTCTGTTGAATTCCCGGATGTGCATTCCAAACACTTCGGAACGCACCGCAGCAGGGACAAAAAGCCGTTTGGGAGGTCCCTCATTCGAGCCTGGATCTGATCGTTGGGCGGCCCTCACCTCTTCCTCTATTCCCCAAATTACCGGAGTAGCGATACCGGAGCAGCATTGTTCCCAGATCCTTCGAACTGCGAGGAGAGGGCGTCGACCTTTGTATTCTTGCTGCCGGGGCGATGTGAGGACGAAATTAAACCGTGTGCAGAAGAGAGCCCAGCGGGCATGAAGGCATTTGAGTCTCTCAGCATCCCGAATATATGAGAGGTTCTTGTGATCTGTTCAGACCAAGAATGGATGCTTTGCCCCGTCCAGCCAGTGTCGCCATTCCTCCAGGGCCTCCTTGACAGCCAGAAGCTCCCGGTTCCCAACGTCGCAACTCTTCTCGGCCGGAGTCAAGCGACGGGATAGAAAGGAAAAAGTGTGCAGCCAGCTATCTGCAGACGCGAGCTGAGAGAGGAGAACTCCAGTGCCTACATCGGATGCATCCGCCTCGGCAATGAATGGCTGAGAAGGGTCTAGGTGCAGTGGTGAAACGTCGCTTCAGCTCTGAAAATTCCTGGTGGGCATCGACCGTCCAATAGATTCCTGCCAGATCTTCTTGGTGAGTGCATTAATTGGAGCCGCGATAGAGCCGAAATTCAGGAGGAAGCGGCGATAAAAGTTCTGAAACCCCATGAAGCGCCGTACCTGTTTGACTGTAGACGGTTTGGGCCATTCTGCAGCTGCCTGAACTTTACTAGGGTCCATTTCAACCCTGGATGGCGTAAGCATATAGTCCGAAAACTACACCTCGTCTTTATGGAATTCACATTTTTCGGGCTTGGCGTACAGGTGATATTCCAGAAGGCGTCTGAGTACTCTCCGGACATTCTGGACATGCTCCTGATGAGAGCGGGAATAGATAAGGATGTCATCTATATTCACAAACACAAACTGGTTCAACGTGTCCCTGAGCACATCGTTAACCAGGGCCTGGAATACAGCGGGGACATTGGCCAGACCAAATGGTATCACCAGGTATTCGTAGTGGCTATTAGAGGTGCTGAAAGCCGATTTTCACTCATTCCCTGCTCTTATACTTATGTAAGGATTGGGCAGATCAATTTTGGAAAACATTGTTGCTCCTGGAGATCTTCAAACGCAGAAGCCCGCAAGGAAAGAGGGTAGCGGTTCTTTACAGTGGTGTTGTTCAAGTGCCGATAATCGATGCAGGGACAGAGCCTGCAATCTTTCTTGCTCATAAAAAAGAAGACCGCTGCTGCTGGCGAGGTTGGTGGATGGATAAACCCCATGCTCAATGCCTCATTACTGTATTCCTATGGCCAGCGTTTCAGAACGAGAGAGGAAAAAGAGCAGGCCCCGGTGAGGACTAGTGCCAGGTAGGAGGTCTACTTCACAGTCGTATGGCCGGTGTGGGGGCAGGGTGGTGGTCTTTCTTTTACTGAAAACCTCAAGGAGATTCTCATATTCATCCGGAATCCCAGACAGGTCCTCATGCTTAGCTGACACAGTATGGGATTCGTTGGAATGGAGCTTGAGCTGGACCCAGAGAGATAGACATACATGCCGTTCCCCACTCTTGGAGTACCTGCAGAGACCAATCGATCCGTCGGTTATATCGGGATGAGCAGGGGAGACCAAGCACCAGTGGCAGTTCAGGTGAATTAACCAGATAGAAAGATATTTCTTCATGATGGTTGCCTTCGAGCAGCAGTTGGATGGGTTTGGTGGAAAGATGGATGAGGCCGGTTGCCAGAGGTCGACCATCCAGCACCTTGACGTTGATCTTTTCTCTTAATTCCTGGATTGGAACTCTCCATCTTTGAGCGAGGTAGATGTCCATAATGTTCCCGGCTTTAGCAGAGTCAAAAACGCCTTAAGTTCATGGTTTGAGACCTCCATGACAAGGAAGCTGACTGAAGAGAGAACCGACCGATCAGGATTCCGCTCCCTGCTGACGGATGTCCTCTTTTAGGACGCTTGGGGCATGCCACCTGGAAGTGTCCTGGATCACCACAATAGAGGTAAGAATCTGTTCGCCGACGCCGCTCTCTTTCTTCCTGAGACAGGCGCATGCGCCCCACTTGCATAATCTCCTCCGTGGGCTGGGCGCTGGGTGGTGAGGGAGGGGGAGAGGGTGAGGAAAGATGGTGATCATGTGAAGGAGGGGGACAGGGCAAGGAAAGACACTGTTCTGGCGGCGCGTAGGAAGTTTGAAACATTCTTTCCCTGTGCTACTTAATTACCCGGTCGTCAACTCGGAAAGCCGGCTTAATCAGGTCATCCAGACTATCCTGCTTGTCCCGGACAGCGATCTCATGCCGGACCCCTACGTTCAGTCCACGCTGAAAGGCAGTGAGGAGAGATCACTCATTCTCTCCCGTCTCTGCTGCAAGGGTACGGAATTTCACTGTACAGGCTCTCACTGTTCCTCTGCCTTGGCACAGGTCGAAGAGTCGGAGAGCAGCCTCCTGACCTCGTACTGGAAGATCGAATACCCTTCTTAACTCCGCCACGAAATGTCGGAACGATTGGTCTGCGGGGTACCCTTGCTCCTGAAATGCGTTGAACAGGCTGAGTGGAGGTCTGTCAAGAAGATTGACCATATACGCCAATTTTCGCGCAACATCACCAAAACGACCAGGCTGGGCTTGGGATGTCAGCTCGCAATGAACAATAAAATTCCTACAACCATCGGGATCACCAGAATATCTGCCTGGTGGTAGAATACTCGGTCCCTGTATGGTTGTGGGAGTCCGTTCTGGTCCGGGTGCGGGAACGGGAGCATTAATGGTACAGATTATAGGGGCAGCTGAAAAGGAGGACTGCCAGATGCTGGGAGTGGGACTGAGACAGCCTGAAGCTGCTGAATTGAGTTGGCGAGTTCGTTAATGGCTGTCAGCTGATGCTGGCTGTTCACAGTAATTTCGTGGACGGCGGCCATGAGTGCGGAAACCACAGACACCTGAGTCCGATTGTCTATGGTGACCTGTTGAACAGTTGCGGCTGGAGACGATACCTGTTACTGCAAGTGAGACTCGGCTTGGTGGCGCGAGGTGATCTGCCTCATTGCCTCCGTAACTTCACTGAGAGCAGATTGCATTGCCTGTCGCCTGTCTCCTACTTGACCACTGAATCTCACGGCCAAGGTCAGCTGCTCTCTCTCTGCTGGCTCCATCTTTCTATGGTCGAGATTTGCTGTTATCTTGTTCGGATATGGCCCAAGTTCGGAGTGAGAGACACTGAAGCAGGGCGATAGTTCACAAACTTTGTTGCGAACAGTGTTAAAGGGAAAATAAACAATAAACGCTGGGACAAATAGGGCCATCGGCTAAAACTCTCAAATGGGAAAGGAAGCCTTTACCGCCGCTGAAAAGAAAATCTAAACATTAAACGATTACCACTAGTCTAACAAATCAGTTGACTCAGAAGTCCAATTTTTTAGGGAAGGCCGAAAGCAAACATGCAGCGAAGCGTTGCTGTGCTCTGTGCAAGTCCCGACAAGCACTACGACAAGTACGGAATTAAATGCTGTCACGATTAAATAACAATTAGCTGATATGTGCAAATTCACAAGCACAATTGCCTTACCTACTACGCTGCCGAATCGGTGGTTGTGACACGACCTCAGGGGGCTTTAAGGTGTATAATACAGACCTTACCGTTGCGTCCTGATAACTATGGAAAGCCGGGGAAGAAAATGCCCATGGCTTTGCAGAGGAATAATTTGGATGTGAATGTGTTTCTTTATTTTCCTGTCAACTCCTGAAGGAAAACGTACCTGAATGTAGTATTTGTGACATGTACGTACTTTGATAATAAATTTACTTTCAACTTAGAACATACAGTATTCTCTGCGTCACATTCATTCTCACAGAGTTTCACTTTTCTAAATGTCATGAAGCTGACGCATCCTATACCTTTCAGGTGCCACATTTTTCTCGTTCATTTCCCTTTACAATACATATTACACCCATCCATTTTACAGTAGTTACTCCGCTATCTATAAAACAGTAATTTCAATTTGATCTCCATAGCTGGCGTACATTACGCGCAATGGACAATTAGCCATTTGGCTTCAGTTACTGAAGCCTTTTGAGCACGTGCCAGTTTCACGATAACAGGAGGCACACTGTTGTCCTTCAATGTACCTGTCTCATACTATGGTTATAAAACTGTAGCATTTTCAATAACACTAACGTAATACTTTATCCATACTACGTTTAACTTCTCTCGGTTTTGTCACTGAATGCACTATTCTTCCACACTGATTCGCCGTATATTCTTTGAAAATTCAATGGCCCTCATTGTAGCTTCACTCGTACAAAGTTCAAAGTCCTTAGGAAATTTATGATCGAAGTCACCATATACAACTCCTGGATTCATTTTCTTGCAGATATACACAATAAATTCAGAATAGCACAATAACCATTATAGAATCAGTGAAAGACTGCATCAACTTGCGCGTTAAACTAATGTGCAAAAAACAAAAATCTGAGTAAATCCAAAAAGGCAGAAATAATACAAATAAATAACTAAGCAATAAATATTGAAAACATAAGATGAAGAGCCTTTGAAAGCGAGTCCAGAGATTTCGATTATTTCAATTATCGTGTAGTGAAGTTATCCCATTTGGCTCTAGAGCCTGGTGGTTGAGTGGTAATGACAATTCCTGAAACTGCTGGTGTGAGTTCTAAGGCTCCTGTACCTTCTTCCTGATGGCAGTATTGAGACGAGAGCATGACCTGGATGATGGGGATCCCTAATGATGGATGCTTTCCTGTGATGTATCTTCATGTAATGATGCTCATGGTGGGTAAGGCTTTATTAGTGATGGCCTTGGCCGTATCTACTACTTTTTGTAGGATATTCCGTTCAAGGGCAATAGTATGTACATGCTAGGCTGCTGTGCGTCCTGTCCATACAGTCTACATTACATATCTATAGACGTTTGTCAAAGTTTTAGATGTCATGCCGAATCGGAAACTCCAAAGGAGGAAGAGGCGCTGTCTTGTTTTCGTCACAACTGCACACGTGATAGGCCCGGGACAGGTCCTCCGAAAAGATAACATCGAGGAATTTAAAGAGATACTGATTCTCTCCACTTCAGATCTGTCACAGGGTGGGCGGCATTGGGAGCAAGGGTTGGACCCAAATGCAAGACACATAGAAACATAGAAAATAGGTGCAGGAGTAGGCCATTCGGCCCCTCGAGCCTGCACCTCCATTTATTATGATCATGGCTGATCATCCAACTCAGAACCCCGCCCCAGCCTTCCCTCCATACCCCCTGATCGCCGTAGCCACAAGGGCCATATCTAACTCCCTCTTAAATATAGCCAATGAACTGGCCTCAACTGTTTCCTGTGGCAGAGAATTCCACAGATTCACCACTCTCTGTGTGAAGAAGTTTTTCCTAATCTCGGTCCTAAAAGGCTTCCCCTTTATCCTCAAACTGTGACCCCTCGTTCTGGACTTCCCCAACATCGGGAACAATCTTCCTGCATCTAGCCTGTCCAATCCCTTTAGGATCTTATACGTTTCAATCAGATCCCCCCTCAATTTTCTAAATTCCAACGAGTACAAGCCCAGTTCATCCAGTCTTTCTTCATATGAAAGTCCTGCCATCCCAGGAATCAATCTGGTGAACCTTCTTTGTACTCCCTCTATGGCAAGGATGTCTTTCCTCAGATTAGGGGACCAAAACTGCACACAATACTCCAGGTGTGGTCTCACCAAGGCTTTGTACAACTGCAGTAGTACCTCCCTGCTCCTGTACTCGAATCCTGTCGCTATAAATGCCAGCATACCATTCGCCCTTTTCACCGCCTGCTGTACCTGCATGTCCACTTTCAATGACTGGTGTATAATGACACCCAGGTCTCGTTGCACCTCCCCTTTTCCTAATCGGCCACCATTCAGATAATAATCTGTTTTCCTATTTTTGCCACCAAAGTGGATAACTTCACATTTATCCACATTAAATTGCATCTGCCATGAATTTGCCCAATCACCCAACCTACCCAAGTCACCCTGCATCCTCTTAGCATCCTCCTCACAGCTAACACTGCCACCCAGCTTCGTGTCATCCGCAAACTTGGAGATGCTGCATTTAATTCCCTCATCCAAGTCATCTTGTGAGGTTAATTAAATTTAGTTCATTGTTCGATATCAGGAGAGCTAGGCAGGAGCAGGAGTAGCGAACTGGACAAGGACTGAAGGCTACGACTAGGCTGGGACCAAGGATCTGGGCTAGGACTCGGAATTGGCTCCCAGAATTAGAGGAGACATGAAGAGGCTACGGTATAGACTCCGAGCCCGAGACTGGGCAAGGATCCAGTACCTGGGTCTTGCCGCGTGCTCGGACCCCAGAACCAGGCACGGACATGACATGGGCTAGGGAGAGGAGGAACATGGGAACACAGAGCCTCGGTCTCGGGAGAGCAGGTACATGGAACCACGGACACATATACAGAACAGAGTCGGGACTCCGCTTTGGGTACAGGACATAGGCCCGGGACTCATGACACTCCGCGGGGCAACGGCAAGACGGCCTTTCTTACCCCACGGAGGCGAGGATAAGACAAGACAAGACATGACGCCCTGCTGGACAACGGCAAGATGGCCTGACTTACCCCACGGAGGCGAGGACAGGACAAGACATGACTCCCCGCGGGGCAACGGCAAGACAGCCAGAATTACCCCCACGGAGGCGAGGTACAGACAAGACAAGACATGACCCCCCGCGGAGCAACGGTAAGACGGCCTGACTTACCCCACGGAAGCGAGGAAAAGACAAGAGAAGACCAACACGAATGAACCCCAAACAGTACCTATCTCGCTCCGGTGATGGAACTGGACCGAAGTGCAGACGGGAGCTGCAGAGGAGGGCTAGAGGCGAGGGGGGCAGTGAAGGGATTCGGACAAGGGGGTAGGACAGGAATCACCGACAGCCAGGGCCAGGACTTGACTCAGAACTGGGAAGCGGTCAGGCCCAGGACTTGACTTGGTGCGTGAATGCCGCCAGGGCCAGGTCTTGACTTGGTGCTTGAATGCCGCGAGGGACAGGACTTGTCTTGGTGCTTGAATGCCGCCAGGGCCAGAGCCTCCAGGTAGTGGCGAGCTCCTGACTCGGCCCGGGAACAGGAGACAGAGGTTCTTGATTCCCTCCGGCGGGTTAACTGACGGACCCACCTCGGTGAGGAATCTTTGCAGGCTCGCTTTGGCGAGGTAACTGGACAGGGTTCCTCCGGTGAGGACAGGCGAATTACCGGCACTTGCTTCGGCAGAGACTATGCTTGCTCCGTCCAGATGACATCGGCACACCGGACCTTGGATGACTTTGCAGACGCTCCCGCCCCGAGCGGCTGAAAGCCGGAGAGTATAAACTACCGGTTCAGCCGAGTGTTTATTGCCTCTAATCACCAAAGTCGAGGGACACGGGAAAACAGGGAATCAATGGTTCGGATCGTAACATAAGCAAGGTAAATTTAAAGGGACCCCCATCCAGACCATGACAAGATCCTTCGATGAGAATTGGCTCATGGACCTCTGGCTTCCTCCTCGTGAAGTCAATAATCAGCGCCTTGGTGTTGTTGGCACTCGGTAAGAGATTGTTGCTTTCGCACCACCCAGTCAGATTTTCTGCCTCTCTCCTGTACGCTGATTCGTCATTACCTTTGATTCGGCCTACGACAGTGGTGTCGTTAGCCAACTTGAAGATGACATTGGAGCTGCGCCTCGCCACACAGTTTGAAGTGTAAAGCGGGCAAAACAGGGGGATAATAAAGATTGTTGAGGAGATGTTGTTGGCAACCCCAACTGACTGGTGTCTGCAAGTGAGGGAATCGAGCATCCAATTGTACAAAGAGATATTGAGGCCATTGTCTTGAAGCTTATTGATTAGTTGTGAGCGGATGATGGTATTGAATGCTGAGTTGTATTCGATAAATAGCATCCTGATATATACCTCTCTGCTGTCCATGTGTTCTAAGGTTGAGTGGCGAGCCAACGTAATGTCATCTGCTGCCGATCTGTTGTCTGGTAGATAAACTGGAGCGGACCGAGTCACTCCTGTTGATGTGTTTCATCAAAACCTCTCTAAGCACTTCTTCGCTGTGGATGTAAGTGCTACTGGACGATAGTCCCTCTGACAGGTTACCACGTGCTTCACAGGCAGTGGTGAAGTGAAGTCTGCTTAAAACAACCGGCTACCTCAGACTGCCGAAGCGTGAAGTTAAAGATCTCAATGAACACTCAGTACAGTCATTAGTACTTGACTAGGTACCCCGACTGGGCCCTATGCGTTCAGTCGGTTCATCCTCCTGAAGGCTGCTCACACGTCAGCCTGAGAGACTGAAATACCAGTATGATCGGGGCCTGTGGGCGGTCATCATGTTCCTCCATGTTTTGTCGGTCAAAGCGAGCAAAGAATGCTGAGCTCATTTGTGACAGAAGCCCTTTTGTCAGCCATGCCGTTTGATTTTACTTTATAAGATGTGATAATATCCAGGCTCTGCCAGACTGTCGAGTATCATTCGTTGATTCAAGTGCTGCTTCGTCCGCTTTATGGGCGACATACGGGACCAATTCTTTATCACTGAGATAATAATAGTCCTCATGCCACAAAAGATCAAGTTCAGCCACTGTTTATTCCGTAGTCGACTGTTTATATTCTCGTCTCAGAAACATGCAAGGGAAAATGCGTCTTCAGTCAGACAACCAGACGTTATATATGAAGAACAGAATTGGATTATTTGGCCCATTCAGTCTGCTCTGTCATTTCATCATGGCTGACCGACTTCCTTCTCAGCCCAAGAGTCTGCCTTCTCCCGGTATCCCTTCATGTCATGACTAATCAAGAATATATTATGACCTATTTAAATATACCGTATGACCTGGCGTCCATAGTCACCTATGACAATGAACTCCACAGATTCACCAATCTCTGGCTGAAGAAATAACTCCTTATATCCGTTCTCAATGGAAGTTCCTCTGTTCTGAGACTGCATCCTCTGGTCTTAGACTCCCCAATCATAGGAAACATTCTCTCCGCATTCACCCTATCGAGGCCTTTCAGCATTTGATTGGGTTCAATGAGACTCTGCGCCCCGTTCTTAAGAATTGAAGAGCCCGATGGTTGAAGGGTACTAACTACTCTTGACCCTGCTGATGGGAGTCCTGGGGCACTTGTTCTTTCTCCCTCAAGGCAGCAGCGAGAAAAGAGAATGGCGTGGATGTCGACGATATTTGTTGATGGATGCTGCTTTCCTGCGACAGCGTTTCATGACTTGTGCTCAATGGTTGAGAGGGTTTTACACGTGATGTACGGGGCCAAATCCACTACCTTTTCCAGGATTTTTCCGCTCAGGCGCATTGGTGTTCCCATACCAGGCCCTAATTCAGCCAGGGGATAAACATTCCACTGTACATCTATAGACGTTTGTGAAGGTTTTGGATGACATGCCGAATCTCCGCAGACTTCTCAGAAAGCAGAGGCGCTATGTTTTCAATTTTTTGGCAGTTGCATTTATATGATGGTCCAGAACAAAAAGTGACATCAAGGAGTTTAAAGTTGCTGAACTTCTCCGTTTCTGATATGCCGAATCAGTTCCTTGGTCTTGCTGACATTGACAGGACGGTCTATAATACGTAATAATAGAGAAAAAACGCGAATGAAAGCACGTAATTATATTAAATATTTCAATTTTTAAAAGGTAATACTGTACAAGAAATAGAAATGAAACCTTAGTGCGGTAGAATGCATGTGTTCTGTGTATATTCTGAAATCGGATGGCAGAGGGAAAGAAGCTGTTCCTGAATCGTTGGACACAGAAGATGGAAGAGTACAGCACATCAATAGGCCACTCCGCCCACAACTTTGTACCAAAACAGTTAAAAAGTGAATCAAGAATACCCAAGCACTAATCCCTCTAACCTATACCATATCCATATTCCTCCATCTTCCTTATATCAATGTGCATACCCAAGCATCTCTTAAAAAAAACTTTAATATATTTGCATCTACCACCATACCAGGCAGCGCATTCCAGTCATCCAGCTCTCTCGGTGTAAAACACTTACTCTTCACATTTCCCTTGAACCTAGCCCCTCTCATCTTCGATGTGTGCCCTCCGGTATGAGATATTTCAACCGAGGGAAACAGGTGCTGTCTGTCCACACTATCTATCCTTCTCTAGTCTTGTAAATTTCCATCAGATCTCCCCTCAGTCTCCGATGTTTCAGATAAAACAACCCAATTTTATTCAACCAATAAAAGCAATCACTTCATAATCCTTCTTAATCACCTTAGCAACTTTCAAGGAGCTTTCAACTTGGATCCCAAGGCTTCTTCCCTGAGCAAAGCAGTTAAGGACCTTGCTTTCATCAGTGTTTTGTCTCCTTTTATTTGCCCTACCGCGGTTCAACACCTCACATTTATCTGTATTAATCTCAATCTGGAATTTCTCAACCCATTTCTGCAACTAGCCGGTGTCGTGCTGTATTCTTTACCAGTATTCTACACTCTCAGCAACTCCACCAATCTTGGTATCAAACACCTACATTTTCATCCAGGTAATTTAAATCCATTGGAGAGCTACAATCAGCGTTGGGAGCAGAGCACTGAGAGGAGATTACGCGCAGATGGGTGAAGGTTCGCGGGCGTTCAGACATTCCAGAGGTACAATTAGCGAAGCACCGAGAATGTAATACGAGTACAGAAGGGGCAAGTGGGGCGACCATTGTTATGAGTAGGAGCGTCTCGCTTTGAATCAAATGGCTTTGGCTCAAATAGCTTTGACGAGAAGAGACTGAGGCCAAAGACGCAGAACGATTTATTGGTTGTATGGGACTCGATAGTTAGGGAGTTCAGAAAGGACATTCTACGGCAGCAAAAGAGACCCCAGGATGGCGTGTTGCCTCCCGTGTGCTAGAGTCCAGGATGCATTTGAGCGGTTGCAAAATATTCTTGAAAGAGATGGTGAGCGGCCGGAGATCGTGGTACATGATTGTACCAAAGACATAGGCAGGAGACAGGTAGAGGTCCTGCGTGGCAAGTGTAGGGTGCTGAAAGGAGGCCGAAGAGCGGGACCTGCAAAGTGGTAATCTCCGGAGTACTCCCGGTGCCACGAGGTAGTGAGGATCAGAAGAAGATGACAGCACAGATTAATAAATGGCAGAGGAGATCGTGAAAGGGGCAAGGTTTCAAGTTCCTGGATTACTGGAGCATTTTCCTGGGAAGGGGTGATCTCTACAAGAGGGACAGGTTGCACCTGAACTGGAGGGGAACCTGTATCCCGGGAGAAAGGTTTGCTAATGCTATTGGGGCTGGTTTAAGCTTGATTTGCAGCGGGTGGGGGCCAAAATGAAGAGGCAGAGCATGGGATGGTTGGCGCACAAGTAGTGTCAGCTTGTAGGGAGTTTATGAGGAAAGATCGGCAGATGATTGGGCAAAGAAGAACTTAGCCGGATGGTTTGATATGTGTCTATTTTAATGCAATAGGTATCAAAGGCAATGTGGATGAACTTAGTGCGTTCAGCAGTACGTGGAGCTACGATGTTATGGCCATTACAGAGACTTGGATGTCTCAAGGGCAGGAATGGCTGCTGAGTATGCCAGGCATTAGATGTTTTAAATTTACAGGGAAAGAGGAGGAAGAGTTGAGGAGAGGCACTACAAATCAAGGATAGTGTCATAGCTGCAGGAAAGGAGGAGATCATGGAGGGATGATCTATTGAATCATTATGCATGGAAGTCAGAAAAAGGAAGGAGCAATAACTCCAGAGGGTGTTTTAAAGACCCCTCTATAGTAACAAAGGCATCAAGGAGCAGATAGGGAGGCATATTCTGGAGAGGTGCCATAACAATAGGGTTATTGTGATGGGTGATATTAACTTTCCTAATACTTACTGGCATCTTCTGAGAGCAAAGGGTTTAGCTGGGATCCAGTTTGTTAGCAGTGTTCAGGAAGGTTTTTGTAGATGGAGGAGAGTCTGTGTTTGATCTGGTATTGGGAAATGAACTTGTTCAGATCTCTCGGTGGGACAGTATCCTGGAGGTAATCATCACAGCTCTATCTCCATTACCATGGTGCTGGAGAGGGATAGGAGCAGACAATTTGGGAAGACATTTAATTCGGGTAGGCGGAAATGTGACTCTACTAGATAGGAACTTGGGATCATAAATTGGGAGCAGATGTTCTCAGGGAAATGCACGGCAGAAATGTGGCAAATGTTCAAGGAACATTTGCATGACGTTCTGCAGAGGGATTTTCCAGTGAGGCACAGAAAGGATGGCAAAGTAAAACAACCTTGGTGTAGAAGTGATGTAGAAAATCTAGTTAAGAGGAAAAGAAAAGCATACGAAAGGTTCGAGAAGCTAGGTACTGTTAGAGCTTTAGAAAATTACAAGGGTGCGAGGAAGGAGCTCGAGAGTGCGGTTAAGAGAGCTAGAAGGGGCCATGAGAAGGCATTGGCTAGAAGGACGCAGGAAAACCCCAAGGCATTCTACAGGTATGTGAAGAGCAAGAGGATGATCCTTGTGCGAATAGGACCAATCAGGTGCGATAGTGAAGCATGTGTATCGAGCCAGAGGAGATAACGGAGGTTCTTAATGAATATCTTGCTTCAATATTCACCAGTGAAAAGGACCTTGACAATTGGGAGGATGACTTACCCTAGGCTACTGTGGGAAGCGAGGGGGGAGATTGTTACCCCTATAGCGCTGATCTTTGCATCATCAGTAGAGTCGGGAGAAGTACCAGAGGATTGACAAATTGTAAACGTTGTACCCTTTTTCAAGAAAGGCAGTAGAGATAACCCAGGAAATTATAGTCCAATGATTCTTACTTCATTTGTGGACAAGTTGTTGCAGAAGATCCTGAGAAGGAGTATTAATGGATTTTAGAGAGACATAATCTGATTAGGGATAGTCAGCATGGCTATGTCAAGGGCAGTTCGTGCCTTACGAACCTGATTGAATTCTTTCAGGCTGAAACAAAACACATTGATGAAGGTAGAGCAGTGGATGTAGTGGTTACAGATTTTAGTAAGGCAGTTGATCAGGTTTCCCATGCGAGGCTCATACAGAAAGTAAGGAAGCGTGGAATCCAACGAGAGATAGCTTTGTGGATCTATAAACAAAGTGTAGTTGCAGATGGTTGGTATTCTGCATGGAGGACGGTAACTAGTGATGTTGCACAGGGATGTGTTCTGGGACATCCCCCCCCCCCCCCCGCTTTGTGATTTTTATATATGACCTGGATGAGGAAGTAGAAGGGTGGGTTAGTAAGTTTGCTGATGACACAAAATTTGGGGTTCTTGTGGATAGTCTGGAGGGTTGTCGGAGGTTACAGTGTAACATTGATACGACACGGAACATGGCTATGAAGTGGCAGATGGAGTTCAACCCAGATAAATGTGATGTGGTCAATTTCGGGAGGTCAAATTTAAAGAAAGAATCAAATATTAATTGTAAGACTCTTGACAGTGTGGAGGATCAGCGTGATCTTGGGGTCCGTGTCCATAGGATACTCAAAGCTACTGCGCGGGTTGACAGTATTGTTAAGAAGGCGTATGGTGTGTTGGCCTTCATCAACCGTGTGACTGAGTTCAAGAACCGTGAGCTAAAGTTACAGCTACGGAAGACCTTTGTCAGACCCCACTTGAAGTATTGTGTTCAGTTATGGTCACCTCACTACAGAAAGGGTATGGATTCTAGAGAGCGTGCGGAGGAGATTTACTAGGATGTTTCCTGGATTGGAGAGCACGTTTATGAGAATAAGTTGAGTGAACTTGGCCGTTTCTCCTTCAATAAGTCCCTTCAACCACTATCCGCTGTCTTCCGGGAGCAAGCGTGTTCTGAATGCAAACGGCGCATTCGTTGCGGACCCTTGGATTTGCTCCTACGAGGGACTTTATAAAACATCTCACTAAAAATCTATGTAGACAACACCCACTGTTCTACGCTCATCAGTCTCTCTAGTTACCCTGGCAGAAACTCAGTCAAGTCATGAATCCATGACCTGCCACGTACAAGACTATGATGTCTTTTCCCAATTAAGCTATGGGTTTCCAAATGCTCATATATTCTATCACTCAGAATTTTCTCCAGCAATTTCCCTGCAACTGACGTGAGACTCATCGGACTATAGCTCGCACTATTTTCTCTTGTTCTCATTAGCCATGCGCCATTTCTCCGGGACCTCACGTGGCTAGAGAGGACACAAAGATACTGGTCAAGGTCCAGCAATCAGATGTCTTGCCTCCTTTAATGAACTAGGGTAAATCTCATCAGACCCCAGGGAACTATCTTTCGGAGTCCCGACAGTTCTTCTTCCTTGACCACTAAGCATCCCTACGTATTTATATAGTCAGCACTGACCTCTTGGTCCGACATATTCTTTTTCTTGGTAAACACTGAAGCAAAGTACTCATTAAATACCTCACTCACATTTTATCCATTCTCGCAAATGTTGCCCGCTTTATTCTTCAGTGGTCCCACCCTCTCCCGAGTTGTCCTCTTACTTTTGATGTATGTATAGAATGCATTGGAATTCACAATCAAACTTTCCTTTCCAGGGACTTTACATGACTCCTCCTGGCTTTCCGAATTCACTTCTTTACTTATTTTCTGGCTTCTTTATACTCCTCATGTGCTTCGTTTGAGTCTGACTTCCGAAGCTTTACATATCTTCCCTTTATCATCTTGACCAAATTCATTACCTCCCTGGACATCCAAGATTGTCTAACCTTTCTATCCCCGTCATTTTTCTAACAGGAATATATAATTCCTGCACTCTGTGCAATTGATATTTAACCGCACAGTCCACATGTCCGATGTGGACATGCTGGAGAAAAGATATTCATACTTAACGCTTCTTAGTTCCTGCCCAATGCCTTGTAATTTGCCATACCTCAATTTAAGACTCTTCACAAGGACTATGCCTATCTTTATCGAAAGCTATCCTGAAACTAAAGGGGTTATGGTCACTGTTCCCGAGCTGTTCATCCACTGATCAATCACCTGGCCAGGCTCATTACCGAACACTAGGTCCATTACGACCCCTCCTGTCGTTGGACAATCTATAAATTGATTTAAGAAACCTTCCTGGATAGACTTAACAGATATAGCCCAATATACACAACTCGCACTGAAAAGGTTCTACTTTATATTAGGGAAGTTGAAATCCTCCATGACAACAGCCCTCTAATTATTGCGCATTTCTTTAGTCTGGTCCTCAATGTCCCGGTGGCTATTGGTGGGGGGGGGGGGCGTTTTAGTGGCTTGGGGGCGGTGGTCTGTGGTAGAATCCCATCAGGGTGGTTGCACCCTTCCTATTTCCTATTTCCACCCGAATGGACTCAATGTCTCACCCGTCCAATATGACTCCTGCAGTTGTGATATTTTCCCTGATTAGTCGAGCGAATCCATCGTTTTTTTTAACCTTCTCCTGTATCTCCTCTAAAGCTTCAAACCCTCGTACATTAATAATCTATTCCTGCTCATCTGTCAACCAAGTTTCAATAATGGCTTCAACATCGTAGTTTCATGTACTGATCCATGCTCTAATTTCATCACCATTATGCATAATACTTCTGGCATTCAAATATATATACTTCAAACTATCCAACCCATCAAACATATTATTTCGATTTTGCCTTTCAGAACTTTTTCAGAAACCTACCTTTCGGTCAGATCCTTTGCTTCGGCTTCCAACCCCCTGCAAAGGTAGCCTGAAGTCTCCGGAGTAACATGAACAAACCTCCCAGCCAGGATGGTGATTCCCATTCTTTTCGGGTAAAACTCATCACTCTCGTACTGGCTACCCCTTCCCCAGGAAATGTTCCAATGATCGAAGAACTTGAATGCTCTGCAGCTAGCGATCACGATGCCATTAGTTTCAAAGTAAATGTGCAAAAACATAGGTCAGCTCCGCGGTTGAGATTCCAAAATGGAGAAAGGCCAATTTTAGTGTATCAGAAACTGTGAATTGGGACACGCCGTTTTCTGACAAACGTGTACTTGCTAAGTGGGAGGCCTTCAAAAGTGAAATTTCGAGCGTACAAAGCGTTTATTCGTCTGTCATAATAAAAAAAAAGTAAAGGTAACAGCTTTAGGAAACCTTGGTTTTCAAGAGATATTCAGAACCTGGGGAAGTAAAAGAAGGAGCAATAGGCCGCTAGGAACAAATGTGGTTTTATATGCTGTATAAGGAATGTAAGAGGACACTTAAGAAAGAAATCAGGAGACTGCAGGATGGCATGTGTTTTCCCTAGCAGACAAACTGAAAGCGAATCCCAAATGATTGCCCAGATACGTTAAGAGCAAAGGAATTGCAATGGACAAAATTGGTCCTCTGGAAGTTCAGAGTAGTAATCCATGTGTGGAGCCAAAAGAGATGTGGGAGATTTTAAATGATTATTACATCTATATTTACTCAGAAGCTGGACACAGAGTCTATATAAGTCAGGCGAAACGGCATCAATTTGATGGAGTCTACACGGTCAACGCAGAAATTGCTGAGGCTCCTAGCAGAGATATTTACATCACTCTTTGCGACCAGCTTCATGCTAGGAGATTGGAGGACAGCCGAAGATGTTCCACTGTTTAAGAAGAGCTCTAAAAATGAACAAGAATTATTAACCATGTGCCTGACATCAGTAGCAGGAAATATACTGGAAGGTATTCTAAGATACCGGATATGTACGTATCTGGACAGACATGGCCTGATTAATGATAGTCAGCAGGGCTTCGGGCGTGGTACGTGATGTCTAAACAAGCTCCTTAGGGTCCGATTCTGTGCTCAAATGTTTTCTGATTAGTACCATGACCGTTTGGAGAAAGAAATTCGTTCTAATCTCCATTATAAATAGATGTCCTCTGTTAGGAAGCGGTGCCCTTTCGTTCTGGACAGCCCCCACCCCCACCATAGGAAAATCCTCTCCACATCCAGTCCATCTAGGCCTGACAACATTTCAAATGTTTCATTGAGATATCTACTCATTCTTCTAACTCCCCAACTTAAATTCCTCCATATACCTGCCTAGTAGTCTCATAAACTTCACCACTGTATCTGCCTCCACGACTGACTCAGGCAGTGCATTCCATGCACCAACCACTCTGAGTAAAAAACCTTCCTCTAATATCCCCCTTGAACTTCCCACCCCTTACCTTAAAGACATGTCCTCTTGTATTGAGCAGTGGTGCCTTGGGGAAGAGGCGCTGGCTATCCACTCTATCTATTCCTCTTATTATCTTGTACACCTCTATCATGTCTCCTCTCATCCTCCTTCTCTCCAAAGAGTAAAAGTCTAGCTCCCTTAATCTCTGATCATAATGCATAGTTTCTAAACCAGGCAGCATCTTGGTAAATCTCCTCTGTACCCTTTCCAATATTTCCACATCCTTCCTGTAGTGAGGCGACTGGTACTGGACACAGTACTCCAAGTGTGGCCTAACCAGTGTTTTATAGAGCTGAATCATTGCATCCCGACTCTTAAACTCCATCCCTCGACTTATGAAAGCTAACACTCCATAAGCTTTCTTAACTACCCTGTCCACCTGTGAGGCAACTGTCAGGGATCTGTGGACATGTACCCCCAGATCCCTCTGCTCCTCCACACTACCAAGTATCCTGCCATTTGCTTTGTACTCTGCTTTGGAGTTTGTCCTTCCAAAGTGTACCACCTCACACTTCTCTGGGTTGTACTCCATCTGCCACTTCTCAGTACACTTCTGCATCCTATCAATGTCTTTCTGCAATCTTTGACAATCCTCTACACTATCTACAACACAACCGACCTTTGTGTCGTCTGCAAACTTGCCAACCCACCCTTCTACCCCCACATGCAGGTCGTTAATAAAAATCACGAAAAGTCGAGGTTCCAGAACAGATCCTTGTGGGACACCACTAGTCGCAATCCTCCAATATGAATGTACTCCCTCCACCACGACCCTCTGCCTTCTGCAGGCAAGCCAATTCTGAATTCACCTGGCCAAACTTTCCTGGATCCCATGCCTTCTGACTTTCTGAATAAGCCTACCATGTGGAACCTTGTCAAATGCCTTACTAAAATCCATATAGATCACATCCACTGCACTACCCTCATCTATATGCCTGACCATCTCCTCAAAGAACTGTCAGACTTGTTAGACACGATCTGCCCTTTACAAAGCCATGCTACACTACACTTGATCTTAGCCAAAAGGCCGAGAAGCGATAGCCATGCTGACTCTCCCTGATCAGACCATGATTCTCTAAATGCCCATAGATCCTATCTCTAAGAATCTTCTCCTACAGCTTTCCCACCACAGACGTAATGCTCACTGGTCTATAATTACCCGGACTATCCCTACTGCCTTTTTTGAACAAGGGGACGACATTCGCCTTCCTCCATTCCTCCGGTACCATTCCCGTGGACAATGAAGACGTAAAGATCCTAGTCAGAGGCACAGCAATCTCTTCCCTCGCCTCGTGCAGCAGC
Organism: Mobula hypostoma; assembly: GCF_963921235.1. Classification (NCBI taxonomy): domain Eukaryota; kingdom Metazoa; phylum Chordata; class Chondrichthyes; order Myliobatiformes; family Myliobatidae; genus Mobula; species Mobula hypostoma. The sequence goes on from NC_086106.1 coordinate 26,703,767, forward strand.
CTGGGGAATATTCCGTGATGCCCCGGGGACTTATCCGTCCTAATGTATTTAAACAACTCCAACACCTCCTCTCCATTAATATCAACATGCTCCAGAACATCAACCTCACTCATATTGTCCTCACCATCATCAAGTTCCCTCTCATTGGTCAATACCGAAGAGAGGTATTCATTGAGGACCTCTTTCACTTCCACAGCCTCCAGGCACATCTTCCCACCTTCATCTCTAGTCGGCCCTAACTTCACTCCAGTCATCCTCTTTTTGTTCAGATAATTGAAGAATGCCTTATGGTTTTCCTTTACCCTATCGCTAAGTCCTTCTCATGCCCACTTCTTGCTCTTCTCAGCCCCTTCTTAAGCTCCTTTCTTGCTTCCCTATATTACTCAATAGACCAATCTGATCCTTGCTTCCTAAACCTCATGTATGCTGCCTTCTTCCACCTGATTAGATTTTCCACCTCACTTGTCACCCATGGTTCCTTCACCCTACCATTCTTTATCTTCCTCACCGGGACAAATTTATCTCTAACATCCCGCAAGAGATCTCTAAACATTGACCACATGTCCATAGTACATTTCCCTGCAAAGACATCATCCCAATTTACACCCGCAAGTTCTAGCCTGAAAGCCTCATAATTTGCCTTTTCCCAATTAAAAAATTCCTGTCCTTTCTGATTCTATGTCAGCAAGACGAAGGAATTGGTTGTTGACTTCAGAAGAAAATGTCTATCCACGGCCTCCTCTGCTGTAAAGATGAAGCCACATTCAGGTTGGAGGAACAACACTTTATATTCCGTCTGGGTAGCCTCCAACCTGATGGCATGAACACTGACTTCTCTAACTTCCGCTAATGCCCCAGCCCCCCTCGTACCCCACCCGTTATTTATATACAGACATTCTTTCTCTCACACTCTCTTTTTTCTCCCTCTGTCCCTCTGACTATACCCCCTGCCCATCCTCTGGGCTTTCCACCCCTCCCCCTTTCCTTCTCCCTGGGCCTCCTGTCCCATGATCCTCTCATACTCCTTTTGCCAATCACCTGTAGATCTCTTGGCTCCATCCCTCCCCCTCCTGTCTTCTCCTATCATTTTGGCTCTCCCCCTCCCCGTCCCACTTTCAAATCTCTTACTAGCACTTCCTTCAGTTAGTCCTGTTGAAGGGTCTCGGCCCGAAACGTCGACTGTAACTCTTCCTAGAGATGCTGCCTGGCCTGCTGCGTTCACCAGCGACTTTGATGTGTGTTGCCCGGACTCCATGGACCGGATCATGACATGTCATGCTGAATCTTTGGAAACTCCAAGTGAAATAGACGCGCTGTCATTCCTTCTTCACAATTACACTTACGTGCTGGGCCTAGGAAGTTGCTCAGAAATGATAACACCGAATAACTTAAAGTTGACTGTATCATGGACCTCTGTTTTCCTCCTCCTGAAGTCAATAATCAGCTCCAGGTTCTTGCTGGCATTCAATAAGTGATTGTTACTGTGGCACCACATAGCCAGATTTTCAATCTTCCTCATATGTCCTGTTTCGTCACCACCTTTCATTTGGCCGGCGACAGTGATGACGTAAGCAGCCTTCAATATGGCACTGGGGCAGCGGCTAGCCCTACAGTCATTAGTATAAAGCAAGCACAACAGATGGCTAAGCTCACCGCCTCGTGTTGTAATCTATGCTGAAAGAGATTGCGCAGGAGATGTTCTTGCCAATCCGAATTGACTGGGGTCTACAAGTGGCGAAATCGAAGAGAAAGTGTGATGGTATCTGTTGTGGACCTGTTGTTCCGATAGGCAAACTTGCGAGGATCCAAGTCGCTTCTCAGGCAGAAGATGATATGTTTCATCACCAAGTTCTCAAACCACTTTAACACTGTGGATGTAAGTGTCATAGTCCGATCGGTGAAGTCCTCATTCCAGTTCACGTACCGGTCCATCGATCCTTATTCCAGGTTTTCTGGTTTTCCTTTGTTCTGTTGGGTGCTCTGACTGAGGCACATGATTCTCGTCTGGGCAGACACATAAATACCTCCGGAGACCAGACGTAGCTGCTGGATTGTTCCTGTCCAAACCCGCTGTCTGAATCCCTTCCCTGCCCCTTCCTCCTGAAGCCTAGCCCTACAACCAGTGTGTGAAGCCTTACTTCGTCTGAAGCCTTGACTCGCGGGGTCCCGCTTTCCCAGCCAAAGTCCGAGCCCAAGTCTGTGTTCTTGTCCCAGCTCCAAGTCTGCATTCAGTCACGATCCTAGCTCTAGTCTCTATTCCTGTCCAGTTCCTAGTTCTTCAGTGTCTGTGTCTTGAATTTGGGTCCGCCATCAACGCCCCCCTTATGACAGTAAGTGCTACTGAACGACAATCATTGAGGAAAGTTCCCACTGTTTTCTGAGGCACCGTTGTAAGTGGAGTCTGGTTGAAGCAGCTGGGTACCTCAGACTCCCGAAGGGAGAGGTTCAAATTCTCAGTGAACACTCCGGCCATTTAATCAGCACAGTCTTTATTTCTCGGCTAAGTACCCCATCTGGGCCGGATGTTTTCGTTGGTTCGCCCTCCTGAAGGTTGTTCTCAACTCGCTCTCAGAGACTGAAATCATCGGATCACTGGGGGAGGGGTCTCTTCCTCCATGTTGTGACGCTGAAAGCAAGCAAAGAAGGCATTGAGCTCATCTGGAAGGGAAGCCTGTGTCGTTTGTTTTTAAGTTATAAGACGTGATCGTATTCAAGCCCTGGAAGAATCGTCGGACCTGCTTCATTGATTCAAGTTTAGTCCAGAATTGCCGCTTCGCTCGTGAGATGGCTTTACGGGCAACAATGAGGACAATTTACTGTTCGTGATTTTACAATCGTTCATATGATAGGTAAAATCAAGTTCAACCATTCCTTATTCAGTAGTCTAGTGTTTGTATTCCTGTCACAGAAACAGGCAAATCAAAATGGTTCCTCAATTGCTCAATTATAAGTTATATACAGAGCAGAAGAATTAAGCCATTTGGGCCATTTAGTCTGCTCAGCCATTTTATCGTGGTTGATCTATTTCTCTCTCAGCTACTATTTCCTACCCTTTCCCCGTATCCCACCATGCCCTGATTAGTCAAGCACCTATCACACTCTGCCTTAAATATACCCGATGACTTGACGTCCACAACCCCCTGTGGGAACGAATTCCACGGATTCACCAGTCTGTGGATGAAGATACTTTCCTCCTCTCCGTTCAAAATGGACATCCCACTATTCTGTGGTTCTGTCTTTTGCCCTGAGACTCCCCAACCAGAGACAACATCCTCTCCACACCCAGTCTATCGAAGCCGCTCAACATTCGAAGGTTTTATTGAGGTCAGCCCACACTCATATGTTTGAATAATAATGTATACCGGCCCATTGCCAACAAACTCCACTCATATGATAAGACTTTCAGAAATACAATCAGAATCAGCTTTAATATCGCCGGAATATGTCGTGAAAGTTGTTAATTATGCTGGAGCAGCACAATGCAATACAAGGTTCAAAAGTTCGAAATGAAATTTATTTTCAGAGTACAGACGTGTCACCAAATATAACCCTGAAATTAATTTTCCGTCGTGAATCCTCATATACTGTATTGTAAACAGTATCAGTAAAACAGCAAGAGCAGAGAAGACAACAAACTGTTTAGATGCAAATAAAGAGCAATCGCAATAAATAATGGGAGCATGAAATAACGGTAACGTGTTCCTTAAAGTGAGATCATTGGTTTTGGAAACATCTCAATAGATGGTTGCAATGATCTTCCTTTGTTCTAGAGGCTGGTGATATAGGGGTTGCAACTGTTCTTGAATTTCCACAGACTCCTCAGGACGTTGAGATGCTATCTGTGCAATTTCTTTGCAATTATATTCACATAGACAATAGACAATAGGTGCAGAAGTAGACCATTCGGTCCTTCGAGCCTGCATCGCCATTCTGAGATCATGGCTGATCATCAATACCCGTTTCCTGTCTTGTCCCCATAACCCTTGATTCCCCTATCCATATGATGCCTATCTAGCTCCTTCTTGAAAGCATCCAGAGAATTGGCCTCCACTGCCTTCTGAGGCAGCGCGTTCCACACGTCAACAACTCTCTGGGAGAAGAAAATCCTCCTCAACTCTGACCTAACTGACCTATCCCTTAATCTTAAATCATACCCTCTGGTACTGGACTCTCCCAGCATCTGGAACATATTTCCTGCCTCTATCTTGTCCAATCCCTTAATAATCTTATATGTCCAATCAGATCCCCCCTCAATCTCCTTAATTCCAGCGTGTACAAGCCCAGTCTCTCTAACCTCTCTGCGTAAGACATTCCGGACATCCCAGGAAGTAACCTAGTGAACCTACGCTGCACCTCCTCCATAGCCAGGATGTCCTTCCTTAACACTGGAGACCAAAACTGCACACAATACTCCAGGTGTGGTCTCACCAGGGCCCTGTACAAATGCAAAAGGATTTCCTTGCTCTTGTACTCAATTCCCTCTGTAATAAAGGCCAATATTCCATTAGCCTTCTTCACTGCCTGCTGCACTTGCTCATTCACCTTCAGAGACTGATGAACAAGTACTCCTAGATCTCTTTGTATTTCTCCCTTACCTAACTCCACACCATTCAGATAATAATCTGCCTTCCTGTTCTTGCTCCCAAAGTGAATAACCTTGCACTTATTCACATTAAACGCCATCTGCCAAGTTTCTGCCCACTCACCCAACCTATCCAAGTCACCTTGAATTCTCCTAACATCCTCATCACATGTCACTCTGCCACCCAGCTTAGTATCATCAGCAAACTTGCTGATGTTATTCACAATGTCTTCCTCTAAATCATTGACGTAAATCATAAACAGCTGAGGTCCCAATACAGAACCCTTTGGCACCCCACTAGTCACCACCTGCCATTCCGAGAAACACCCACTCACTGCCACCCTTTGCTTTCTATCTGACAACCAGTTTTCTATGCATGTCAATATCCTCCCCCACCAATGCCATGAACTCTGATTTTTACCCACCAATCTCCTATGTGGTACCTTATCAAATGCCTTCTGAAAGTTAAGGTACACCACATCCACTGGATCTCCCCCGTCTATCTTCCTGGTTACATCCTCGAATAACTCCAATAGATTAGTCAAGCATGATTTGCCCTTGGCAAATCCATGCTGGCTCGGCCCAGTCCTATCACTGCTATCAAGATATGCCGCTATTTCATCTTTAATAATGAACTCCAGCACCATCCCCACTACTGATGTTAGGCTAACAGGACGATAGTTCTCTGTTTTCTCCCTCCCTCCTTTCTTACAAAGTGGGATAACATTAGCCATTCGCCAATCCTCAGGAACTGATGCTGAATCTAAGGAACATTGGAAAATGATCACCAATGCATCCGCAATTTCCAGAACCACCTCCTTTAGTACCCTAGGATGCACACCATCTGGACCTGGGGATTTGTTAGCCTTCAGTCCCATCAGTCGACTCATCACCGTTTCCTTCCTAATGTCAATCTGTTTCAGTTCCTCTGTTACCCTATGTCCTTGGCCCATCCATACATCTGGGAGATTGCTTGTGTCCTCCCTAGTGAAGACAGATCCAAAGTACTTCTTAAATTCGTCTGCCATTTCTCTATTTCCCATAATAATTTCTCCCAATTCATTCTTCAACGGCCCAACATTGTTCTTAACTATCTTCCTTCTCTTCACATACCTAAAAAAACATTTGTTATCCTCCTTTATATTCCTAGCTAGCTTGCGTTCATATCTCATTTTTTTCTCCCCGTATTGCCTTTTTAGTTAAGTTCTGTTGTTCCTTAAAAATTCCCCAATCATTCGTCTTCCTGCTCGTCTTAGCTCTGTTATACTTCTTTTTTAATGCTATGCTATCTCTGATTTCCTTTGTCAACCACTGTGGCCACTTTCCCCCCTTTGAGTCCTTCCTTCTCCGGGGTATGAACTGATTTTGCACCTTGTGCATTATTCCCAAGAATACCTGCCATTGCTGTTCCACTGCCTTTTCTGCTAGGATATTCGACCAGTCAACTTTGGCCAGCTCCTCCTTCATGGCTCCATCATCTCCTTTGTTCAACTGCAATACAGACACTACTGATCTTCCCTTATCCCTCTCAACTTGAAGATAAAAACTTATCATATTATGGTCACTACCTCCTAATGGCTCCTCTACCCCTGTTCATTGCACAACACTAAATCCAGAATAGTCTTATCCCTGGTCGGTTCTCGTACAAGCTGCTCCAAAAATGCATCCCGTAGGCACTCTACAAACTCCCTATCCTGGGGTCCAGTACCAACCTGATTTTCCCAGTTTACCTGCATATTGAAATGCCCCATAACTACTGCGACATTTCCCCTGTCTACATGCCATTATTAACTCCTTATTCATCTTGCACCTAATATCCATGCGACTGTTTGGGGGCCTGTTGATAACACCTATTAGGGTCTTTTTGCCCTTACTGTTCCTCAGTTCTATCCACACTGACTCTACTTCTCCTGATTCTATGTCCCCCCTTGCAAGGGACTGAATCTCATTCCTCACCAACAGGGCCACCCCACCCCCTCTGCCCACCTTTCTGTCCCTTCAATAGCACGTATACCCTTGTACATTCAATTCCCAGGTCTGGACATGATGGGTCCAGGACAGTTCCTCTGAGATAGAGGCACGCAGGAATTTAAAGATACGGGCATTCCCCTCATCTAATCCTCCGATGAGTTCTGTCTCATTGACCTCTGGTTTCCCACTCCTGAAGTCTACAATCCGTTCCTTAATCTTGCTTACAAGAATGAGAGATACATAATAATAGAGAAAATACTGTAAAAATGCAGTAATTATATATTTTATATTGAATAGTTAAAATTCAACAAGTAGAAGGAGAAATAGTAAATAAAAAGTAGTGAGGTAGTTTTCATGGGTTCAATGTATATTCAAAAATCGCATAGCAGAGGGGAAAAGCAGCTCATGACTCATTGAACATAGAATATCGAACAGTCTAACACAAGAAAAGTCAATTCTTCACATAATATTGTGCTGAACAGTTAAACAACAAGTCAAAGATGCACAAACACGAAGTCCTTCCGACCTACAGCATGACCATATCTTGCTACTATCCGTGTGCCTATCCAAATGTCTCTTAAAAGCCTTTAATGTTTTGCGTCTACCACCATACCAGACAGTGCATTCCAAAAATCAACCACTCTCTAACAATTTACTCTCTACTACTCTCTACCTACTGAGGTACAATGCCTCACATTTATCGGTGTTAAACGGCATCAGTAATTTCTCAGCCCATATCTGCAACTGGTCTATATCATGTTGTATTTTCGCCAGTCTTCTTGTCATAGGGCGGTGGCTGGGAACGGACCCAAGCGCAATACACAGACAGTGACGTACTAGGGACAGGACTAGGATACAATCTGAGGGCAAGGACATGGACACGAAAACCGGGAACCCGGAACAGGACTGGACAAGAGAACTAGAAACCCAGGCTTGGGCTCCGAGCCAGAGACTGGACAAGGACCCACTACCTGGGACTTGCCTCTGGGTCAGACCCCAGAACGAGGCAAGGACGAGGCTTGGCAGGCAGGCAGGACGAGGCTGGAGTCTTCAGGCTTGAGACTAGAGGCGAACGGCTGAAGTCTTTAGGCTAGAGACTTGAGGTGAGGCTTCGCAGGAGGCAGGAGGCTGGAGTCTTCAGGCTTGAGGATAGGCAGGAGGTTGAAGGCTCCTCCTAGGCAGTGCGCGGTACTTCTGGGCAGGGCGCGGTACTCCTGGGCAGGGGGCAGTTCTCCACCCGACGGAGGCAAGGGACAGGAAGGGACAGAACCAACCCCAGGTAACGGCAATACGGCCTGGCTTACCCGACGGAGGCAAAGGACAGGTAGGGAGCTAGGTACAGGGTGGCTCTAGGACAAGACTGCAGGCGAGACGAGGCGAGAGTTACCAGCAAGACAAGGCAAGGCTTCAGGAAATGCCAGGCGAGACGAGAACTTCAGATGAGATGAGAGCTACCAGCAAGAGAAGGCAAGGCTTCTAGCAAAGCAAGGCGAGACGAGAACTTCAGGCGAGGCGAAACTACCGGCAAGACAAGGCAGGGCTTCAGGCGAGGAAACAGAAGGCAGAGGAAGGGATACAAGGAGTAAGTACAAGAACAGTCCAGCAACCACGCCTGGGTTTTTGAAGTTATTTATGCAGCAGCCCGAACGAGCATCAGCTGCCTCAATTAGAACTCAACAAGAACAGAAACAGGGTAGACAGGAAAACCTGGAGCAAGGGTCGATGGACCGGACAGTGAACCGGAATACGTACTTCATGGACCGGACCACGACACTTCTACACTCTTCACAATTCCAACAATCTTGGTAGTATCGGCAAATGTATTAACTCACCCATCTACATGTTCATCCAAGTAACTTATGTAGATCACGAACATTCAGAAGTCATGTGCTTCAAGATGCTCATATCCATGCCTAAGAATTTTCTCCAGCAACATCCCTACAACAGACGCGAGACTCACCCGTCTATCGTTGCCACATTTTACCTTGTTCCATTCTTAAATAGACGTAAAATATCAACCACTCTCCCGTCCTCCAGGACCTCGCTTGTGGCTAGAGAGGACACAGAAATATTGATGAAGTGCGCAGCAATCTCATCTCTTGCCTCCTTCTATAACCTGGGGTAAAACCCATCAGGCCCTGGGAAAATTCACCCCAATACTTCTAAGAAGCGGCTTCCCCTTCCTTGAACACTAGAAGTCCTAACACATTTCTGCACTCAGCACTGATCTCCTAATCTTTGGTAAATACTGAACCAAAGTACATTCTGTGCTTCCAAACAAACGTTACCCACTTTATGCTTGAGTGGTCCCACAATGTACCTCGTTACCGTTTTACTTTTGATAGACTTAATGTATAGAATGCCTTGGGATTCACCTCAGCCTAACATGCCGAGGACTCTCTTGGGCCCTCTTGGCTTTTCTAATCCCTGGTTTATCTATACTCCTCATATGCTTCCGTAGACCATGATTTCCGAATCAATTTGTAATTTCCATTTTAAATCTTATCTAATTTCGTCACCTCTCTGGACATCCAAGGTTCACTTACCTTTCCATCGCCGTCCGTACTTCTGACAAGAATATATATTTCCTGTACTCTGTGGAATTGATCTTCGATCGTCCTCCACATTTCTGATATGGACTTGCGTTTGAAGATATTTCCCAATTGACTCTTCTTATCTCTTCCCTAATCCCTTCTAATTTGCCCTCTCCCACAAGGATGATACCTCTCCTCATCGATAGCTATCGTGAACGATGAGGATTTGTGGTCACTGTTCCCGAACTGTTCATCCACTGAACGTTTAGTCACCTAGCCAGACAAATTACTCAACATCGTCCAGTACGACAGCTCCTCTCGTTGGACCGTCTACAAATTATTTCAAGAAACCTTCCTGGATACACTTAACAGATGCTGCGTCATCCAAAAACCCTGAACGAAAAAAGTCCCAGTTTTATCAGGGAAGCTGAAATTCTGCATGACAACGACCCTATTATTTTCACATACTTCCTTAATCTGTTTACATAAATGCTCCTCAGTGTCCCACTGGCTATGAGCGAGTATGCAGTATAATCCCTCCAGTGTGATTGCACTCTTGCTGTTCCTGAGTTGCACCCAAATGAACTCCGTGTCTACCCCTCCATTATGTCTCCTCTGAGTGCATCTGTGATATTGTCCCTGAATAGTTTATCAACGCCACTCTCCCTTTTAGCTCTCCTCCACCTTTCTTTTCGACAACCTAATAGGTCAATAACTCTCTCCCAATCAAGTTTGAGAAATGGTTGGAGCATCGTAGTTTCATGTACTGACCCATGCTCGAATTTCCTCACCCTGACATATAACACACTTCGCATTAAAATATACACACTTCAAACAATCAGACGAATTCAATCTCTCCAGAGTAGCATCAGCAAACATTCTGACCCAGGATATTTGTTCCTCTCCAGTTCCGATGTAATCCGTCAGCTACCTCCTTCCCAAGAAAAGCTTCCAATGATCTAAGAACTTGAAACTCTGTCACCTACACTACGTTCCTACCTTCTCTAGGCCGTGTCACAGGAAGTAATCCGGATATTGCAGCCTTAGAGGTCATTCTCTTCAGCTTCTTTCGTAACTCTATGTACTCACTGCGTCAGACTCTTCCTCTTTTCTACCCATGCCATTGATGTCAATATGCACCACGACCTTTCCCCCTCCCGCTTGAAAACATCTTCAACCCACTCTGATATCATAGACCAGGGAACACAGGGGGCAAAACAGCATTCTGGAGTCTGTTTTGTAGCCGCAGAATCTTCCTTCTGTTCCCCTGACTATCGAGTCCCCTATAACTACTGCACTGACTGATTTTGCCCTTCCGTATCAAGGTTCCGAGTCTGCGATCGTGTCACCAGCCAGACAGCTGCTACCGTGATCAGATGGGTCATCCAACCCTCCAGACGTATCCAGAGGCATATATTTGTTGCTGTGGGGAATGTCACAGAAGAACACTGAATTGACTTCTTAATTCCCTTCCGACACTTGGTGGTTATCAATCTACTGTTTGAAGCCTGCGTTCTGGGTGTTACCACCTCTTCTAAAGAGTGCTCCATAGTACCCTGAGTATCCCGAATTATCCTGACTACATCCAACATTAGCTCCAACTCCATGACCAGCTCAGTCAGGCGCTGAAGTTGGGTGCACTTCCCGCAGATGTAGTCATCAGTGATACCGCTAGGTATCCCGATTTTCAACATATAACAGGAGAAGCGTTCCATGCTGAATACTCCAGACAAAAAAAAATCTTGCTTCCTTTTAACTGTGTTTTCACCTGCTTATACAGAAATACGTTAAGCGAAATACTTCACACTATATCACTGGCATATTCCGACTGCGGCCGGTCCATCAATGGCCGTTCCACTTGAGCGAATCTTTCATTTATTTGCTGTTGCGTTTAGGCCTCTAATTCCACTTTCCGCGTCTGTGCAGTCCATAAAGACCGGCTTTGCCCGATTCTACTCCTTTTATCCTCTCTCCTGACCACGCCTTCACGCTTCTGTACCTTCCTCTTGATGGTAGCAATGAGATCAAGGCATGATTTGGGTGACGAGGGTCCTTAAGTGATGGAAGCCAACTTTTTGAGGCATAGCTCCTTAAAGATGTTCTGGATAGTACGATACTACAGAGGCTAGTGCTCATGATGGAGCAGACTAAACTTTCAAATTTCTGGAGCCACACTCATCGCCCTGCCCCACATTCACACCCCCACATCCCCACGCTCGATACCAGTGGCAGCCAGTTAGATTACTCTCCGCCATACATCTTCAGAAATTTAGAGTGCTTTTTGAGACATACTAAATCTTTCGAGCTCCTGATGAAATATAGCCTCTGTCTTACCTTCTTGTAGCTGCATCGATATGTTGGGTCCAGGTTATATCCTCAAGGGCATTGACATCACGAAATTTGTTTTAGACCATTCTTTCCACTTCTGATCCCTCTCCGAGGACTGGTGTGTGTTGGACGTCTTACACTTTCTGAAGTCCACAGTCAGTTATTTGGCCTTACTGATGTGGAGTGTAAGGTTGATGCAATGACATCACCCACCCATCTGATTCATTGTTTCTCACTCCTGTACGCCCGCTCGGCACCATCTGAAATTCTGCCAATAATGGTTGAATCACCAGCAAATTTACAGATGGCAGGGGAGCTGACTAGCCACGCAGTCATAGGTATAGAGAAAGGAGACCAGTGGGCTAAACACACATCCGTGCTACTGCTGATTGTCAGAGAGGTGGAGATTTGTTTCCAATTCTCATAGACTGTTGTCCTCCGAGAGGGAAGTCGAGGATCCGGTTCCAGAGGTCGGAACCTTATAGTTTCCTAATAAACAAATTATCAATCCCCTTTCTGTAACACTATTCGCTATTTATCATTCACTGAACAGGCACATGTAAGTCCCCAGTTCTTCACATCACACCTTTCATGTCCTCACATTATGACGATACCTCTTTTTTGGCATACAATCGCACTAGGACAACCACTGCAAAATTTCGTGCAAGGGCTCGAAAATTTGTTCTGCTGCAGTTAAGGAATTTAACCTTTGAAATGGCCGTTATCCTCTCCCTGACGGATTAGTATTTTGAACAGTGATATGATGATACATCTGTTGTTACGTGGAGACCATTATAACTGGTTGCACTTCCGACATATATGGAGGGGCCAATGCACTGGATTGGAAAATCTTGTCGACAGCTGTAAGCTCTGCCACCTTCAACATGGGTATTAGTCTCCCCAGCATCCAGGACACTTACAAAAGGCGATGCCTCAAAAAGGCAGCATTCATCTTTAAGAACCACCATCACGCGTGTCGTGTCATTTTCTCGTTACTACCATCAAGGAGGAGTTATCGGAGCCAGAAGCCGCATACTCAATTTTTGAGGAACAACTTCTTCCCCTGCGTGATCTGATTTCTGAATGGACATTAAACGCATGAAGACCACCTCAGCACATTTCCCAATCTGTCTGCACTAATTATTTATTTTTCTCTTTTTATAGCAAACTTCATACTGCAATTTACACTTTTATGATAATGTATTGCAATAAACTGCAAAACTACACAGTTCATTACATAGTAAACCTGATTCTGAATCTGATTCTAAATTTACACATCGGCTTCTACCCCAGGTGCAGCTTCTCAGCGTTTACTCAAACTGAGTCACTGCACTAGAACCGGTTCTTGGCTATCCGTGCTTTGGAAATAGCGTGGAAAGCAATTCTGGTGGAATGGACTGACAATTGTGCTAGTACACTGGAGTACCAGAGGTCAGGGAGGCATTGCATCGTTCAGTTGCTCTTGATATTCATAATCACATGATATGTCTGTACTCGCCAAGAGCCTGAACCACATTGGCCTTTGAAATATAAATGGAAGTGTCATTTTCGAGTTATATTGTTTAACAGGTGCCCAGCTGTTGTTTCTGTAAGGAGCGGTCGTAATAACAAAAATGATTACTTAACGTAACCCGGAGCTGGGCACTTATTTGGAGTAGAAATCCACAGGGAGGAGTTCTCCTATTCCCAATTCGATCCTACTTATAACATAAATATGCACGACACAGGTGCCAATTGGTATAAAATTGGTATAGCGTGCATGCGCAGAGTGGTCCCCTCAACATAAAATGACTTTGAATAAGCGCCTGCTGTACGAATACTACTATTACCCAATGTTTGTGGCATTTGCAGTCCCAGGTAGGTCAACGATGTGTTTGTTGTAAGTAGGATCAGACTGAAATCTCAATCGTTCTAATTGCTTTGCAGAACTTACAAATAGAAAAAAGGATGAATGACAAGTTAAATTTGGAAATTCTGGGTAGGATATTTGGAGCGGGAATCTGTGCGACTCCGTCGGCGCTGTAAGCTACAATTTGGAAATGGAAAACATACACTCCAAAATGCATTCGGATATAATGAAAGAAACTGATGGTAATGCAGCTTGATATCTCTCACAGTGAGGCCATTTGTCTGTTCAGTGAAAACTCATGGATGTTTGTTAGAAGTTTCGTTTCAGATGGATCTGTACAAACAATTTTAAAACACCCAACGTAATGCCCTGAATAGATAATACCCATAATTTATTGCTTCGTACAAGGACTAAAATGGTGAACACAGTGCAATGCGAATCGAACAGTAATCGCTTGAAGTGCTTGTAGATGTAGTCATATTTCATCGGGTGAACTATAGCCTATGAATTTCAGAGTGGTGGAATGTGGTGTACTTTCGTGGAAGATTAAAAAAAGCGAAACTATAGATTGAATATTCTTACAACAGTGTCGGACGCACATCATTGAATGTGGCAGGACAGGTCGAGAAAGGAATCATACCTAGATTCAGGTTTTAACACGATCTAATCGTAATTGAAAGCAAGGATGTCCCGGTAAAACTGAAAACGGAGTAATAAAGGCACCATTGCTGCAATGTACTAAATGAATGTTTCCAGAATATTATAATGAAGAGGGTCTACGGGAGATTTAGGTGAATTGCTACAGACAAAAGATACGATTATCTTAATCTGCTGCTTTGGAAAACAGTTCACTGAATTGAGATCTATTTTGTATTATGTGCGGTCTCGACAGAATAGATTTTGCTTTTTTGGATAGAATCACGGTTGAGAGTTCTAAATGTAATGAAGACAAAACATTAATGAGGAATGAAGGTTTTTTTTGGCATGAAAAAAATTGAATCTGGAACGAAACGTTTGAAGAAGACTACAAGTCAGAATTGAACGATGACGCAGTTGTATAACATGTGATCGGTTAAAAAGTGTGTAAGGGGGAGCAGGTGTCCGGTCTCGATTTACTAGATTTTGCTGGAGAAAGTCATTGCGAACATAGAAATATCAAGCACAGAAACAGACTATTTTCTACAGTTCTGCCCAACGGCTTCGGACCGATCCGTAGACTGCACTTTTTTTTCCCCCATAGATGCTGCTGCCCAGTTCCTCCAGCATTTTGTGTGTTTACGGGTTTCCTCCGGGAACCGGGAACTGGAATGGCGCTGTTTCAGCAGCATTATAAATCAAGGCAATTCTGCAGATACAGGGAATAGTTTGTCTCTTGGGGTTGTTGACCTTTCTGTCTATGTCCGCCACCTTCCTTCTATTCCCACTCTGGCCTCTAACATCTTGTTACTTGAGTCCACGTCTCCTCTTTCTGCTATGGTCCGCTCTCTTCGCCTATCAGATTGATTCCTTTTCAGCTCTCTATCTTTCCACCCCACCTGGCTTCACCTGTCACCTTCTTGCTATCCTCCTTCGACTCTCCCACCTTTTTTTCTGGGGGGTTCCTTGTCCTTTTCAGTACTGATGAAAGATCTGTATTGTTTATTCATTTCCTTCGATGCTGCCTGAGCTGCAGAGTTCCTCCAGACTGTTGTGTGTATTGCTCTCTAGTTAAAAATTTGTTTTGTTATATTTGGACTATTTCAGGAAGTTCAGCCCTGCCCACAGGCATTTCCTTCTTAATACCAGGACGTTCCTTCTGAGTTTCCAGCAGTTGCTCCTTTAAAAAAGCTGGTTTTCATACTGTTATTGCGCTTTTAAAATGTAATTATTTAGTATCATGCAAGTACAGCGGGAAATATATGTGCTTTTGTGAAAGATCGGCAACGGGAATCAAATGAAGGGAAACAATAAAAAAGATTCTAATTTTCAGTCGGAGCACTGAGAGTGCAATTCACTTCACTCCCAGTCAGTTTATTCACAGCACAACATTTCTCAGCCCAGTTCATGGTCTCTTCTTTCATTTTCTCCCAGTGAACTTGTTGACGATTATGACGCTGTCCCGTGGAAAGTCCGGTCTCTCCAGATGTATCACTTGTTACCTGGTGGCTATGGCGACGGCTGACCTCTCAGTGATTGTCTGCAAGGTAATTTTACACCAAATTGCCGATCTTTATTGGTGGTCCTCTTTCTTGTTCTACACTCCCGTGTGCAAGGTAATTCTCTTCCTATCGACCGCGACTGTCGACTGTTCTGTTTGGTTCACGGTCGCTTTCACTTTTGATCGATTTGTGTCCATTTCCACAAAGAAACTGACAACGAAATACTGCACCGAGAGAACAGCGGTGGTGGTTCTTCTGACACTGAGTATGATCTTCTCTTTTAAGAACATGCCCTGGCCTTTTGCTTATGTTGATTATTTCACTGACAAATATATTTCGTGGGGTTGTCGTATGTCGCCGACATTTTATACTTACCTGGCGTGGCATGCATTTTCTTGGATAGACCAGCTGTTAACTCCAGTGATTCCATTCTGTTCAATTGTATTACTCAATGCTCTCACAGTCAGACGAATTTTGGTTGCTAATCAAGTCCGCAAATCCCTCCGCAACTGCAGCACTGGGGATCCAGAGATGGCGAAACGTAGGAGGTCTATCATTTTGCTCCTTGCAATATCCAGCAGCTTTATTCTACTCTGGATTACAACTGTTGCATATTTTGTTTACTATCGGACAGGGACGGCATTTTTGTCCAGAAGTTTGACGAAACAATTTGCAAGATTTGAACAATCTGCGATTATGCTTCAGACGCTCAGCTGCTGCACAAACACGGTCATTTACACTGCGACCCAGAGAAAGTTCAGAGATGATCTGTTCCACGTGCTGAAACACCCTTTCACTCTAATCAGATCTTTCGTGAAATTAGGTAGATTATTTTCCAGAAACATGACGACAGAAATCCGACGATAGTGACGGTCAAAATATTGTGTGATAAAGCAGCTTTGGATAAAAAAAAAGTTAGTTTTCTCTAGTTTAAAACAATAGTGAAATCATGACAGAGATATCACCATTCCCCAACCTCACTAATTGGCAACGTGATATATAAATGACTCGTTGCCCTCATTAAAGTCCACCAATTTTCTCTTTCCGTGGAAAATGCGATAGTATTTAGCCAAGTGCGTTTTCTAATGATAAATATCGTTCAGACCTTCATCAATTTTCTGGAATAGAGAAAGGCAGCCCATATACCTGTGTCGAGGATAGATCGCAGGTTCTGAGATATGATCGTACAGGTACTGAACAGTACCACTCCACTCAAAATCCACTACCCAATTCATTGGAGAGTGTTTACTTTGAAAAGCAGCAACCGGTGAGCTTCTCCGACGTTATGTGCATCGAGTCAAGGTGACGAAAGTGATGAAGAGGCTTTACCAGATGCCTCCGTGAAGAACAAAATTTAAAGACTGAAAGGACACACTGTGAGCAACTTCAGTGAAGAAATGAAGAATTTATCAAGTGCCTTTCAATGACTTGGCATAGTTTATATTAACCATTTGTAAATACTTTTAAAAGGAAATTATATTCTTACTAATAAAAGCATTTAACCGTGGAAAAAAAAAGAAATCAGAAATATCTCTGTAAACTATTTATGCATTAACTCTCTGTATGCACGTGACTGAGTGGCTAGACATATCTAAATTACCATCTTCAAATTTGCTGACGATTATCATTGGTGATGACGAGAGGACGTACAGGAGTGAGATATGCCAAATAGTCGAATGGTGTCAACCAACAACCTAAGTGGTAAGAGCTGATTGTGGACTTCAGGAAAGGTAAGACGAAGGAGCACATACCAATTCTCATAGAGGGAT
Source organism: Mobula hypostoma (assembly GCF_963921235.1). Taxonomy (NCBI): domain Eukaryota; kingdom Metazoa; phylum Chordata; class Chondrichthyes; order Myliobatiformes; family Myliobatidae; genus Mobula; species Mobula hypostoma. Next base: position 26,720,938 of record NC_086106.1, read on the forward strand.
CAGATGTGGAGAGAGTGAGCAGCTTCACGTTGCTCGGTGTCAAGATCTCTGAGGATCTAACCCGGTCCTATCATACCGATGTAGTCATAAAGAAGTCAAGACAGCGGCTATACTTTATTTGGAGTTTGAAGAGATTTGGCATGCCAACAAATACGCACAAAAACTTCTATAGTTGTATCGTGGAGAACATTGTGACAGGCTGCATCACTGTCTGATATAGAGGGGCTACTGCACAGGACCGAAAAAAACTGCAGAAGGTTGCAAATATAGCCAGCTCCATCTTGAGCACTAGCCTACAATGTACCCAGGACATCTTTAGGGAACGGTGCCTCGGAAAAACAGCGTCCATTATTAAGGGCCTCCAGCACCCAGGGCATGACCTTTTCTCACTGTTACCTTCAGCTAGGAGATACAGAAGCCCGAAGGCACACACTCAGCGATTCAGGAACAACTTTTTCACCTCTGCCATCCGATTCCTAAATGGACATTGAAGCTTTGGGCCCTACCTCTCTTTTTAAAATATACAGTATTTCTGTTTTTGCACTGTTTAAAAATATCTATTCAATACACGTAATTGAGTTATTTGTTGATTCATTATTATGTTTTATTTTATTATTATTATTTTTCCTCTCCTAAATTATGTATTGCATTGAACTGCACCTTCACGTCACATGCTGGTGATAATAACCCTGATTCTGATGCTGAATATCCATGATCATTTATCCTGTGTAAGAGCTGAGTCCTTTCGACGATCTCCTCATAGCAATTCCTGTTTCTTCGACAGCCTTCATGCTGTGAAATTCATGATAATTTGTTTCCTTCCTTTTCCATTCTCGTGACCGGAAAGACGAATTATTTTATAACCTTCATTAGAAGAAATCTGAACGTTTCTATTGCACCATTTACAGAAGTGGGAATTTTCTTTAACCTGGCTTGGATATATTGAATGACATACTCTTTGCCATTAATGGCTTCATCGATTTATCTAGCTGTTTAACAGCCAATGCAATTAACGGGAGTGGATGAGGTTAAGACAAAGAGGCATTATTTGCCTTAAAGGACGGGACTTTTGTTGCTTTGCAACAAGATTTCAGTGCAAGGAGATAAAATTGCTATGAAGTATAAGATAAATAAACTACGCCGAAAAGGAATAACCAAGCCGAACTTTATGTTTTCCTGAAACGTTCAGAAATATGCTGAAGGAAGAACTGAGGATGCTTCCAAATCGTTGAGCGTGGATGAGCAGTTTCCAGTACTCATTCCCGAAGGCAGTAACGAACAGAGTGTATATCAATATATTGTAAGTCGCCTTCTTAAGTGTCGATTATTTGAAGATGTCTTCAATGATGGGCAGGACTGAACTCGTGATGGTACTGTGTCTGTAACGCAAGAGAAAGCAGGATACGTTCTGTCCGCCCTAGAAAGCAGGCTCTCCCAGTGGCCACTCATTTTAATTCCACATCCCAATCCCATTCTGATATGTCTATGCACGGCCCCCTCTACCGTAAAGATGAAGCCATATCAGGTTGGCGGAAGAACACCTTATTTTCCGTCTGGGTAGCCTCCAACCTGATGGCATGAACATCTCTAACTTCGGCTAATGCCCCATCTCCCCCTCGTACCACATCCGTTATTATTTATATATACACATTCTTTCTCTCTCTCTCCTTTTTCTCCCTCTATCCCTCTGACTATACCACCTACCCATCCTCTGGGTTTCCCCCATTCCCCTTTTCCTTCTCCCTGGGCCTCCTGTCCCAAGAGCCTCTCATACCCCTTTTGCCAATCACCTGTCCAGCTCTTGGCTCCATCCCTCCCCCTCCTGTCTTTTCCTATCATTTCGGATCACCCCTCCCCCTCCCACTTTCAAATCTCTTACTAGTTGTACCTTCAGTTAGTCCTGACGAAGTCGACTGTACCTCTTCCTAGAGATGCTGCCTGGCCTGCTGCGTTCACCAGTAACTTTGAAATTCCAAAGTCCAAGTGTTTTACGCAGCCAATAAGGAAAGACTTCTCTGGACACGGATTTCTTCAAAGACAGGACGTTACTGCTGATTCTCCAAAGGACTCACGAGGAAGGAAATAAAACGGCTTAAAGAAACTGACCTTTTTCTGGTGAGTAGACGCTGCTCAACTTCCCTGCTCTTGCAGGAGTTATCTCAGATGCAGGTCACCATTTCTGAAACGAACCTCAATAAGGTCGATCCTTTATAACACCGCCAAACGACTCCAACTTTATTCGATCCTTCAGGTTACCGTCCTTTAATAAAGTGTTTATTGTCCAATACTAATGAAAAGGAAACATTTTAGATGTAACACACAAACCTGGCAGCAATTGGCGAAATTGACAGCACCAACCTTTGCACCTTAAAATAGACAGGAAAACTCAGTTTTAAAACGAAATAAACAACAACTCAACTGAAACTAACTACGTCACCAGGGTTTCCCTTTATATACCTGTTGAGAGCAGGTCATCATCTGACCTCACACTGGCGGGAAAATTACATCAAGTGACCTCCACAAGACCACTACATCATGCTCATAAGACAGTCACAAGATACCCACGGGGTATGTAAAACCTTCCTCCAAAAAAAAGAAAATTTTGGACTTTTACGTGGAAATTTTAACAACTATTTACACAAAAAATACAAGTGTGTAAAAGTTACAACATGCACAATATACACAGTATTATCATATAGCATTTTACAAACTAATACTGTATACAGTAGGAGTGTTACAAATGTTAAAATACCACTTCTTGCCTCTGTGGGGTAAGTCAGGCCGTTCTGCCGTTATCCGACGGATGGACCTGTCCCACTTTGGTGTGGAGATAAAATTGAGTCCCGGCTAGTCTAAGGATAAGTCCGGCTTTATGTCCAGTCTCGTGTTAGTGTCATGTTAAAGATGAGTCCCGGCTTTTCGTTGGATAGGTCCCGGCTCTATGTTGATGTACAGTTCCCAGTCTGTCTCCGAGCTCCAGCCTCCGAGTTATCATCCTCCGCATTCCAAGACCCCAGCTTCTAGCCCCAAGACCCAAGACTCCAGCCTCAAGCCTCAAGACTCAAGACCCCAGCCTCAAGCTTCAAGACTCAAGACCTCAGCCTCAAGCTTCAAGACTCAAGACCCGAGCCACAAGCCTCAAGACTCAAGGCCCCACCCTCGAGTCTCAAGACCCCAGCTACGTCCTGTCCTGCAGCGATGTCATGTCTTTGCCTAGTTCTGGGGTCCGAGCCCAAGGCAAGACCCAGGTTCTGGTTCCTTGTCCAGTCTCTGGCTCGGAGTCCAAGCACAGGCCCCCAGTTCATGATTCCTTGTCCTGGTCCCGCTTTCTCAAGCCCAGGCACCTAATTCATAGTTGCTTGTCCGGGTTCCCTGGTTCGTCCATGTCCTGGCCCTAGTCTGCGTTCTTGTCCCTGCTCCTTGTCTCCATCCTGTCACGTCTCTATCCTAGTCAAGTCCTGTACGTCAGTGTCTGTGTCTTGCATTTGGGTCCATTCCCAACGCACCCATTATGACAAATAGTTAAGTTAGCTTTTGAAAGTTTTTCAAATAGTTTCTCCACCGCAGTAATATGTGCTTTCCACGTATCATTTCCTGTAACTAAATCATCAATATAGGCATCTGTATCTTTTAACCCATGACTCACAGTTTTAATCATCCACTGGAAAGTACTTGGTGCATTCTTAATCCCAAAGGGAAGAACATTATTTTCATATAACCTGGTTGAGGTTACAAATGCAGAAATTTCTCTACCTCTATCCATCAATGGAACACACCAATAACCTTTTAACAAATCAGTCTTTCTAAGGAACTTTGCTTGTCCAACTTTATCCACAGAATCATCTACCTTAGGGATGGATACCCATCAGTTTTTGTCACAGCATTCACCTTCCTGTAATCTGTATAAAATCGAATACTATTGTCTGGCTTAGAGACCATAACACACAATAAACTCGAATTCCAATTAGAAGATCTAATAATACATACTCTAGTACATACTTAATTTCTTATTCAGCAAGTTCACACTTTTCCCTGTCCATCCGATACGGATATTGTTTTATGAGTTTCGCATCTCCAACATCTACATCCTGTAAAGCTACTGCCGTTCTTTTAGGAACGTCTAGAAATAAATCCCTATATTTAAAAATTAACTGTTTCATCTGTTCTCTCTGCTCTGGCTGTAAATAGAGCTAATTTATCATCAATATTTTCTAGAATTGTTGAGTTTGGTAATCTGGCAGAAATAATGTTGGGTTTAAAATGAGTTTCGGATGAATCATCCATTAAGTTCCCACTGGGAGCAGACTCATTATTATTGACCACAACAGTCATAGTAGCAGACTATGTTTCTCATAATATGGTTTTATCATATTTATATGACACAGCAGTGTCGGCTTTCTTCGATCTGGAGTTTTTATCACATAATCTACCTCATTAACTTTAGATTTAATCTCATAAGGACCACGGCATTTAGCTTGCAACGGGTTCGGTTTGCACCAAGGAAAGAACCAACACCTTATCTCCAGCCTTAAATGACCCAATTATAGCTTCCTAATCATACCATGATTTCATTTTCTCCTGAGCCGATTTTAAATTTTCCTTGGCTGAGCTACAAGCTTTATGCAATCTTGTTTTATATTTTAAAACATAATCCAACAGATTAGTGTGTACCTCTTTATTTATCCAATTTTCTTTCAATAAGGGTAAAGGTCCCCGAAATCTATGCCCAAATACAAGTTCAAAAGGACTAAAGCCTGATGATTCCTACTCTGCCTCCCGTACTGCAAAAAGTAGCAAATGTCCGCCCTCATCCTAGTCATGTTCATTTTTCACACAGTATGTCCTAATCATAGTTTTGAGGGTAGAACTGAACCTCTCCAAGTCTGCTTGCGATTCTGGATGGTATGCAGATGAGGTCATCTGTTTTGCTCCCAGTTTATAAACTATCTGCTGAAGCAATCCAGACATAAAATTACTACTTTGATCAGCTTGTATTTCCTTAGGAAACACAAAATAAGTAAAGAATTTTTATAAGAGCCTTTATGACAGTTTTAGCTGTTTTATTCCTGAGTGTTATGGCCTCTGGACAACCTAGACGCTGTGCACATGATGGTCAACAAATATTGATGTCCGGTTTTGGTTTTTGGCAAGGGGCCTACACAATCTGTAATAATTTTGGAAACGGCTCACCAAATGCTGGAATAGGTTGCAGTGGGGGCACTGGAGTAACTTGATTCGGTTTACCTACAATTTGACAAGTATGTGTCCCAGAAAACGTCGCTACATCTTTTCTTAAACTAGGCCAGTAAAAATGTTTTAAAAACCTTGGTTCATTGTTTTCTTTACACCTTGATGGCCACCAAAAGGCATACTATGAGCCATAGTTAAAATCTAATTTCGATAAACTTTAGGAACTACTGCCTGGTGATTAACTTCCCATTTCTCACTTGCAGGAATTGAAGGAGATCGCCACTTCCTCATTAACACTCACTTTTCAAAATAATATCCTACTGGCACCTACTCAATTTCACTATCTGGAAGAGCTTGGTCCTTTAATTTGATAATCTCAGGGTCTCTACTCTGCTCTGCTGTCAACTCCTTTCGAGATAAAGACAAATCTTCATGATCAGAATTACTACAATAATCTTGATCAAATAATGTAAGTAATAAAGTTTCTGACACATCCTCAAAATTCGAACCCCGAGTTGAATAGTCATGGGTAACAACCTCATCCTGTACATCCATCTTGTTAGCCATAGATTGGATTACAACACAGGAAGAAACTGTGTTAGAATCCATCTTTGGTTCCTCAGAAATGGGCTTTATTGTCAAAGGCACTTTAGGAAAAACTTGTCCATCTGCTAGGTCATTCCCTAACAATGAAGAAACATCATTCACGGCTAAACTGTGTTGTAGTCCTACTTAACAGGTTCAGTAACTCACCCTGACCTCAAATTTACTTTATGCAAATGTACCGGCATAAGGGCACCCCCAGCTCTTCGTATATAGTTTACCTCAGCAATATCAGACTCATCACTAAACGTTAGAACACTGTCTAATATAAGTAATTGAGAACCTCCTGTGTCCCAGAGTATTTTTATTGGCACAGGAATGGATCCCTCTTGCAAGGATACAAATCCCTCCGTTATAAAATGTTAATAATCATTCTTAACTTGGTAAGACTCTAACAAAACTTCATTAATATTTATCAAGCTCTGTGAATTTACAGGTGTTTTAATTTGCTGCACACAAGCATCTGGGACTGCTTTCGTCTCTTTCCTTTTCAATCGAAAGCAGTTCGGTATTACATGTCCAGGTTTCTTACAATAATTACAAATAATACCAAAATGTCTTTCCTTCACATTTCTCCCTTCATCCTTACCTTCCTCACTAACTTCAGATTTAATTTCTGGTTTACATTGACTCTGTGCTATTTTACCTTTTAAAAGTTCTACCTGGAGATAATTTACTCTTATGAAGTAAAACGTACTCATCAACTAATTTAGCAGACTCCGGCAATGTAGCAGTGTCCCACTCATTTAAGAATGTCCTTACTTCATAGGAATGCTCCTTTTAAATTCCTCCAGTAAAATCATCTCTTTTAATTTATTTTAACTCCCTATTCGCATTTCTAGAAGAAACCCATGTCTCAAAACACACAGATTTCTCGTAGGCAAATGCCAGGTAAGTTTTTATTCCACGGATTTCTTCAGATTTCTGGATCTTTCTCTATAAGCTTCTGGAACCAGTTCATATTCTTTCAATATATGCTGCTTCACAATATCATAATCAAGTGATTGGACAGCAGATAAAGCTGTATAAACGTGTTGTGCCTTACCTCTAATTATACTTTGCTACATCACTGGCCACTTATCTTTCGGCTACCCTGAAATCAGGGCAAAATGTTGGAAATATTTGTCTACTTCTGTCTCATGAAATGGAGGAGCCAAAATAACTTCTCGACTAACAGCAAACTGTTTCCCAGAACTAGATGACTGATTTTCCATCCTTAATTTCTCCATCTCTAGCTCAAATTGTCTCTGGTTATAAGCTTCTTTTTCTTTAAAATCCCTTCTCTTCAAATTCCCTTATTATATTTGCCTCTCTTTCGGTCATTTCCACTTTAAATTTCTCGAACTGTAACTGTTCAATATGTAACTGCATTTCCAGTTTACTCATTGGAAATCTCCGTAACACCTCATCATCAAAGTTTCCCGAACTTATATAATGCTCCTCGATTTTTCTCTGAATTATGGGCTTCCGGTAACCATCATAATTCCTTTAAAATCCAGCCTTCCAGCAATCTCGAATACATCAGCCTTTCTCGTCTTCGCTCATAACTCTGGTTCTGGCGAATACCACCCACAGACCAATCAAACAAAAGAATCGGGTATTTCCCGTTACCAAATCAGATCGATAAATAAACAAGCACTTAAGCTCAAATTTGGAATAATTCTGGACGAGCCCGCAAATTTATGTCACGTGATCGGCAACAATGAATTATCAATTGGGGCAGGTTTCATAAAAACAAGCAAACATTTATTAAACTCCGCTCAGCAAATAGCGAAAAGTATACAGGGGACTAACTTGACCGTAAGTGAACTGCTGTACGGCAACTCTGGAACAGTTCTTAAAAGGGCAAATGCGAAAACAGTTTTGAAAGTGGTAAATTCCTACCCAGTCTTAAAATGTTAAATTCGAAAGTCCAAATGTTTTACACCGTCCATAAGGAGAGACTTCTCTGGAAACATATTTCTTCGAAGACGTTACTGCCGATTCTCCAAAGGATTCACGACGAAAGAAATGACACAGATTAAAGGAACTGACCTTTTTCTGGCTGGTAGACACTGCTCAACTTCTCTGCTCTTGCAGGAGTTATCTCAGATACAGGGCGCCATTTCTGAAACGAATCCTCAATAAGGTCGATCCTTTATAACACAGCCAAACGACTCCAACTTTATTCGATCCTTCAGGTTACCATCCTTTAATAAGGTCTCCACTCTCCAATACTACTGAAAAGGGAAAATTATAGATGCAACACACGAACCTGGCGGCAATTGGCGAAACTGCCAGCACCAACCTTTGCACCTTAAAATAGACAGGAAAATTCCGTTTTAAAACGAAACTGCGTCATGACAAATACGCAGCATAACGGAGTAACTGACGAAGCAAACAACAACTCAACTGAAACTAACTGCGTCAGAAGGGTTTCCCTTTATATACTTGTTGAGAACAGGTCATCATGTGACCTCACACTGGCGGGAAAATTACATCATGTGAGCTCCACAAGACCATTATTTCATGCTCATAAGACAGTCACAAGATACCCACGGGGTGTGTAACAGTGGTAACAGAATGTAAGCGGTATTCGTACAGGTAACTAATGCTTATTCTCAATATTAACGTCCAGCTTCTCGTATCTTATGGTTATAAGTGTAAGCATGTGGCAATTCAATTAGTTTATCTTAATCATTCCCCACGCCAAAGCACCCGTCAGTGTAAATTTAATATCTCGTTAAGTTATTTGAATTGATTGAGCTAAAGGGTGTTTTAGTAAACGAACCCCGCTTACTTGGAAAAAAAATTGCAACGGGCGTTCACGAGACGAGACGATTCGTTAAACGCTCCACCGATTGTAAATTCCCTACCACGTGCTGAGAGGTGGAGGAGTAACGATTGAAAGACTGGGAGGAAGAGAGGGAGGAGGTTTATGGAGTGACCGTGGACAGCAGTAGGGAATAACGGAAGCCTGCAAGGGAGGACTGTTGTGCAAGGGAGTGATTGAGAAAAAGAAGGTAGGGTGTAGTGTCGTGGGAGACGGGAGAAGCGGAGGGACGGGTTGCCTCCATGTCGCAGTGAGTTCTGAATCTGAGAAGGTGCGGGACAGATACGGAGGATGCCTGTAATATGTCTACACTACAGTTACCCGCCACTCCTACGCCAGACCACCCTATCCCTCACAGGAAAGAGGGTGTGTGTCTGAGTGGGGAGGTGTTGTAGCACAGAACAAGGCACAACATATACCACACTGTCCTCGAAACGTGTGTATCCTAACACAGCGATAGTAGACAGGCTGCTTTTCTGACGCATGGATGGAAGAGAGAGAGAGAGAGAGAGAGAGAGAGAGAGAGAGAGAGAGAGAGAGAGAGAGAGAGAGAGAGAGAGAGAATGAAAGGACTTTGAGCACCCTACCTGACACAAGAATGCGGTAATGGCCCAAGTGCTGAGGGAGAGACGCAGAAACAGATGAACAGTTCACCAACTTTTAATAAAAACAGTGCAGGGACAAAAATTAAAGCAACAATCGCTTGGCCAACAGGGCTGAGAAATTAAAAACGCAAACAACAGGAATTCTGCAGATGCTGTAAATTCAAGCAACACACATCACAGTTGCTGGTGAACGCAGCAGGTCGACCTCCTGTCCCATGATCCTCTCATATCCCTTTTGCCAATCACCTGTCCAGCTCTTGGCTCCATCCCTCCCCCTCCTGTCTTCTCCTATCATTTTGGATCTCCCCCTCCCCCTCCAACTTTCAAATCCCTTACTCACTCTTCCTTCAGTTAGTCCTGACGAAGGGTCTCGGCCTGAAACGTCGACTGCACCTCTTCCTAGAGATGCTGCCTGGCCTGCTGCGTTCACCAGCAACTTTGATGTGTGTTGTTATCCAATGAGAAACGCTTGATGGCCTTGGGCTGTAGTCATTGTAGTTATTAGAAGGATGAGAGGGGATTTCATTGGCACCTTTCGAATGTTGAAAGGCCTCGAAAGAGTAGATGTGGAAAGGATGTTTCCCAAGGTGAGACAAGAAGACATAGTTTCTCGATAGAGGGGCGTTCATTTGCAATAGAGGTACGGATGCATTTCTTTAGCCAGAGGGTGTTGAATTTGTGGAATTTGTTACCAGACGCAGCTGTGGAGCCCAGGTCTTTAGGTATATTTAAGGTGTAGATTTCTTAGGTTTTTGAATGGCCACGGGAGCTGAACAGAACAACTACAAATTCCAGGGGATCCCGCAGGAGCGTTGAAGCCACGATCAGGCCACAGGAACGTACCTCCAAACGGGGCGACACGTGCTCAAAAGCCAGCTGAATGGAAAGAGGAAATTCAGAGCCATCAGCATATTCGTCCTACTAGTCATCATTTACCGAGCCGTAATAGAGTGCAAGGAACGAACTGGAAACTGCTGCCATCATCACCGGAAACTACTTGCAATACAGGGAGGATTTCATCCAAATTCCAACGTCGATCGACGTAAATAAAGGCGGACGGGTACTTGGAGGTGTCAAGGCCACAGTTCAGCAAGAGATGGGAAACATCCATGAGTATGTCAGGTAGGGGTTTCCAGCGACTACCTGCTAGGTAAGTACCTTTGACAGCAGGCAGGGGATATGGAAATGGAAGTGGGTGATGCAGAGCCAGAGGGCCAGAGGCCATGGCAGGACAAGCCAGTGCATTGTGAAGACTGACGCAAATGACTGAATTAGATCGCCATTTCATTGTTCTCCCATTTATATCTCGGTCACGTCATTTTCTAGCAATCGGATGACCGTAAAACATGATATTCTCTTTGCTAGTATTGGTGAGCTTCCCTTCCTATTTCATCTTTTCCCCAAAGGCTTTTTTTTCCTGTTGCCTTCTGCTGGTTTTTGAAAGATTATATAGTTTGCTGATGACACAATTGTAGGCCGTATCTCGGGTAATGATGAGTTTGAGTACAGAGAGGAAATTAAGAACCTGGTGGCATGGTGCGAAGACAATAGCTTATCCCGCAACGTCAGCAAGACGAAGGAATTGGTTGTTGACTTCAGAAAGAGTGGCCAATTTACATTGGTGGTGTGCAAGTGGAACAGGTCAATAGCTTTAAGTTCCTTGGGGTCAATATCACAAATGATCTGACTTGGACCAACCAAGCAGAGTTCACTGCCAAGAAGTCCCACCAGTGCCTTTACTTCCTGAGAAATCTAAAGAAATTTGGCCTGTCCCCTAAAACCCTCACTAATTTTTATAGATGCACCGTAGAAAGCATTTTTCTGGGGTGTATCACAACCTGGTATGGAAGTTGTCCTGTCCAAGATCGAAAGAAGCTTCAGAAGATCGTGAACACGGCGCAGTACGTCACACAAACCAATCTTCCGTCCGTGGACTCACTCTACACCGCACGCTGTCGGAGCAGTGCTGCCAGGATAATCAAGGACACGACCCACCCAGCCAACACACTTTTCGTCCCTCTTCCCTCTGGGAGAAGGTTCAGGAGTTTGAACACTCGTACGGCCAGATTTGGGAACAGCTTCTTTCCAACTGTGATAAGACTGCTGAACGGATCCTGACCCGGATCTGGACCGTACCCTCCAAATATCCGGACCTGCCTCTCGGTATTTTTTAACACTACCTCACTTCCCATTTTTCTATTTTCTATTTATGCTTTATAATTTAAATTTTTAATATTTACTAATTTTAACTATTTTAAATATTTATAACATTTCATATTTGTAATCCAGAGAGTGTTAAGCGCAGAATCAAATATCGCTGTGATGATTGTAAGTTCTAGTACCAATTGTTTGGCGACAATAAAGTATAAATTATAAGTTTCCCACTCCTATAACGTCCCATTAGTTCTTGCTTATTACATGCGTTCTCTTTTGCTTTTACATCTGCTCTGAGTTCCCTTGTCATGATGGAATGTGGAGAAAACTCCATGGACCGAGTGGCCCAGCTCTGCTCCGAAGTCTTATGGTTTTATGGTCTTCTTATTGTACTTTTAGAACAGATTTAATGACAGTTAGTACAGGACGGAGCTCGTTTTGGAGAACGTGGTATGACAGGCAGGCGCGCTGTACCGCTGACGGCCAGAGCTGCAAGATATGCATCCAGTTTCAGCTTCTTTCAGAAGGAATTAGGGAACTTGTGTTGGAAGAGGATGAATTCCGGATCATTCAGGGGACTGAATGGTTGATTGACAAGTGATACAGGGAGGAGAACTCGCAGAAAGTGCAGGGTTCAGGTGACTGGATGCTTTTCGGGAGAGGGAAGGGAATAGAAGCTATTGAAAAGGGATGCAAGACCTAGCAAGGATTACCACAGCAGTCAGAGCTCTGGCTCTGTGGAAACGTTCGTGATTCACGCTCGGAAATGCTGCTTCCCATGTGCCAGTTTCCGGAACAACTCGAATTGGGTCCACAGCATTTTTAAGAGAGAGAAGGAACATCGAGAAGACGTAGTCCATGTTGGTGCATATTACATTGGCAGAAAGGGTGACAAGGCCCTGCAATGGGAATTCAGGGAGTCTTAAGATAAGATAAAGGCAGGGCATCAATGATGGTGATCTCAGGATCACTAAAAGTGCGAATTGCGAGGGAGGGTAAAAGTAGCAGTGTAAAGTATTTCAATCCGTGTGTCATGATATGGTATACGGGGTATAGCCACAACATTTTAGACAATCGCTTTTTTTCCCAGTGAATACGGGACCTGTACAATGGGACGGTTTGGAGCAGAACTGGATGCGCAAGAAGACCCTTAGGGTGGTCTTGCAGAGGATGGGAGCCTGCCTGGGCAGCTAGAAGAGTTTGGTGATCAAAGTAAACGTTAATCCTACATCCAGAGAAAGGAAAGGAAAGGTTAGCATTTTGGGACGAATGTTCTGAGTTGTTGCTTTACCAAAACAAGGAGTATTGAAAGTAAGGCAGATGTTACACGAGCATGGATCATAATAATTATAACATTTCTGGCATGAGTGATACTTGGTTGCAGGAGGAGCAGGACAAGCTGATCAATGTTCCTGCGTTCTATTTGTTTCAGATTTGACAGTGGGGAATTATAGAAGGGGTACCAGTCAGCGAACTGTCATAGTACTGCTCATATAGGGCTCAGCTTCTGTAGCTGCATGGGCGAAACTGAGAAATAGGAAATGGCTGATCACGTTACTGGTGATAGTCGGCAGGACGTAGGGCAGAAAATATGTAGAGAGAGCCCAGATAGTTGCAATTTTCCATATTTTCCACTTTCCATATTTTGCCTGGGAATCTCATGATGTAGAAGCACTGGATGGTATAATCTTTGCCAAATATATTCAGGAATGTTTCCTTAATCAATATATAGTGGGCCCGGCTAGAGCGGGTGCGATATTGGAAAGAGACGGGGCAGCTGAGGAGGTATGTGAAAGGGAAAAGTTAATACCGAGTGATCAAAATTCCCTGTTTCAAGATAATTACGTATGAGGTTAGGATTTTTCGTCGAATTAATATCTCAATTTGAAAATAGGCCAACTTTGATAGCATCAGAAAGATTAAAGCAGGTGTGGATTAGCATAGGTCCCATTCTGGCAAACGGATGATTGGTAAGTGGGAGGCTTTCAAAAGGAAAATACTGCAAGTACGGAGATAGCACTGTAAGTTCCTTTTCGAATCAGAGGCATTACTAGGCGATTCAGGGAATATTGGTTTTCAATCTGTATTAGAATCCCGGTTAAGAAGAATGGGGACTGCTCAGCAGGCATAAGCACCGAGGAACAAATGAGACACTTGAGCAGTGTATGAAATGCAACAGAACACAAGAACAAAATCAGACGAGTGGTGCAATGTTTGAGAATTTTTTTTGTCAATGAAGATTAAAGCTAATTGAATGACTGAAGGAGCGAACACGAGCACATCTGCAGATGCTACTTCTTCCTATAGATGCTTATAGCAGCATTTTGTGTGTGTTGAATGACTGAAGGCACATTTTCTGCGTCGCATGTCTCTGTGACGAGAAGATAAACATCGGACTATTGAATAAACAGCCGTTCAACTTGATTTCACCTGTCATACGAGGAACTATTACACCATGAATTGTGAATTAGGTCCTGATTAGGTCTAGAAAGTCATGTCCCGCGCGAAGTGGCAATTCCGGACTCAACTTGAATAAATGAAGGACACTCAACAGTTGTGGATGAGCTTGAATTCTATCACCTCTTACAATGTAATTTTAAGCGTCCTGGGCGGCAATAGCGCTTCGCTTCCAAATTAGGCCAATGCCTTCTCTGCGCTCTTTGACCATTAAAACATCATGATATCCTGCAGACTCCGATCATCCTGGGATATCGGTCTCTGAGACCGAAGTGAGAACAATCTTCAGGAGGGTGAACCCAGAAAAAGCATTTGGTCAGACGGGGTAACGGGCCAAGTACAAAAGATCTGTGCTGGACATCTGGCTGCAGTATTCACTGAGACATTTAAACTTCGCTTCAGCAATATGAGCTACCTACCTGTTTCAAGCAGTTTTCTCTTATACGCGGGAATCTTCCTGAGTAACATGCACAGTGATGCAGTGTTCTGAGAGGTTGTTTATAAAACTTATCATCTTCTTCCAGAGAAACGATTTGGATACACTCTAATTTGCCTACCGGAGCAACAGATCCATGAGAGATGATATCTCACTGGATCTTCACTCAACCCTGGAATATGTGGACGGCAAAATGCCCACATCAGAATCCTCTTTAACGATCATATCTCGGCATTCTATGTTTACTCCGCTCAAAACTAATCAATAAGCTTCACGACTTTCACCTGAGTAACTGCTGTCACAATTGGATCCGCAAATTGTTTACTTGGAGATGCCAGTCAGTTCGATTGGCAGCAACATCTCCACCACAATCTTCATTAGCAAAGGTGCGCCACAAAGATATATGCACAGTCCCCAGCTCGACTCGCTATCTACTTATGACTGCGTGGCTAAGCACAGCTCTAATCCGATATTCATGTTTGCTGACGCCACCACTATCATAGGCCGAATCAGAGCCGGCGATGAATCGGCATATACGACGGAGACTGAAAATCTGGCTGGATTCCTGCGCAGCAAGAACCTCACTCAATGTCAACAAGAACAAAGAGCTGATTATTGACTTCGGCAGGAGGAACCCTGTTGTCTATCAGCTAGTTCTCATTGGAGGGTCACCAGTAGATAGGGTCATCACACTTAAAATCGTCGATGTTATCTTCTTCCGAGGAATTTACCTGGCTCCACTTACAAAGGAAGCCTTTACTTCTTTCGGAGTTTGCGAAGATTCGGCATTATATCTAAAGCATTAACACATTTCGAGAGATGTGTAGTGGAGAGTATATTGACTGACTGCATTACAACCTGGTACAGAAACACCAATTCCCTTAAACGGAAAGTCCTACAGCAAAGTAATGGATATGACCCAATCCATCACGAGTCAAGCCTTCTCGCCATTAAACACATCTACACGAACCGTTGTCGCAGGATAGCTGTCACGATGTGTTCTGGCAATGACGGGACTCCTGTGCAGAGGAAAGACAGACACCCAAGTGGAGATGGCGACGAGAATTGATACATAAGAATTCCAGCAGAACCTTTGTGCCTCGACCGAAGGGCACTGCGACGCTTGTCTTTCTCAAAACACGCACCGCGTGATTGCACTAACAGAGTGTCTACTTAAAATAATGCAAGTTGCAAGGAGTCCCCGTAGCTGCCAAAATAAAATTAACCAAGTTAAACAGAAAGCATCGGAGATTGTTGATTCTTGTTAAACAACAATTAACCAATACATGTGCTCTAAAAATCTCGGAGCCCAACGCTTTCCAGCTCCCCACACGGGCCCGAAGAACTCGATGTAAAAACAGCATTCATCATCAGGGCCACCCACGATCCTGGTCATGCTCTTACTTCGTTGATGCCATCGTGAAGAAGGTAGCCTCAGGACTCACATCACCTGGTTCAGGAACAGTTATTACTCATCAATCATCTGGCTCTTGAACAAAGGGCGAAACCTTCCCACATCCTCTCTTGCCACATCACTGAAAAGTTCTCACAACCTATTAACTCTTCATCTCGATATTTCTTTCTTACTTATTTTCTATTATTTCTTTCGTGCTGTATTTCTTTTTCTTTTGCAAACAATCTTCAGCAAATCCCCTTCTCCAGCAAACAATCTCGACAGAATAACCATTGTAAGATCTCGTACAAAAGCTCCAAAATTTGCTCTGCCGCAGTTCAGGACCCGAACATTTGAACTGGCCTCTGTAGGGGCCAGTCTCCGCGACCTCCTTCTAAACGGGGTGTCCTCGGTCACCCGGAAGGTATGACGAGTGCTCGTGGAGCAACCCACAGGAAACTCGCCAGTGGAAAAGACCTTCGAGCTTCAACATCTTCTATACCAACCTCCTCTTCCAATCCGCAGGAACCGGGGAGTCCCCGCAATAAAATGGCTCAGCGATCAACCTTCCCCCTTTTCCCAATGGTTTCTCCACGGCTTGTTTCTGAGGAACACTGGACATTACCGTCACCAGGAGAGATACGTGAGTGCCATCCCCCACCTAAAGGTGACCTACCTCTTCGTAGCGTTCCCGACGGTCACTGCCATCCTACTCACCTGTACAACCGACGGCGTCTGCAGTTCGGTCCTCACCAGCACCCCAGCAGGAAATCCCGACTCCCCCATGTGATCCACTCGGAGGGCCTCGCCCCCAGGCACTCCGGGAAATTCAGGGTCCCCATCACTCTCGCTACTTCCCCGCACTCTCGCTACTTCCCCGAGCCATACCACCGTTGGCTTCGACCGGGTGAACTATACAGTCTCTTGTCTAAATTCGGTATCACACCCCATGCGGTTGCACACTTCCTCAAAAGCAGGTCGAGTAGGAAATCAATCAGGTGACACATTTGTCTAGGAGATAAATGACTCTGCGCCTGGAACTCCAGCCTCATCATAAAATGTTTCGTTCTGTTGCCTCCATTCTGTGAAATACATTTGGTCCGGTTTTATCACCAACTCTGCCAGTCCTTTCTTTGAAACTTTACCCAAATCAATCTGAGCATTAAAACCCGAAAAATAAACGATCCCAATTATTTTATCTCAATTATTCTTCTCGTCAAAGCAACCGGCAGTGCTAATTTAATATTTTGTTGATCTATAAGGTGACGTGCAATGATGATTCGATGACCAGTTGAATGAAGCGAACGATCCCCGTTTAGTTGGCAGGGAAATTGGGACGGGAGTTCACGGTAGTACACGAGAGTACTGAGGAACCGATTGGGAGGAAGTGCGCGGGGCCGGAGGGGTGGTGGTGGTGTAGTTGGTGAGTACAGGGAGTGTGGAGAGTGGAAGGGGTTGACGGAAGAGCTCGTGTCTACGGCGCGACAGGGGCTGGGTAAAGCGTTGGAGATGGCTCTCCAACTGTTTCCCCTACATTTCAAAGACGTAACGGCTATCAGGTGAGTTTGTTATTCTAAGTTATCGTGTGATTAGATTCGCTGGAAGGGCTTGTTCTGGGCTGTATCTCTAATGAATATAAAATAAGAAAAATACACCAGGTGTTCAACGACGGCATTTCATCATGGCTGATCCAATTTTCCTCCCAACCCCAACCTCCTATCTTCTCCCGGCAATCCTTCATGCCCTAACCAATCAAAACTTATGTAACGCGCTCATAAATTTTCACTGCTAATGTAATGGCCTCTCTGCAATGTTTCACGCTAAGGGAATAGTTTCTCTGTAGCAGCAATGTTTAGGTTATGAATAGAGATAACGGGAGCTTTGAAATGTGCGTTATCCAATGAGAGGTTGCTGTTTCTTCTTCTGCGGCTGGGAGCAAGGATTCCGCGGGTTTTTGTCGGCGAGACATGGAGAGAAAAGAAGCAGATGGAGAAAGTTGGTAGACCGCTGGGCAGAATGAACTCGGAGCGAGGGTCCAACGGTCCGTGACGCTCGGAGGAGGTCGATGGGGAACGAATGGACGAATCCGTAAGCTTCAACATGCGCATTAGACAGTTTCATTAATTTATGCCCTTTTTCTTTTTATATTCTTTACTAACCTTAAAGTCAGAGTAAGATTTATAACGTTCAGTCGTTTAATTGCATACGGTGCACTGACTGATATTTTGCGGTTCGGATTTGTAACCGGGTAACACATTACACAACATCCACACAAACGAGATTTCCAAGTTTGGCTGGGCCAGAGGCTGTCTTCCACAAGAGAAACGCATGCTGACCGAACCTCAGTGTTACAATTGTGAGGTTAACGTTCGGGATTGATTCCGTTGGATGCTGTGTGATTGCCCTGAGACTGTGCCATTATAGAGGCTGGCAAGGTGGAGCGGCGGTGCGCCTCCATGGCGTTACCGATAACTAATGCATGCGTATTGAGTGGGGAGGATTTTCGTACCCCAGATGAATGAGAACATAGAACATAGAAAAGTACAGCACAGTACAGGCCCTTCGGCCCACAATGTTGTGCCGACCCTCAAACCCTGCCTCTCATATAAGCCCCCACCTTAAATTCCTCTATATACCTGCCTAGTAGTCTCTTAAACTTCACTAGTGTATCTGCCTCCACCACTGACTCAGGCAGTGCATTCCACGCACCAACCACTCTCTGAGTAAAAAAACGTTCCCCTAATATCGCCCTTCAACTTCCCACCCCTTATCTTAAAGCCATGTCCTCTTGTATTGAGCAGTGGTGCCCTGGGAAAGAGGCGCTGGCTATCCACTCTATCTATTCCTCTTAATAGCTTGAATAACTCTATCATGTCTCCTCTCATCCTCCTTCTCTCCAAAGAGTAAAGCACTAGCTCCCTAATCTCTGGTCATAATGAACACTCTCTAAACCAGGAAGCATCCTGGTAAATCTCCTCTGTACCATTTCCAATGCTTCCACATCCTTCCTATAGTGAGGCGACCAGAAATGGACACAGTACTCCAACTGTGGCCTAACCAGAGTTTTATAGAGCTGCATCATTACTTCGCGACTCTTAAACTCTATCCCTCGACTTATGAAAGCTAACACCCCATAAGCTTTCTTAAATACCCTATCTACCTGTGAGGCAACTTTCAGGGATCTGTGGACATGTACCCACAGATCCCTCTGCTCCTCCACACTACCATGTATCCTGCCATTTACTTTGTACTCTGCCTTGGAGTTTGTCCTTCCAAAGTGTCCCACCTCACACTTCTCCGGGTTGAACTCCATCTGCCACTTCACAGCCCACTTCTGCATCCTATCAATGTCTCTCTGCAATCTTCGACAATCCTCTACACTATCTACAACACCACCAACCTTTGTGCCGTCTGCGAACTTGCCAACCCACCCTTCTACCCCCACATCCAGGTCGTTAATAAAAATCACAAAAAGTAGAGGTCCCAGAACAGATCCTTGTGGGACACCACTTGTCACAATCCTACAATCTGAATGTACTCCCTCCACCACGACCCTCTGCCGTCTGCAGGCAAGCGAATTCTGAATCCACCTGGCCAAACTTCCCTGGATCCCATGCCTTCTGACTTTCTGAATAAGCCTACCGTGTGGAACCTTGTCAGATGCCTTACTAAAATCCATATAGATCACATGCACTGCACTACCCTCATCTATATGCCTGCTCACCTCCTGAAAGAACTCTATCAGGCTTGTTAGACACGATATGCCCTTCACAAAGCCACGCTGACTGTCCCTGATTAGACTATGATTCTCTAATTACCCAGAGATCCTAGTTCTAAGAATCTTTTCCAACAGCGTTCCCACCACAGACGTAAGGCTCACTGGTCTATATTTACCCGGACTATCCCTACTACCATTTTTGAACAAGGGGCAACATTCGCCTCCCTACAATCCTCCGGTACCATTCCCGTGGACATCGAGGACATAAAGATCCTAGCCAGAGGCTCAATAATCTCTTCCCTCGCCTTGTGCAGCAGCCTGGGGAATATTCCGTCAGGCCCCGGGGGCTTATCCGTCCTAATGTATTTTAACAACTCCAACACCTCCTCTCCCTAAACATCAACATGCTACAGAACATTAACCTCGCTCATATTGTCCTCACCATCATCAAGTTCCCTCCCATTGGTGAATACGGAAAAGAAGTATTCATTGAGGACCTCGCTCGCTTCCACAGCCTCCAGGCACATCTTCCCACCTTTATCTCTAATCGGCCCTACCTTCACTCCTGTCATCCTTTTTTCTTCACATAATTGAAGAATGCCTTGGAGTTTTCCTTTACCCTACTCGCCAAGGCCTTCTCATGCCCTCTTCTCGCTCTTCTCAGCTCCTTCTTAAGCTCCTTTCTTGCTTCCCTATATTCCTCAATAGACCCATCTGATTCCTGCTTCCTAAACCTCATGTATGCTGCCTTCTTCCACCAGACTAGATTTTCCAACTTGTCACCCATGACTCCTTCACCCTACCATTCTTTATCTTCCTTACCGGAACAAATTTATCTCTAACATTCTGCAAGAGATCTCTAAACATCGACCACATGTCCATAATGCATTTCCCTGCAAAAACATCATCCGAATTCACACCCGCAATTTCTAGCCTTATAGTCTCAGAATTTGCCCTTCCCCAATTAAAAATTTTTCTGTCCTCTCTGATTCTATCCTTTTCCATGATAATGCTAAAGGCCAGGGAGCGGTGGTCACTGTCCCCCAGATGCTCTCCCACTGAGAGATCTGTGACCTGACCCGGTTCATTACCTAGTACAAGATCTAGTATGGCATTCCCCTAGTCGGCCGGTCCACAGACTGTGACAGGAATCCGTCCTGGACACAGCTAACAAACTCTGCCCCATCTTAACCCTTGGAACTAATCAGGTGCCATCAATATTTGGGAAGTTAAAGTCACCCATGATAACAACCGTGTTTATTTTTCTACTTTTACATAATCTGCCTCCCAGTCTGCTCCTCTGTATCTTTGTTGATACCAGCTGACCTATAGAATACCACCAATAGAGTAACTGCTCCCTTCCTGTTCCTGACTCCCATACTGACTCAAAAGAGTATCGTGCTACATTACCCACCCTTTCTGTAGCTGTAATAGTATCCCTGACCAGTAATGCCACCCCTCCTCCCTTTTTTCCACCCTCTCTATCCATTTTAAAGCACTGAAATCCAGGAATATTGAGAATCCATTCCTGCCCTGGTGCCAGCCAAGTCTCTGTAATGGCCAATACATCATAATTCCATGCGCCCACCCCTATAGGGGAAACGGAGCATGAGACTTTGGCGGAGCAGACCTCTCAGTTGTTAGATGAGCAGTGTTCTGATGACGTAAGCGACGGAGATTGGCTGAGACTTTGAGCGGGCTGGTCGCTGACGGGTGAGAGCTGTGAAAACACGCCAACCCTTAGCTAACCTCTGGACACATTGGAGAGCGCTTTTGGTACGCTAGACAGCCCACTGGAGCTCACAGTGGGGTTTCAGAACATGCGTCAGGAGCAGGGAGAAGGAGCCTTCTGCTTACATTTTTCGGCTAGAGAGGCAGCTAAATTGCTTGCGTCGCAGAGGAGTCGTTCAGTCGGCCTAGGTAGATCAGTTAAGAATGGACCAGATAGCCAAGGGTACCCAGTCCCAGGACCTGATGGCTTGGCGTCTCTGACAATCTCGTAAGACGCGCCCCACTCCCTCTTTTGTTGATCTGATCGCAGAGGTACAGGAGGAGGAGAACGCGTCCGTCAGCAGGGTACAGTCCTCGGCAGTGACACCTTGTGGTGAAGTGTCCATGGATAGCCTGCCTGGGGGAGCAGTAGTGGAGACTGTGGCAGAGTTCAGAACTGAGCTGTCTCGTCTCTTATCGGCGGCTGTGACCACCTGCTCCAGCAGAACTCTGAACGGTCCATGAAACCAAAAAGTACAGCTCCGTTAATCCAATTCAGCACTATTCATTTCATATATCCTTCATCGCATTTTTTACCTCCATGCACTGCAGATTTGTTGTAAAGTAACAAAGGACCCGACATCTAAGACGAATAATCTTTGTTAGTACTAACTTCATCCATTCATGTTAATTGCATTTGCTGCTAAATAGTTTCGTATAAACCGATGGAGCCTTTAATGGCGATGAATATGTTATTCAAAATACACCTCGAGTCAACTTTAAAAAAACTCACTTCTGTAAATGGTGAATACGGAACTTTCAAAGTTCTTCCAAAGAAGATAATCACCTAAACTCTCATGCTTGTCATAGTAATGGATTATGAAGGAAACAAGCAATGGCACACATCAATTTCGCCGCAAGTTGGCTGTCAAAGGAACAGAAACGGCTCTGGGGAAATGCTCGAAACGAATAAAAGTTTTGGATATTGCAAGGAGCAAGATAATGGACCTCCATTGGTTCTCCATCTCGGGATCCCGGCTACTGCAGTCCCATAGTTCTCTGCCGACCCGATTAGCTACCAGTATGCGGCTGAAGGTGAGACCGCTGAACAATACAATTAAACAGAACGGAATCAGTGGAGTTTACAGCTGCTCTATCCAGGAAAATGCAATCCATGCCGGATGAATATAAAATAGCTGAAATATACGATAACCCTGCGAAATATTATTGATAGTGAGATTACCAACATAAGCTAAAGGCAAGGATTGTTTTTAAAACAGAAGATCGTGCTCAGTGTCACAAGAAGCACCACCGCCGTTCTCTCGGTGCAGTATTTCTTTACCTGTCTCCGAGCGGAAGTGGTCACAACTCGATCAAAAAATGAGAGCGACCATGAACTAAACAGAACAGTCGACAGTCACGGTCGATAGGAAGTAAAGGATTTTACATCCGGAGTGCAAAACAAAAAAGGGGTACGTCCAATGAATATTGACAATTCGGTGCAACGTCAGACTGCTGACAATCACCGAGCGATCTACCGTCGCCATAGCCACCAAGTAACGAGTTCTACATCTGAAGAGACCGGATTTTCCACTAGACAGCGCCATAATCCTCAACAGGTCTATTGGATGAAAATTAAAGAATGAACGGTGAGATATGCTGAGAAATGGCGCGCTGAAAGTGAAGTGAATTTAGTTATATAATTCGCATTGCTCTGTCTGCGAATCGGCATCTTTTTGTATTGTTTTCATTCGTTTGATATCGTCCCCTGATCTTTGACACAAATATACACAATTCACGCGAAATTTATATAATGTCGAATAATTAAGTTTAATCCCAGCCTTAAAGTACATAAAGTCAAGACATACGAAGCGTGAAACCAGTGTTTAAAGGGATAATCCATTGGAACTGCAGACATAACGTAGTTCGTTAAAGGAACGCACTGGCATCAAGAAGGAAATGTTTCCAGCAGTGTTCAACCGCCTACAGAACGTCCAAATGAAACAAAATAAAGTTATAAATAGATATCAACAGATGCTAAATTCTGGAGGAACACAACAGGTCAGACAACATTCATGGAAAATAATAAACAACTGAGGAACTTCTTCAGGACTGGAAAGGTGGGTGGGTGTTAGTGAAGGAGTATAGCAAGAAGGTGATAGGTGACACCAGGTGGGAAGGAAAGGTAAAGGCCTAGAGAAGAATAGAGTGGACTATAGCAAAAGTAGAAAGAGCAGGGGACCCAGGAGGAGATGATAGGCAGGTGTGAAGAGGTAAATAGCTAGAATAATTAATGAGGAGGTAGGCGGAGATAGACAGGAAGCCCAACTGCACCAGCAAAAAGAGGTAACTAATAGTGCTGTTTTACCAACATCTGTAGAATCTCTTCTATTTATAGCGGAGCTGAAAGAGCGTCATTCTAGTGAACAATCACAGAATTATTCAGCCATCAAGGGGCTGCTTCGGAAAGGAAAGACTGCAGTATATGAACCTCCTAGAACTCAGTGTCACTAACGCGAGAACATCTGCAGATGCCTGAAATCATAAGGAACACGCACAAAATGCTGAAGGAACTCAGCAGGCCAGGCAGCATCTGTGGAAAAGCGTAAACAGTCGACGTTGCGGGCGGACACCTGTCATCAGTACTGGGAAGGAAGTGATGAACTCGGTGTCACTTTTGCTCCCTCCGCAGTGTGCACCTCCCACCAAACGGTGCCCCTGTTCCCTCTGCAGTACAGACTTCCCACCAAAGTCAAAGTAATTTTATTATCAAAGTACACATATGTCACCATATACAACCCTGAGATTCATTTTGTCGTTGGTATACTCAGCAAATCTATAGAATAGTAATTACAACAGGATAAATGAAAGATCAATCAGAGCGCAGAAGAGAACAAAAGGTGCAAATGTGAATATAAATAGCAAGAACATGAGATAATGAGACAGAGTCCTTGAAAGTGAGATCGCTGGTTGTGGCAAAATTTCAAAGATGGAGCCAGTGAAGTTGAATATAGTTATGCCCTTCTGTTCAGGAGCCTGACTGCCTGACTGCGTGAACCTGCTGGTGCTATTCCTCAGGGTCCTGTACCTTCTACCTGATAGCAGTAGTGAGAAGAGAGCATGGCCAAGGTAGTTTGGATCCCTGATATTGGTTGATGTTTTCCAACCACGGCCTTTCATGCAAAGGTTCCGTGGTTGGGATGGCCGTACCCGTGATGTCCACTATTCGATATCAGTGCTGGTCGATTTTTGGGTCCAATATATTGGTGTTTTCATATCAGGTTATGATGCAACCACCCAGTATACTCCCCCACTATGCATCTATAGAGGTTTGTCGAAGTTTTAGATATCATGCCGAATCTACACACGGGCGGCGCTGCTGTATGATTTGTAGTGCGGTGCCCTCACCAGCGGGTCTAGTAGGGGAACTAAAGTACGTTGACAGTGGGGGACAATGGACAATCTGAAAGGCCGAATGTCTATCTTCCCCGACAGAAGCTACCTAGCCCCCTGAGACCTGCAAGTGCATTGATGTTTAGCCGAGATTCCAGCGACTGCAGTCCCTCACAGGCCGCAGGAGGATGTACAGCTGGAGCACGGAGGACCGTGGATGACTCTGGCTAAATCTTCAAACATCCCCTGAGGCAGGGTCGCTGTTCCCAAATGCCGGAACTATACACCTCCATCAAAACTTTTTGTGGGTCAGGCAAAACTGGTTATGCTGGGTAGGTGGAGAATGAGATGCAACTGAAAATCGAGGACACGGATCTAACTGTGTCCTTAGCACTCTCCGTCTCATTTTGCATCCATCCTCTGATCCCTCACACTCTCACTCATCCTCTGTCCCTCATATTCCTCGCTTCCCCACTTCGTGACCTCTCGTTTAGCGCGCCCCCTTCTACCGCCACAGAACCCTTGGTGGTGGGACGGGGTGTTGGGTTTGGACAGGCTCCGAGTAATCCGCCTTGTCCTGCGTTGGATAGGGAGTGGAGAGTGAATAGGTGAACGAGTGTGACATGGAGGAAGGGTGAGGAAAGTTTGGATAGAGCAAATAGAAAGGGTGGGGGACGTGGGGTGATACTAAATTTGGCCTATCAACACCCCTCCCCAAAGGACAATTCCCCACCAGCGTGGAATAGGTTGCACAACCTCAACTCCCCTCCTGCCCCCAGACCCCTCCAGGTCACAAAGAAAAGGCAAAAACTCACGTGTTCATTTGAGCTTCCTATCGGAAGCTAGAGAAATCACTTCGCACCGCTTTTCTCTCCTAACCCTGCCATCCCTTTCTGTCCTACTTTCGGTTTCGCTCTCCTTCCATCCTCTTCTCCTCTCACTCCCCCTCCCACAGAGCGTTATACCCTTCTAAGGGATTCCCTAATCCCTGCACTTTCAGACACACAGTGCCTCACCAGCCTCCCACCATCAACCGATGTTTGATCTGGGAGTGCAGATCTTTCTGGACAAACAGGGTTGAGTTGTGTTTTGGGGAGGGTAGAAATCTCTCCCCTCCGGTCCGACTCACTCCCCTTTCTCTCTACAGGGATCTCTGCCACTGGGCGCGCAATGACTCGTGGGGTCACTGGCTGCCAGCGCCTTGCATTACAGACACCACGGCGGAAAGGAGCCAGATCGCTAGCCGGGCCACCGGGAGGGTATTCTCTGGTGTTTGCATTGCTTAGCTTCACGTATTCTCCTTTTAACGTCGGGAAGAGAGGCATGTCGGACAATGCCTTGGTGGAGACTCGACAAGAGTGGGATTGCTGAGGCCTTCTTACCGTAACGAATTTAGACATCCACCAAAACAAGGGAACGTCCCAGTCTGTATGTGTGTCTGCCTCCCGGAAGCAGGAAGTGCGTAAGGACTATGATCCTGATTATAATCACATGGCGGGGTGTGGAAAGCTATTATTCCAAATAATAGTCCTGGTAGAGAGACGCCTATGCTTGGTGTCCTGGGCCAATGGAGACCCGTCCCAGCATTTCCCTAGGTTAACTACCGGTGTTTCTACATGACAACTCAGCCCAATATTGTTAACTAGTTCATATATTGGGTTCTACAGCAGGGAATAAGCCTTTTGTCCCGACTCATCCGTGACCGACGAAGGTGAGGTGTCCATCTGCGATAGACCTATTTGCGAGCATTTGGCCCACGTCCCTCTAAACCTTTCCCATCCACGTACCTGGACCTGTCTCTACCACATCCTCGTACCACACCTCCACTAACCTTTGTGTAAGAAACGTGCACGTTACTCTCCTCTCTCTCGTTAAAACTTTGCCCCCAAGTTCTAGACTCCCCAACTCAAAGGAAAAAAGCTGCGCCATTTTCTTCATTGATGTCCCTCAGCCTCCTTCCCTCGAGGGAATACAGTCAGAGCCTATCTGGTCTCTCCTTGTAACTCAAGCCCACAATTGCGAAACCATCCCCACGATTCTTCTCTGAAGCTTCTCCAGCTTAATCTCATCCATCTTATAGCTGTACACAGAACTCCAGGTACGGTCTCACCACCGGTCTCTCATACACCTGCACAATATCCGCATGATTGTATTCTGTCCTGGGCGAGAAAGGCAAGTATGAGTACACAATCATCACCACCCTGCGGCACCACTTTCAGAGCACTATGTCCCTGTTCCTCGAGGTCTCTGCGGTCTACAACACTGCCAAAGCTCAAGGCAATTTGTTGGACCTGCCCGGTGAATTTGTGCAATCTTGCACCAGTAACACACACAAACTGCTGGAAATACTCAGCAGGTCAGACAATATCTATGGAGTGGAATAAACAAGACGTTTCCGTTAGAGACCCTTCATCAGGATAGTTCACAAAGTATGCTCACTATAGTAAAATTTGTAGTGTTTCCGCACAATTTTGAGGTCCGATCGCTTGATTCGCAAACAGATGTGGAGCGCTAATGAGAAAGGTATTTAAACAATTATAATTTAAGAAACTCTTAGACAGGTAAACATAGAAGAGAAGCAAACATAGAAGAGTTGGCAATACGCAGTAAGGACCGATTGGTTTAAGCAGGCGTCATTAGTTCGGTTAAAATTGATGGGCTGAAGGGACGATTCTAGCGTGGCTGCACCTTCTATCTTACTGTGAGGGACCTGGTTTCTAAACCTCGGAGAATGTATCTCGGTTATTCAGAGCGCTGTGAAGCCACTTCGGGAGTGCGGTCGTCAGCGTCGGTGTTATTACTGAGGGGAGTGGTTTTAACATGTCAACAGCAGTTCAGAGACGGATTACCGGATCGGTCCCTGGTACGAGCGGGACGTCTCACGAGGAGAGGTCGGGCAGCCGGGATTGTGTCCGTTTGGGAAAGGGAGAGGGACCTGATTGAAACACAACCCATCCCGAGATGATGGTGGTGGGGATGTATCTCGACAGGGCAGGAGTGGGGAAGGTGTTTCCTCCAGCGGGGAATCAAAAAGGTCAAGGAATTAGAACTTGTAGCAAAGTCGCGATCTTCTGAAGTTTGCTGCCAGGAGTGGCGGAGCGACTGTCTTCTCTTTCTATGAGAGGCTACGGTGGGATATATAGGAGGAGAGGGATCCTACTCCAATCAAACAGGGATCCAGACTGTACAGGTCTGGCCTCGGAGCCTAAGGAATGCGAAGTGTGAGTCACGGGGTCTGCAGTGAATGTTATCACGATCAATTCCTGGGACGGGGACAAAGAACGGGAAATTGCCCAGTGGGGTATGTGTACACAGGCTGGACTGGGAACCTCCAGCGTTTGAGAGAACAACGGTAAATCCAGTTGAAAACGCTCCTATGGCGCGACAAGGAATGTGTGGCTTACGGCCCATACCCCTGACTGCAGTGTCACAGAACAGAGGAGGAGCGACTCTATCTCAGAATAAGTGATCAGCCATTAAGCATGGGGAATGGGAGAAATGCCTCCACGAATCCCCACTGAAAGGACGTGAATCTTTGGAATTCTCCCCCAACCCCCCGAGGGAGATGTGTCATTGAGTTTTGTACGGAAGGCGAGACAGAGCTAGTGCATGGACCTGGGGCTGAAGTTCTGGTCTGATAGGATGAGATTCGGGAGGGGAATGGTGAGTAGCAAAGTGGAGAGATCAAATTTTCCCCTCTTCTCCCTCCCCTTCTCTTCCCACCCCCTTTCCACCCCACCACTCTCCCCTTCCCCTTTCTCCTCTCGTCACTTCCCCTTTCCTCCCTTTATCCCTCTCTATAAATCTCCTCTCTCCACCTTCCCCTCCCTACTCGCCTTCTCTCTATCCCTCTCCCATATCTGCACTTTCTACTTTCTCCACGCTCCCCACTGTCCCCCTTGCTGTTGTCCCTCTCTGCATTCTCTCTCCACCTCTTTATTACCGACTCTATTCTTCAGTACCCCTCCTCTCCCTCACCCTCGCTCCTTCCCTCTCTCCCCGCAAATCTCTTGTCACTCTGTCTCCCTTCACATTCTCCTCTTACTGAGTCCTCTTTTTCTCTATCTTCTCTCATCTTCTACACTCTCGCCCTCTCTTCTCCGCCGTCCCTTCTCCCCGTGCTCTCTCTCCCGCTCTGCCCCACTCTTTCCCCCCTCGATCTGGGCTCTTATTCGCCTGTGTTCACATTCCCCTCTCCCCGGCGATCTGCCCACCATCTCAGGATAAGTGTTCAGCCATTCAGGATGGAGACGGCAAGAAACTCTTCCTCGCACCCCCACCGAAGACTGGTGAATGTCTCGAAATCTCTCCACCTTCCCCACCCCGGAGGGAGTTGGATCCATGAGTCTTGGGCGTGAAGGGGAGGCAGCGTTAGTGCAGGGTTGGAGCTGATGTAGAGGGTCAGTTCTGGTTAGATAGAACCCTCTCTCTTCCCCCTCTCCCTTTTCATTGTCCTGCTCATCTTATCACTCTGTTATGCTCACTCACAACCCCTCCACGCCAAGTTCTCCCCATTGCTCTCTGCACCACTTCCTCTCACTGCACCCTCTCTACCCCTTTCACTCCCTTTCCTCTGCACTCCCAATGATTTTCTCTCCAACTGAATCCCCCACCCTCTCTAGCCATACCAGTTCATTCGTTTCCAACATGCAGAAATGATCGCTCTCGCTCCCGCTCAATCAGCATCCTCGCTTACTCCCGTCTGTCTGACACCCCGCACTGCCATTCACAAAGATTCAACCATGACCTCGTGGAGACGCCAGTGCATCGACCCCAACACCAAGCTACAGTTAGACTCGGCAGCATCAAAGGTTTGGTCAGAGAGTGTGTGTGTGTGACCGCTGCACGGCACAGACAGGCATCCGGGACTGAGATAGCGGCCAGGGTTTAATGCAGGAGTAAAGTCAGTTATGTGTAGGGACCACTGCAGGGCACAGATGGACATCCGGGAGGGTGGAACAGGCTGGGATCTAATCAAGGGGTTCAGAGTAGTTATGTAAAGAATATAATAACCCAGGGAATAAGGTGTCGGCTTGTATCGAGTGCAATGGAACGGAGATTTATAGATGTGCATAACAGTTTTCCAGAAATAGGAGATCTGTTATTCTATATTTGATATTCTGTTATATTGCGAGTAACAGATCCCCAGGAGTAAGTTACAGACTGCGATCGGGTGGTTATATGCGCACAGTGATCACTTGATTAGGTACAGGAGTGGAACCCAGTGTATTCTACTACTATTGGAGCCCATTCACTTCAAGGCTCACCGTGTTGTGTGTCCAGAGTTAGTCGTCGGTAGACCTCTGTTATTAACCGTGGTTACTCTCACTTTCCTGTCAGCTTGAAGCTGTCAAGCTATTCTCTTGTTACCCGTGTCGTCTCCGACACATTACCGCTTACAGAACTGCCGCTCACTGGATGTTTTTAGTTAGTTTGTTTGTTTTTCACACCATTCTCTGTTAACTCCTGCGACAGCTGTTTGTGAAAATCCCAGGAGAGCAGCAGTTGCTGCCTTACTCAAACCACCGTCACCAAACAAAAAAAAAATCCACGGTCAGTCACTTAGTGCAGATTCCTTCCACATTGTGATATTCTGTCTGGACAACAACGGAGCATCTGGACAATATATGTGTACTTTTAAGCGATGGCCTCCCGCCAGACAATTGGCTGATTTGATATCTGTATTAACAAACTGGTGTACATAGGTACCTATTAAAGTGACCACAGAGTGTATAAAGAATAACTGATCCTCAGGAATCAGTTACAGACTGGGATCCAATTCCGGGGTTTGGGGAGGGGGGAGAGCTTTATTAATAGAATAACAGAACCCCAGGAATGGATTACTTGCTGGTATTTAACCGGGCCTTAAGCTACTGTGACTCTGTTTTTAAATCACGGGTCTGAGTGGTAAGGTGGCTTGCCCACCTGTTCATCCAGATGACTGTTTCTTGATGCTCCTTCTCCCTCCAAGAGCTAAATTTATTTGTGTGTGTGGGTGTGGGGAGCGAAAAGGAGAGGAGAGGGGAAAAAGTGGGAAGAGAAGGGTTCAAAGGATGGCAGAAAGAGAGTAAAGAGGGGAAGACGAGGTGGGTAAGAGCCGTAGAAGAGAGGAGGGGGCGGAAGGAAGAGAGGGAAAGATAGCCAGGAAGATGAGGGGAAATAGGGGGAAGAGAGTAAGGGGAAGACAGTGGTTGGGAAAGGGGTAGAATGGGAGGGAGAAGAGGGAAGAGAAGAAGAAGGGAAAGGGGAAGTAAGATGGTTAAGACAGTGATGGGGAAGAGAAGTTGGAGATAGAGCGCAGAGAGGCAACAGAGTAGGAGAAGGGTATGGAGATGGGCAGAATAGAGAGAGGATGATGGAGAGCAGGAAGAGAGGGCGAGAGAGTGGGGAGAGAAATAGAGATGGAGAAACGGGTGGGAGAGAGAGGAGGTTAGAGGGAGAGAGAGGAGGTTATAGGGGGAGAGTGAGAAGGAGCGAGCAAGGTGATAGTGAGGTAGAGTGGGGAGAGAGAGGTGAAAGAATGAGGTAGAAAGAGGAAGAGAGAGAAGGAGAAATGGGGAGAGAGTGGGGAGAGAAAGGTGGGGCAGAGGTGGAAGGAGGGGAAGAGTCTGAGGGTGTCGGAGACAGAGGAGATGGTGTAAAAAGAATGAAGGGGGCGAGTAGTGCGGGCAGAGAGGTACGAGGAGAGAGGTGTTCGGATACAGTGGAATGAGAAAGAGTGGATGAGAGAGGAGTGAAGGACGAAAGGTTAGGATGATTGTACGGAAAAAGGAGGGGTGAAGATTAGGGAGAGGAAGGAGGAGTAGGCGAGATCGAGGAGGAGTGAGAAGTGTCAGAAAAGCGATCCCGTGGCTTGGATGTAGGCTCCAGCGTCTTCCCCCAACGCCGATAATGCGCTGGATGCTGGAGAGAGAGGCCAAGGGTTTAAAACTCCATTAACATCGTTTATCGCCAGTTTTATTTTATTTTATTCAATTTCTAGATCCAGCGCAGAGCAGCCCCACCAGAACAAAGAGCCCAGCAGTACACGCATTTAATTCTAACTGAATTACAGGACAATCTCCAATGTTTCACGGACACACACTATTTGCACTTCAGGATGTTAACCTGGCACCGTTTAGTTTCTGCATTTAAATGCTTAGGTTTGCTTGGCAGATGTTTCGCACAAACATTGACAGAGTTTGTAATTAAGTCAGGCTGAATCTATTTTGCGGAGACAACAGAACGAAACATTTAATGTGGAGAGTAGCAATTTCAGGTGTACAGCAATCGAACTCTACGGCAAAGGAATTTATCACCAAGGCAAATGTGACAACTAACACTTAGATAAGCGAGACTTTAAGAGGTATATGGTTGTGAAAATATTACTGCGGAAGGTGCAGTTACAACATTAATCGTTCGATCACGGAGGCTATCTGAATGAGCGCGCTGGAGGGTTTTAATGATGATGTAATGGCCTCTCTGTAATATTTCACTGCCTTTTGCACCTGAATTAGATTTTGTGTTTTGTAGGAAAGGATTGGCGAATTATCTCAACGTCATGAGGACATGACTAAATTTGGTGGCGGGAAGGTGGCGGGGGTGGGGGGGGGGTGGGTAGTGTAACGTGCTGTAATGATTCACTGCTAACGTAATGTCCTCTCTTGTTGCAGCCAATGGCACGGGGAACATTTACTGGTAGAGGAAAGAATGAATTCAATTAAATACCAGCAAATTCTGGAAGCAAACATCACACGTCTGTACAAAAGACGAAGATGAAAAGAGGATGGTTTCTACAACAGGATAATGAACCTAAACACACCACAATTTCCACAATGGACTACCTCAAGAGGCACAAGCTGAAGGTTTTGCCATGGCCCTCACAGTCCCCTGACATAAACATCATCGAGAATCTGTGGATGGACCTCAAAAAAGCAGTGCAGGGAAGACGGCCCAAGAATCTCACAGAACTAGAAACCTTTTGCAAGGAAGAATGGGCGAAAATCCCGCAAACAAGAGTTGAAAGACTCTTAGCTGGCTACAAGAAGCGTTTACAAGCTGTGGTACTTACCAAACAAGGTATTACTAAGTACTGTCATTCAGGGTGCCCATACTTTTGTTTCGGGCCCTTTCCTTTTTTTTTATTTTAAAACAGTAAAAGATGGAAATAAAGAAAAACTTCTATTGCTTAAAATACTAAGGAAATGTCTCATCTTTAACTATATTCCTTTTGGAAATCAGTTCAACTTTTACTCTTTTAGCTATTCACAGTAACAGAAATTTTGACCAGGGGTGCCCAAACTTTTACGTACACTGTAGTCTCACGGGGTGGAGCAGTAATTGATCCGGCTAAGATAGAGGCCGTGATCACTTGGCCAAGACCCCAGATTGCGAGCGCTCTGCGCTCGTTCCTCGGATTCTGAGGTTAACATCGAAGGTTCGTGAAGGGCTACGCGAAAGTGAGTCACCCATTGAATCAGCTTCCGTGCAGTTACCCTCCCTTGGGGAAGAAAGGGAGAAGGGAAAAGGACAGGAGTGTGGAGAGTATTTCAGCCCGTCGGAGCCCTTTGGACTGAGTTGGGATGTAAAATGTACAGAGGGCTTTCAGTCGTTGAAGGAGCTGCTGACCCAGGCGCCGGTGCTGGCTTTTGCGGACCCCCGATTGCCCTATATACAGCAGACAGATGCCAGACGAGTGGGCTTAGGAGGCGCCCTGTATCCGCATCAGGGCACCGGGTTGAGACCCGTTGCGTTTGTCAGCCGGAGTCTGTCGCCCTCCGAGAAAAAAAAAATAACCAACGCACAAGTTGGAATTTCTGGCGTTGAAATAGGTGGTAGTGGATCAACTGAGTGACTACCTCTGCGGGGCAAGTTTCAGATGAGGACGGAGAACAAACCCCTAACTTATATCCTGACGTCGGCGAATCTGGATGTCATAGGCCATCGGTAGTTGGCGGCGTTTTCTGCCTATGATTTCAGCCTGAAGTTGCGGCCGGGAAGCCGGAACATTGATGCTGATGCTTTGTCCCTACGGGTGCATGAGGGATTGGACAGGGACGAGGGATGTGAGAGCGTTCGTGCCCCGCCCCGGAGGTGAAGCCCATATGTCAGTTTGCCATCCCCGTGAGGGCAGAGGGAAAGGAGGGGCAGGATCGAGCGGTCGATCAATTGGGAGCTTTTGATAACGTCATCCCCAAGTTTCCTGTAACATGACTGCTCTGAAGACAAATCAGCTGCCGGAATTAAGTTCTGGGGAAGTGGCAGCTGCTCAGCGAGGTGATCCGGGCATCGGTCCAAATGAGAGTCGTGGATCAGGTGGAGAAGACGATACACGCGTCGGTGCCTCCATTATTGAGAGTAGCCTCTGTCGGAGTTGCGGGAACAGTTCCTCTACCGGGTCACGTCATCCCCGGACCAACTTCGGCATTGCCAGCTGGTTCTACCGGAGAAATATCAGTGGGTTGCGTTGAAGTCACTTCATGATTATTCTGGACATTTTGGGGCGGAAAACAGCTCAGAGAAAGGTTTTACGGAGCCCGGATGAAGTCGGAGATCGAAGAATACTGGAAGTCGTTGCATTCGATGCAAACGACGGAAGACACTCCCTACGCGGGCAGCTCCCTTGTCCCACTTGCAGAGTGCGGGGCCTGGTATGTATGGATTTTCTGTCAATAGAATCCGATACCAGCAACACGGCGAATGTCTTCATCATCACGGACCACTACACCAGAAATGCTCAGTCTTTTCCTACCAAGGGCCAGAGGGCGTCCAGGGTGGCAAAACTGTTATGGGAGAAGTATTTTATTTATTATGGCCTCCCCAGGCGGAATACATCGCGGTCAGGGAAGGGATTTCGAGTGCAGGCTCATCCTTGAGTTACTGGGCATGTTAGGGGTCGAAAAGGCGAGGACCACGCCCTGTCACGCGCAGGGTGATCTCCAGCCCGAGACGTTTAATCGGACCTTGCTAGACATGCTCGAGACCCTGGAGATCAGCAAGCAGGTGGAGTCAACATATTGGACATGCGGTTCCCAGTTACAACTGTACCCGAAATGAAGCTACTGGGTTCTCTCCATATTACCTGATGTTTGGGCGCGAGGTGAGGTTGCCCATTCACCTTTGTTTTGGGACTGCACAGGCTGACTTACCACCGAATACTGAACTGAAGTATGTGTCTGACATGAGAAGGGAGCTGAAGGGGGTTATGAATTCGCTGGGGTCGCGGCTGCCAAGAAGTATCAAGGAAATAAGAGGAGGTATGATCAAAAGATGAGGTAATCACAACTCCTGCCTTGAGACCGGGTCCTCATTAGGAATTTGGGGCACCTGGGAAACATAAGTTGGCGGGCCGCTGGGCTCAACCGCCCTGTGTGGTGGAGAGTGAAATGGCAAACCGACCAGATTTTCGGGTGAAACCAGAGGATGGGAAAGGTCCTGCCAGGGTTCGCTGTCGGAACAACCTGCTGCCCCTGGGACAAGAGGTGCAGGTAGACCCGGAGACCGACTTGGAGCCAACACCTAGTGAGAGGAGTCTGCGGAATTGCGGGGCGGCTGCGAGGCCCGTAGCCGTAGAAGTTAGGCCGGGCTCCTCCCCTGAGAAGTATACTGATCCGGACGATGAGGACTTGGACGTGTGGTATATTCAGCCTTTTGCTAACTCCCCATTGATTGAGGAAGAGACTTTCACACCTTCTCCGCTGAGTCAGGTGAAGTAGGGGGACAACCTGGGTTGCAGCAGGACTCTGCAAGGGATGAAGTGGAGCTTGGTCATGGGACAGAGGGGTCCGAGTTGCAGGTAGGCACGAGTGATAGGTCCCTGGAGGCCTCGCCAGGTAGACCGGAACTCCCCAGTACTGTCTGAACCTGAAGAGTTGATTGAGTGGGTACGGAGGTCTCAAAGAATTAGGAGACCACCGGATAAGCTGGCCTACCTAGCACCTGGGGATCGTAACCGTTTTGGGGAGCTAAGTCACTGCCTTTTGCACCTGGATTGGATTTTCTGTTTTGCGGGAAGGGTTGGCGAATTATCTCAACGTCCTGAGGACTTGACTAAATTTGGTGGAGGGAGAGCGCAACGCGCAGTGACGTGTCACTGCTAATGCAACCGCCTTCTGTAATGTTTCTGTGAACTCCAATGTGCCCTTTAGACTGTGACATTAAAATGGGCCCCTGTTCTTTTTATTTTCGCTGCTAACCCTATAGCCAGATGAAGATTTATAAAGTTCAGTTGTTTAATTGCATACGGTGTACCGTCTGATATTTTGCGGTACAGATTTGTAACGGGGCAACACATCTACTCGAACGAGATTTCTCAGTTTGGTTGGGCCAGAGGCTGTCTTACCCTAGACAAACGTAGGCTGGCCGAACCTCAGGGTCGCAGCACAATTAACTGATTTTTAAATATGTCTAGCATCATTTTAATGATTTGCGAACTTTATCATTCTCCAGTCTGGAATTGCAACCAGAAATTCTTCAACTGATGGCTCTTTTATTTTCCGTGTCCGTGAAGTACCTCGACACGTCTTCCCACATTTTTAAGCTGCTGGTGATAACATTTTCCATAGCTGGACACCCAATTCTGACCGGAAACAAAATGGCTTCCACTTTGGTATGTACACTCTTTACTTCAGCTCAGCAGCAAATTCATTGGTGTCTTAGTTAAATGAAGGATTGTGTTAGAATGATCTAGATCCTCTTCCATCCGGAGGCAGCACGTTGATGCAATCACGACGAAGTCTCGCCAGCAGCTCTACGTCTTTATCAACTTGAAAAAATTCGGTCTATCAGCAAATATTCTGACAGTTATTTATGAATGTACTTTGCAGAGCACTCTGACAAGTTGCATCGCAGCCAATTATATAGGCTCCAGTGAACAGGATTACAACAGGCTGCAGAGCGTTACAGACTCTGCCAACTGAATCACGAATACACCCCTACCCATCATGAAGTACATCTTCAGTTGACCAGACACTTCCGAACGCGACATCCAAAGCCAAGGACTCTCAATATCGGACATGCACCTTGGTCCGTTTTATTATAGACATCCGTTAGTCTCGTGAGACCATGTATTTGCGGCTTGGAAAGTTTCCAGGGCGCAGGCCTAGTCAAGGTTGTATGGAAGACCAGCAGTTGCCCATGGTGCAAGTCTCCCCTCTCCACGCCACTAATGTTGTCCAAGGGGAGGGCACTAGGTCCGATACAGTTTGGCACCGGTGTTGTCACAGAGCAATGTGTGGTTAAGTGCCTTGCTCAAGGACACAACACTCTGCCTCAGCTGAGGCTCGAACAGGTAACCTTCAGAGCACCAGACCGACGCCTTAACCACTTGGCCACGTGTCAACGTACTCCCATGCTAAATGAAAACTGGAGCCTGTGCATCCCCACTCACGATTGAGAAACATATTTATTTCATCCCCGGTAGATTTCTGAAGGGCCTATGAAACCAAAAAGTACGACTTCATTTTTCTATTTTAGTAGTATTTACTGAATGTATGCTTCACAGCAATTTTAACTCCACGAACTTCAATCTTGTAGTCAAACAGCAAAGATCTTGTCATTAAAATGAATAAGATTTGATCATCTTAACTTCATCGACTCCTTATTTGCACTTGCTTCCCAAGAATTTAGAGAGAGTGGTGGGTGCACACCCAGCGAAGGTGGTAGAGACGGCTACAATATGGTGCTTTAAGATACTCTTAGATGGGTAAATGGAGCTTAGAAAAATAGAGAGCTATGCAATAGGGAAATTCGAGGAAGTTTTTAGAGTAGGTCACATGGTCGGGAGAACATTGTGGGCCGAAGGGGCTGCAATGTGCTGTAGATTTCTATGTTTCTATGTAAGTATTCATGCCTAGCAATATCAAGTATCAATCATAAGCAAATGTGCTATGTTCAAAATCTTCGCATTTTACACGGGGAAAGAGTCACTTGTATAACTACACCAATGGGGCTATCTGTTTCGATTTTACTACTTTTAACCTATGGAAAATTAATTATTTTATCCAAAGCTTCTTTATCACCCAATCTTATCACGGCTGCTATGGTTGGATTTCTGTCGTCATTTTTCAGAAAAAACAAATATACCTTATTGCACTGAACATTTAATTAGAGTGAATGGATATCTGACCACGTGGAATAGATCCGCCCTGAACTTGCTCTGTGTCACAGTGTAAACGACCGTGTTTGTGCAGCAGCTGAGCATCTGAAGCATAATGGCAGATTGTTCAAATTTTGCAAACCGGTTCAAGTAGCTTCTGGACATAAATGCCCTCGTAGCACGAGAGCAAACAAAATATGCAAGACTTGTGGCCCAGAGCAGAATGAAATTGCTGGAAATTGCAAGGAGCAAAACGATGGACCTTCTACGTTTCTCCATCTCGGGATCATCTGTGCAGCAGTCCCGGAGCATTCTGCGGACTCGATTAGCAACCAAAATTCGTCTGACGGTGAGCGCATTAAGCAATACGATTACACAGAATGGAATCACTGGAGTTAACAGCTGATGTATCCAAGAAAATGCGAGCCATGCCGGATGAAAAAATAATGTCGGCAATTCAAGGCAACCCCACGAAATATGTCTGACATTTCCAAATCTAGTGTAAGCAAAAGGCCAGGCAATACTCTTAAAACAGAAGATCAGACTCAGTGTCAGCAGAACCACCACCGCTGTTCTCTCGGTGCAGTATTTTCTTGCCAGTTTCTGTGTGGAAATGGCGACAAATCGATCGAAGGTAAAAGCGACCGTGAACCAAACAGAACAGTCGACAGTCGCGGCAGATAAGAAGATAATTACCTTGCAAACGGGAGTGTAGAACAAGAACGAATACGACCAATAAATATCGGCAATTTGGTGCAACATAACCTTGCAGACGATCACCGAGAGATCTGCCGTCGCCATAGCCACCAGGTAACGAGTGATACATCTGGAGAGTCCGGACTTTCCACGGAACAGCGTCATAATCGTCAACAGATTCACTGGGAGAAAATTTTTTAAAAAATGCATGAACTGGGCAGAGAAATGTTGCGCTAGGAATGAAACGACTGGAGTAAAATATCTTCGTTACCTTATTCGCACGGCTCTATGATCTGCTTTAATTGTTTCGCTTTTTTTATTCTGGTCCCAGATCTTTCACACATGCATGCATATTTAAAGTGAAACTTCTATGATGTCAAATAAGTAAATTTAATCGCAGCCTTAAAAGTGCGAAACAATTTAAAGAAATACGACTAATGAAAACCAGCGATTAAAGGAGAACCCTTCCGAACCAACATGTTGTCATAAGGTGGGCGATGGTGGCGGACCCAAATGCAAGGCACAAACACTGAAGCATTAGGAACAGGACTAAGACTAGAGTTTAGCAAGCAAGGGAAGTGGGAAGAAAGCACGCTGGACATTGACACAGGCCCTGGACGAGACTAGGACACGGACCTAGAAGCTGGGTCTTGACTCGGGCTCGGACCCCGGACCTAGGCAAGGACATAACGTGGCTACAGGAGCGGACATGGCTTGGGTTCTTCGAGGCGAGGACATGACGAGGCTTGGGTTCTTCGAGGCGAGGACATGACGAGTCTTGGGTTCAGACTCCGAGTCAGAGACTGGATAAGGACCCAGAACCTGGGTCTTGACTCGGGCTCGGATTCTGGAACTAGACGAAGTCATGACGTGGTCTCCAGCACAGGACGAAGCACATAGACAGGACGAGAACACGAAGCCTTGACTTGATACTCGGGAACAGCCGAGCTTTGGACTTGGGAGGACAGGAACCTCGGAACCTTGGTCTTGGGACGACAGGAACGCAGAACACAGAGCCTTGGTCTTGAGGAGGACAGGAACACAGAGCCTTGGTCTAGAGCATGGGAACACGGAGCATTGGACTTGAGAGACAGGAACAGAGGGACGTGAAACACAGATCCGGGACCCCTCCTTGGGATCAGGACTTAGGGCCGGGACTCGCACATGGAACACAGAGCCAGGACGCCTCCTTGGAAATAGGAGGTGGGGCTGGGCTCTACACAGAATGCTGAACACGACGAGACGGTTTCCAACACTAGGTACGGCAAACGGCCGGGCCTACCTAGCGAGGGCGTGGACACAGACACAGTTCCAAACAACGAAAGACAGTTCCTTATCTAGACACAGCAAGGTTCCGGTCTTGTTCCAGCGGCAGAATTTGACAAGGTTGCAGGCAAGGCTCCAGACACAGGGGAGGGAAGGGAACGGTGCAGCCTCAGGGTAACGGCAAATACGGCCTGCCTTACCCCACAGAGGCAAAGATGGGATACTGACGAGACTAACCCGCACCCACACTCAAACTGAGGACCACTTGGTAGTTGAATACGTGGGTGAGGAGTTGGTGCAGGGAGCAGGGTTTTAGATTTTTAGATGATTGGGATCTCTTCTGGGGAAGGTGGGACCTGTACAGATTGGATAGGTTGCACCTGAACTCGAGGGGGAGCAATATCCTTGCAGGTAGGTTTGCTAGCATGGTTCGGGAGGGTTTAAACTAATTTGCGAGGGGGATGGGACCCAGAGCGATAGAGCAGTGAAAGAAGTGCATGGAGTAAAGCCAGATCTAACATACAGAGAGGCTTTGAGGAAAGAGAAGCAGAATAAACGGTGTAAAGACAGTAAGGTAGAAGGGCTGAAATGTGTGTACCTCAATGCAAGAAGCCTCAGGAACAAAGGTGATGAACTGAGAGCTTGGATACATATATGGAATTATGATGTAGTGGCAATTACGGAGACTTGCTGGCACCAGGGCAGGAATGGATTCTCAATATCCTTGGATTTCAATGCTTTAAAAGGATTGAGAGGGCGGAAAAAGGGGAGGAGGGGTGGCATTACTGGTCAGGGATACTATTACAGCTACAGAAAGGGTGGGTAATGTAGCAGGATCCTCTTTTGAGTCAATATGGGTGGAAGTCAGGAACTGGAAGGGAGCAGTTACTCTACTGGGGGTATTCTATAGGCCCCGTGGTAGCAGCAGAGATACAGAGGAGCAGATTGAGAGGCTGATTTTGGAAAGGTGCAAACATAACAGGGTTGTTATCATGGGTGACTTTAACTTCCCTAATATTGATTAGCACCTGATTAGTTCCAAGGGTTTAGATGGGGCAGAATTTGTTAAGTGTGTCCAGGATGGATTTCCGTCACAGTATGTGGACAGGCCGACCAGGGGGAATGCCATACTAGATCTAGTACTAGGTAATGAACCGGGTCAGGTCACAGATCTCTCAGTGGGTGAGCATCTGGGGGACAGTGACCACCGCTCCCTGGCCTTTATAATTATCATGGAAAAGGATAGAATCAAAGAGGACAGGAAAATTTTTAATTGGGGAAAGCAAATTATGAGGCTATAAGGCTAAAATTTTCGGGTGTGAATTGGGATGATGTTTTTGCAGGGAAATGTACTATGGACATGTGGTCGATGTTTAGAGATCTCTTGCGGGATGTAAGGGATAAACTTGTCGTGGTGAGGAAGATAAAGAATGGTAGGGTGAAGGAACCATTTGTGACAAGTGAGGTGAAAAATCTAGTCAGGTGGGAGAAGGCAGCATACATGAGGTTTAGGAAGCAAGGATCAGATGGGTCTATTGAGGAATATAAGGAAGCAAGAAAGGAGCTTAAGAAGGGGCTGAGAAGAGCAAGAAGGGAGCATGAGAAGGCCTTGGCGCGTAGGGTAAATGAAAACCTCAAGGCATTCTTCAATTATTTGAAGAAAAAAAGTATGACAGGAGTGAAGGTAGGACCGATAAGAGATAAAGATGGGAAGATGTGCCTGAAGGCTGTGGAAATGAGCGAGTTCCTCAATGAATACTTCTCTTCGGTATTCACCAATGAGAGGGAACTTGATGAGGGTGTGGACATTATGAGTGAGGTTGATGTTCTGGGGCATGTTGATATTAAGGGAGAGGAGGTGTTGGAGCCGTTAAAATACATTAGGACAGATAAGTCCCCGGGGCCTAACGGAATATTACCCAGGCTGCTCCAGGAGGCGAGAGAAGAGATTGTTGAGCCTCTGGCTAGGATATTTATGTCCTCGTTGTCCACGGGAATGGTACCGGAGGATTGGAGGGAGGTGAATGTTGTTCCCTTCTTCAAAAAAGGCAGTAGGGATAGTCCGGGTAATTATAGACCAGTGAGCCTTACGTCTGTGGTGGGAAAGCTGTTGGAAAAGATTCTTAGAGATAGGATCTATAGGCATTTAGAGAATCATGGCCTGATCAGGGACAGTCAGCATGGCTTTGTGAAGGGCAGATGAAATCAAGCCTGATAGAGTTCTTTGAGGAGGTGACCAGGCACATAGATGAGGGTAGTAGCAGTGGATGTGATCTATATGGATTTTAGTAAGGCATTTGACAAGGTTCCACACGGTAGGCTTATTCAGAAAGTTAGAAGGCATGGGATCCAGGGAAGTTTGGCCATGTGGATTCAGAATTGGCTTGCCTGCAGAAGGCAGAGGGTGGTGGTGGAGGGAGTACATTCAGATTGGAGGGTTGTGACTAGTGGTGTCTCACAAGGATCTGATCTGGGACCTCTACTTTCGTGATTTTTATTAACGACCAGGATGTGGGGATAGAAGGGTGGGTTGGCAAGTTTTCAGACGACACAAAGGTTGGTGGTGTTGTAGATAGTGCAGACGATTGTCAAAGATTGCAGAGAGACATTGATAGGATGCAGAAGTGGGCTGAGAAGTGGCAGATGGAGTTCAACCCGGAGAAGTGTGAGGTAGTACACTTTGGAAGGACAAACTCCAAGGCAGAGTACAAAGTAAATGGCAGGATACTTGGTAGTGTGGAGGAACAGAGGGATCTGGGGGTACATGTCCACAGATCCCTGAAAGATGCCTCACAGGTGGATAGGGTAGTTCAGAAAGCTTATGGGGTGTTAGCTTTCATAAGTCGAGGGATAGAGTCTAAGAGTCGCGATGTAATGATGCAGCTCTATAAAACTCTGGTTAGGCCACACTTGGAGTACTGTGCCCAGTTCTGGTCACCTCACTATAGGAAGGATGTGGAAGCATTGGAAAGGGTACAGAGGAGATTTACCAGGATGCTGCCTGGTTTAGAAAGTATGCATTATGATCACAGATTAAGGGAGCTAGGGCTTTACTCTTTGGAGAGA
This sequence comes from Mobula hypostoma, assembly GCF_963921235.1. Lineage (NCBI taxonomy): Eukaryota > Metazoa > Chordata > Chondrichthyes > Myliobatiformes > Myliobatidae > Mobula > Mobula hypostoma. The sequence goes on from NC_086106.1 coordinate 26,763,512, forward strand.
AGGAGGATGAGAGGAGACATGATAGAGGTGTACAAGATAATAAGAGGAATAGATAGAGTGGATAGCCAGTGCCTCTTCCCCAGGGCACCACTGCTCAATACAAGAGGACATGGCTTTAAGGTAGGGGATGGGAAGTTCAAGGGGGATATTAGAGGAAGGTTTTTTTGCTCAGAGAGTGGTTGGTGCGTGGAATGCACTGCCTGAGTCCGTGGTGGAGGCAGATACACTAGTGAAGTTTAAGTGACTACTAGACAGGTATATGGAGGAATCTAAGTTGAAGGCTTATATGGGAGGCAGAGTTTGAGGGTCGGCACAACATTGTGGGCCGAAGGGCCTCTACTGTGCTGTACTATTCGATGTTCTATGTTCTTATATTCCCAGCGACAAGACGAGCATCAGGTGCCTATGATTAAGTCCAACTGAAACAGGTGTCAGCTGGAAGACCCGGAGTCCGGAGTCCAAGGACCGGACCGTGAACCAGAACGCGGACTTCACGGACCGGACCATGACACATGTATGCAGTTTGCAGAAGGGACGTACTGGCCTGAGGAAGGAAATGCTTCTCAGTAGAGCTTACCTTGCAATAGAAACAAACTGATAAATAGACAGCAACACGCACAAAATTGTAGGAGGAACTCAGCACGTCAGAACAGCATCTATGGGAATGAAAAAAAAACAACCGAGATCTTTCTTTGGCACAGAAAAAAAATGGGATAGTCCTCAGAATTAAAAAAGGTGGAGGGTGTGAAATGAGAACAGCTAGAGGGTGATGGGTGAAGCCAGGTAGGTAGGAAAGGTAAGGGGCTGGAGAGGATGGAATCTGAAAAGAGAAGAGAGTGGACCACAGGAAAAAGTGAAAGAGAATAATACCTGTGGAGGTGACAGTCAGGCGCGAACAGGTAAGAGACCAGAGTGGGGAATAGAAGAGAGGAGCGAGTGGAAAAGAGAGAGGAAGCTCAACACCAGGAAACGGTAACGAACAGTGCAATTTTCTCCCCAACATATGCAGAATCCTTTGTGTTTATCGTGCTGCTGACACAGCGCCAATCGAGTGAAGAATCAGGGAGTCCTTCAGCTGCAAGTCATGGCTTCGGAGAGGAATGTGCACTTAGCTCTCAAATTTCCCACAGAGAAGAATCGATTTCCCTGGCAATCGCCTTTAAGTGAGAAAATCGATTGGAAAGAGTGACCAGTTATTAAACTACTGTGACTGAATTATCCGATCAGCTTCCCAGCGAATCATTAGGAATGACACTGTCGGCATCTGTTCTATAAACCAAAAAGGTTGCCATTCGTTCCAACCATAGCTCGATTTTTATGTCTTATGATTCGCCGCCACAAGTTTGTGGTGTTCCTTAAGATTCACAATCGTCAAATATTCACCCTGTGAAAAATAAGCATGTGTCAAAATACTGAGGGATTTCCCTTGGCTGGTGGAAAGAAATCTCGCATTAGCTGAATGGTTCCTCATTCATATCCAAATTAAACAAAGTAATAGTGCTGTGATGCGAAAATATTCAATCTGCCGCCATTAAAGGAAAACATATCCCTTATATGTGCCAGAAAGAATGGTTTATGTCAGACTGTAATGCTGATATTGTTACAGATACAAAATGTATTCAACTCTTCAATATAAGTTGGCGTCGCGTGTCCTCGTAGACTCCATGAAAATAGCTTCAAGTACCAATTGGAGTGGACTGGAATATTTTTCTCATTATTTCCGTAAGGACATTCTGCAAGCAAAATCTTCTAAATTGAGACCAAGCTCCTCCACCCGCTTGCACATTCTTGTTAATCTAGCTCCTGGGATGCAACTTCCCCTTCATCGACCTATGAAATCTGACTCGTCCTCTTTGTCTTTCCCCATGCCAAGAAATGTCTTTAATTCTCATAAATGGATTTTTCTGAATTGTACTTGAACTCCCGAATGTGATTCGATATCGAAATCAAAATAAACAGAAAGTTATAGCTCTCCTATCAGACTCTATATAATAGCAATCAGATCTCAGTTTAGTGGCCTGTTTTCCAAGGCAAAGTATTTAGATATTCTTATCCGATCGCAGGAGCTATTCACCAAAATCTCCGGTATATCTTTTCCACTGTAGTATTCAGGTATTAGAACGGTGTCATTATTATTGCGTAGGCAAGTTTAATCGTGACATTCTTGTTTTTATTTTCCATTACATGGTGATGGAACGGGAATCTGGGTATGACTTCTTTATCGACCTGCCGTGCCACTTTCAATGACTTGCGTCCTCGTTCTCCTCCGCCCAGGTGGTAAGAATATCAAAACCATAGTCCTGCTTTTCAATCTTCCAGGAAAATACATCGCTCTGCAATTCACCACCTTGAACATCATCGGCTATTACTTGGCCCGTTCCAACACCTTAGATATGTCATGACACAACCGATTGCTCTTCGATTCACATTTCACAACGTTTTCTATTCTAGTCCTTGTATCTGGCACGAAATTGTGTATTCTATCTATTCAGGACATTACAATTAATGTTTTAAACTGTTTAGTGAGGATTCATCTGAAAAGGCAATACTAATGAATATTAGTCAGATTCATCCGAACAGACCAACGTCTGCACTGCGTAACTTGTTACTCGCTGCATTACCATCAGTGCCGTGTTGTTTCTTTCACTCTATCTAAACGCATTCCGCAGTGAAATTCTTCCATTTCCGAGTAACAACTTACAGCCCCGGCAAATCAGCACAGATTTCTGCGCCAAATATCCTCCCAGAGTTTTTCAAATTTAACCCGTCATTTACTTTTTTTTATTCCAGAGAGCAATTGGACCATCATGGAGATCTCAGTTCTATTTTGCTTACAACATCGTTGACCTACCTGAGACTCCAAATGCCACGAGAGTTGGGTAATAATAGTATTCGTACAGCAGGTGCTTATTCCGAGTCATTTTACGTCGAGGTGAGTACTATGTGCAGGCATACAAATTCCTTTCTGCTGTTATACGAATTGGGCACCTGTGTATGTGCATATTTATATACCAAGTATAAACGGTTTGGGGATAGGAGTTCACCACCCACTGGATTTCTATTGAAAATAAATTTTCATGTTAAGTAGTCGGCTTCATTATTCAGACTGTTCACTACATAAACACCAGCTGAGCACTCGCGAAACAATATAAAAATAACATCTTAATTTATGTTTCAAATCTTAATGCACTCCAGGTTCTTTGCGGGCATGGGTGTGCCCTGGAAATATGAATATCAAGACCAACTGAACCTATGCATCCCTGACGTCGTAAACTCCAGCTTCCTGACTCAATTCAAACCCCACTCATATACCAGTTCTAGAGCAATGACTGGTTTGTGTAACTACGGGAAAGCAGCACTTGAGGTAGTATCAGACGTGATAATTGTAGAAGCCGAATCAGAATCCGATAAATATGTCGCGATATTCTTTCTCGCAGCAGCAGTTCATTGCAATACAGCACATAATAAAATCTATAAATTACACTGAGAAGTACACATAAAATGAGGAAATTAAATTAATTATGCAGTGCAAATTGAAAGGAACATTTTTTTTTCTTGAGATACATCACAAAACAGGCATTTTCGGCCTTTCCAGCAACGCCGCCCTGCAATCCGCCGCTATAATCCTAACCTAATCATTGGACAATTTACGATTACCAATTATCCTAGCAACCGGTACTTTTTTGGACTGTGGGAGGAAAGTAGAACATCCAAAGAAAACTCATGAGGACAATGTACAACCTCCTTGGCGGTGGCGGAGGGAATTGAACCCAAGTTACCTGTACTGTAAAGTGGCAGCCACTTTGCCGACCTCTGCAGAGTGAGGAGTAAGACATTTCGGCCCTTTGAGTTATGAAGCACAGCGACCCATGAGTTAACTCTAGCATAATCATGGGACAATTTAAAATATCCTATTAACCTACCAAAATCCTATCAGTCTCTGGACTGTGGGAGGAAACCGGAGCACCTGGAGAAAGCCCACGTGGTCACGGGAAGATCCTACAAACTCCTTATAGACAACGGCTGGAACGGAATCCGGGTCTCTGGTACTCTAAAGCGCTCTGCTAACCACTACGCTATATTGCCACCCAAGTTACTGTTCATGGGATCATTTCCCATTCAGAATTCTGAATGCGGTGGGGAGGAAGAAGCTGTTCTGAACAGTTGAATGTGTGCCTTCAGGCCCCTGTACCTCCTCCTTTTTGGTTGTAATCAGAAGATGGCATAATCTGGGTGGTGGGGGTTCTTGAGGATGGACGCTGCCTTTTGAAGTTTTCCCTCGATGCTAGGCAGACTAGAGCTCATAATGGAGCGGGAAGAGTTTAAAACTTTCTGCAGCATTTTCCAATAGTGGGGAAATAGTGCCACTCCATACCAGACGTTAATGCAAGCAGATAGAATGATCTCACATAACAACGAGTGTAACAGCTTATCACTATTCAGCATCGTGTTAGTTAAATGCAACACACACACAAAATGCCGAGGAACACAGCAGGTCAAACATCATCTATGGAAGGGAATAAACAGTGGACGTTTCGCGACGAGAACCTTAATCAGGACTGCAAGGGAAGAGGAAAAGGCAGGTAGAAAATACGGGCAACAGAGGAAGAAGTGCATGGTGGGAGGAGATAGGTGAAACTGGGGGGGGGGGAAGGTGAAGCAAAGAGCGGGGAAATTGTTTGGATAAACAGATAAAGGGCTTGAGAAAGGGTAATCTGGCAGGAGAGTGGAAGACCATGGGGGAAAGGAAGGGGGAGGAGTATCAGGGGCAGGTACGAAGATAAAGTGAGAAAGAGAAACAGGAATGGGGAATGAAGAAGGAGAGCGCCGGGGGGAATTGCAATGATCGGGAATTCGAGAAATCTATGTTCATGCCATCGGATTTGAGGCTACCCTGGCATAATATAAGATATTACTGCTACAACCTGAATGTGGCTTCATGGCGGCACTATTGGAATTCATGAACTGCCATGGCAGAATGGGATTGGGAATAGAATTGAAACGGATGGCCAGCGGATATCACGCTTTTCCTGGCAGACTGAGCGAAGGTGCTTGGCAAAGCAGTGTCCCAATCTGCGTCGGCCTCGGCAATATACAAGAGGCTGCACCGAGAGCACTGGATACAGCAGAGGATCTCAAAGATTGATCAAGGGAGTTTCGTCGGGAGCCTTCCCTGCGGAAAGCGGCAAGTGGGGGATGAGGGTGGGGAAAGAAAGATGTGCTTGGTGTGGGATCCTATTTGAGGTGACGGGTTAGATGCTGACCGCGGAGTCTAGTGATGGACAAGAGGAAACATGTCCCTGGTTGGTGGCGGGTGTATGTGGTAAAGGCAGATACGCACGAAATGGAAGAGATGCGGGTGAAGGTGATGGTAGAAGAAGGGAATCCCCTTTCTTGAAGAAAGAGGACGTATTAGTATTTCTGGAATGACAACCCTTACCCTGATGGCAGGTACGACGGATACGGAGAAACTGAAAAAAGGGAATGGAATTTTACAAGTGACAGGGTGGAAAGAGATATAGTCCAGATAGCTGTAAGAGTCAGTGGGTTTATAGAAGTTATTAGTAGTTGGACTGTCTCCGGAGGTGAAGACAGAGAGTAATAGAGAAAGGGGAAGGGGTGTAGGAAATGAACTAAGTAAATTTGAGGGCAGGGTTGAAATTGAAGACAACGCTGATGAAGTTGACGAGTTCAGAATGCAGTATGCAGCACCAATCCGAAATCTTCAGATTTTACTGTGGAAGAAAATCAATACAAATCAGAGAAATGAGCAAAATGAGCACTACTTACTTGGAACACATACAGAATAACAACAATGAGGAATTCGGGATCTTATAGTGTTTTGAGGTCAATAAATGCATAGAGCTGACCGCTACATTCTCATTCCTATGGCAAACTAGGGAAGAAAATACCCAGAGCAGAAGATATGCTTCATTTCTGTGCGCAGATACGTTTCAGGGGAACAGCTGGCCAACTGACGTTGTGTCATTGTGTAAGTATAAGGATGTTGAAGACAAGGAACGACCTACAGGCCGAGGAGTATACATCAGAGTGTTTTAGATCGCTGGAAATATCCTGAGATACAGGATGCAGCAATATTTTGCTATAGTTGGATGAATCAGCAAGGGAGATGAGGCTGAGTACAGGGCTACAGTAGGAAACTGTGTCACATGGTGTGAGCAGAATTATCTGCAGCTTAATGTCAAAAAGACTAAGGAGCTGGTGGTAGACCTGAGGAGAGCTAAGGTACCGGTGACCCCTGTTTCCATCCAGGGGGTCAGTGTGGACATGGTGGAGGATTACAAATACCTGGGGATACGAATTGACAATAAACTGGACAGGCCAAAAAACACTGAGGCTGTCTACAAAAAGGGTCAGAGCCGTCTCTATTTCCTGAAGAGACTGAGGTCCTTTAACATCTGCTGGACGATGCTGAGATGTTCTACTAGTCTGTGGTGGCCAGTGCTATCATGTTTGCTGTTGTGTGCTGGGGCAGCAGGCTGAGGGTAGCAGACACCAACAGAATCAACAAACTCATTCGTAAGACCAGTGATGTTGTGGGGATGGAACTGGACTCTCTCACGGTGGTGTCTGAAAAGAGGATGCTGTCTAAGTTGCATGCCATCTTGAACAATATCTCCCATCCACTACATAATGTACTGGGTGGGCACAGGAGTACATTCAGCCAGAGACTCATTCCACCGAGATGCAACACAGAGCGTCATAGGAAGTCATTCTTGCCTGTGGCCATCAAACTTTACAACTTCTCCCTTGCAGGGTCAGACACCCTGAGACAATAGGCTGGCCCTGGATTTATTTCCCGGCATAATTTACATCTTACTATTTAGTTATTTATGGTTTTATTACTATTTAATTCTTTATGGTTTTATTACTATTTAATTATTTATGGTGCAACTGCAACGAAAACCAATTTCCCTTGGGATCAATAATGCAGACAAGGGGTGTAGTACGGGACCGTCTATACGAAAGAAGTTATGATTGACCAATCTATAGGGGTAATGAAGTGTATAAATAAATGTACGACCGTGGATGTTGTCTGGATGAACATCAACGTATCACTTGACAAGGTCCTCATAGCTGCATTCACCAAAAGTCTAGACTTCATGGGATCAAAGGGCTCCTGGAGGAATCGATTATAATTAGTGGAGAGGTAGTAAGTTGTGGGTATTGGATGAGCTTTGTCAAACTAGAATCCTCCGTCTACTGGTGTGTTATGCGTCGGTGCTGGAAAATTCATTTAATGTAATTTAGAAAAATAATTTGGATATCAACGTATTTCTTTATTTTGATGTTAATTCCTCCAGGAAAATGAATTCCAAAGTAGTATATTACTTTGATAATAAATTTATTTTGAAATTTGAACATTTTCACTATGCTACATTCGTCCTCATAAACTTGGACTTTTTCTTAATTTCACTAAGCTCACGCATTCTATACATACCCAGTGCCTCATATTCCTCGTATTTTCCCCCAATACCCACCCATTTTACACTAGTTGCTGTCGCTAACATTAAAGAGGTAATGTTAAGGTTATCTCCATAGCCGTCATACATTATGAGCAATGTAGAATTAACCATTTGGCTTCAGTTATCGAAGCCTTTTGAGCACGTGCTAGGCGACAATAACTGTAGTATTTTAACAACACTAACGTAAGACGTTATCCATGCTATGTTTAATGTCTCTCGGATTGGTCATTAAATGGACCACATGCTTCAGATTGATTGGCCCGGTAATGTTTGGTATTGCCATGGCCCTCATTTTTATGTAGTATACAGAGTTTAAAGTTCAGATTAAATGTATTATGAAAGTACATAACATATATGTCAACAATTACAATGTCGATATTCATTTTCCTCTGGACATTCTCAATAAATCCATAATAGAATTACAGCCATATTGTTTCAATCGAAAACTGCAAAACCTTGCACGTTCAATCAATCTGCAAAAGGCAAAAAAATCTTTGCAAATACAAACAGAATGAATGAATGAATGAATGAATGAATAAATAAATAAACAAAATCGAAAACAACAGATGAGAAGTGGTTGAAAGTGAGTTCATAGGTTGCGGGGATGTTTCAAATATGGGGCAAGTGAAGTTATCCCCTTTGGCTCAAGAGCATGATGTTCTTGAGGGTTAATAACCGTTCCTGAACATGGTGATGTCAATTCTGAGGTTCCCGTATCTTCTTCCTGATGGCAACACTGAGACGAGAGCGTGATCAGGATGGTGGCCTCCCCGACAATGATTTTTGCTTTCCTGCCACGTCGCCTCGTGTAGATATACTCAACGGTGTGTCGGGCTTTGCCCGTGACAGTATGGGCCGTACCCACTACTTTTTAAAATATATTCCTTTCAAAAGTGTTGGTATTTCCATACCATGCTGCTGTGCAGCCAGTCAATATACTCTCCAATACACATGAAAATAAGTTTGTCAAAGTTTTAGATGTAAAGCCGAAACTCCAAATATGTCGACACCCAGAAACTTGAAACTTCTCACTCTCTCCATTGCTGATCTCTCAATGAAGACTGGTTTGCGTTCCTTGGCCTTCCCCTTCCTGCAATCCACAACCGCTACCTTAGTCTTATCGACGTTGAGCACATGGTTGTTGTTTCGAAACTATTCAATCAGCTGATACATCTCACTCCTGTACGCCTCCTCATTACCATCTGAAATTCAGCCGACAATAGCTGTGTCATAGGCAAACCGATATAGATGGCGTTTGATCTGTGCCGAGCCACACAATCGTGTGTGTAAAGAGTAGAACAGTGGATTAAGCATGCATCCTTGAGGCGCGGAGTATTGAATATCAGCGAGGAAGAGATTTATTTCGAATCTGCATGACTGTGGTTTTCCGATGAGGACGTCAAGGATCGATTCTTTCCGAGGAGGTTTACGAGAAGGATTCCGAGAATGAAAAGCTTACCAGATAAGGACTGATTGATAAACCTGGGCCTGTACCCACTGGAATTCAGAGGACTGTGTGGGGATCTAATTGAAAAATATAGAAGTTTGAAAGCCCTCGATAGAATGCATGTGGAGAAGATCTTTCCTATGATGGCCGAGTCTTTGACCAGTGGGCACAGCCTCAGAGTAGACGGGCGTTTATTTGGAATGGAGGTGGGGAGTAAGATCTTTAGAAAGAGTGGCGAATCTGTATATTTTATTACCACAGGCGGCTGTGGACCCAAGTTGTTGTGTATATTTAAGTCAGAGGTTGATAGATTCTTCATGAGGCAGGACACGAAGAGTTATGAGGAGAAAGCAGAATATTGGGGCTCAGAGAGAAATGAGTCAACCATGATGAAATGGCGAAGCAGACTCGAGGGGCCAAATGGCCTAATTCAGGTCCTATATTGTATTGCCTAACTAGTCTGGCAATGAAGTTGAAAATATAGGAGGTCATGAAGCAGTTGTACAAGACGTTGGCGTGGCCGCACTTGGAGCACTGTGCAGAAACTTTATCGTCCTGATATTGTTAAAGCGTTAGTAAACCGAAACGAGTGCAGAGAAGATTTCAAAGGGCGTTGCCAGTACTCGGTGGACTGAGTTATAAAGAGCGTGTGGGCACACCGGGACTCCATTTCTTGAAGTGTAGGAGATTGAGAAATTGCTCTACATAGATATACACAATCATGCGTTTCATAGATATGTTGAATGCACACAATCTTTTCCCCAAGGTAAAGGAATCAAGGTTTAAATTCGGAGGGGAGAGGCTTAAACGTGAAGAACAACGTGAGTAGCAACTTTTCTTTTTCTCACAGAGAGCGGCACCTATGTAGAATGTGCCTTCAGAACCAGTGGTTGAGGAATGTAAAGGACATTGGACCCGTACAGGGATAGGAAATGTTAGGAGGTTTTTCGGCCAAACACTGGTAAATGGGACTAGCCTGCATGGACACACTGGTCAGAATGGAGTAATTGTGTCACACGGCCTACTTCAATGTTCCATAAATCCGGAAGCATGGAGACAGTTTTCTTTATAACTCGTGTCAGACCCAACCGGTGCTGATGTCATATTGAACATACTGTAACCTGCCATATTCCCAAATGGAGAGGAGGTGAATCAGCAGATTTTTCAGACAAAACCTACAGAAGAATAGAGGAGGAGGCTCTTGAGACCTCGATGTCTGTGCCGACCATGACAGCAAATTAAAATAAATGTGTTCTGACAGCATATGTTCCATAGCTCTGCACTCTCTGCAGAATCATGAATCCGCAAGATATTAATACACCAACAAATGTTTTAATTCATTTTTAAGATGCAACAACTTCTCACTGAGCCGGTTGGGTTATATTGAGTGTGGGGGAACGCCGTCTCCAGGGCTGTTTAAAACAGAGTCTGGGGAGCTGGGTCTCGGTGAATTTAAAGGAAGCGTTGGGACAGGGCAGGGATAGATGGCAAACCTATTATTCTATATTTGTTATTCTCGCTCTTAGATAGAGAATAATCGATCCCTGAGAGTGAGTTACGGGCTTGGATCCAGTCAGGGGATTATACAAACTCACTGGCTGTGTCATAAGGGGGACGCTGAGAGGTGGACTCAAATGCAAGACACAGACACTGAAGCACTAGGAACAGGACTAGGCGTGACAAAGAAGCAAGAGAAGTGGGGAAGGAAGGACGCTGGAAATGACACAGGCCCTGGACGAGACAAGGATACAAGGCCTAGGCTAGGACTTGACTAGGAGAGCGGAACTAGTACATGGAATGGAAACATGAACTTGAGATTGGACTCCGAGCCAGAGACTGGAAGAGAACCTAGAACTTGGGTCTTGACTCGGGGTCGGACCCCGGAACTAGGACAGGACATGACGAGGCTTGGGAACCTCGAGGCTAGGGTACTTCGAGGCTTGGGTATGGACTCCGAGCTACAGACTGGACATGGACCCAAAACCTGGGACTTGACTCGGGCTGGGACACCAGAACTAGGCGAGGACAAGACGTGGCTACAGGACGAGGAGAGGATAACAGGACTGGACGCGAGACTCCTGGACAGGACAAGAGAACCCCAGCATAGGACGAGGGAACCCCAGCACCGGGCTGGGCAAGGTACTCCTGGGCCGGGCGAGACACATGGACAAGAAGAGAAAACAAAGCCGTGGCTTACACAGTACAAGGTTCTTGGACGTGGCTAGGAATGGACGTGTCCCCGAAGTCTTGACTAGGTCGAGGGAGAGACAGGAACGCAGAGCCTTGGTCGAGAGAGAGACAGGACCGCAGAACTTTGGTCGAAGGAGAGACAGGAACGCATAGTCTTGGTCGAGAGAGAGACAGGAACGCAGAGCCTTGGTCGACAGCGAGACAGGAACACAGGGACATGGAACACAGAGCCGGGACCCCTCCTTGGAAACAGGACTTAGGGCCTGGATCCATTACACAGAATGCAGAATACGACGAGTCAGTTCCCAACATAAGGTAGTGGCAGACGGCCGAACCTACCTAGCGAAGGTGTGGACACAGACGGTTCGCAAGGCTAGGTAGCGGCAAACCGCCGGACCTACCTAGCCAAGGCGTGGACACAGAGACAGGTCAAAACAACGAAAGACAGATCTTTATATTGCTTCGGCGGTTGAACTTGACAGCGGTGAGGCGAGGGTTACAGGCGACTCAAGGCTTCAGGCGAGGCAAGGCGAGGTAAGCCTTCAGAAGGAAGGGTCCGAGAAGGGTTTCAAACATGGGGTTTGGACAGGAACAATCCAGCAGCCAGAGGCTGAATCCTGAAGCTATTTATGAAGCCAGCCCAAACGAGAATCAGCTGCCTCAACAAAAACTGGGAAAACGGAAAAACCTGGAATAAGGAGCCTGGACCGGACCGTGAACCGGAATGCGGATTTCATGGACCGGACCATGACAGGCTATTTATTAGGTGCAGGAGTGACGTGTTGTTTAGCCATCGTAGCCCATCCACTTCAAGGTTCTTTATGTTCTGCGTTCAGGGGTGGTCTTCTGCACATCACTGTCAAAATGCTGTTGGTTATTTGAATTACTGTAATTTTCCTATCAGCGTGAACTAGTCTGACCTGTGACAACGCTCATTATTAACAAGGCAATTTCGCCCACAGAACATCCGCTTACTGGATGATTTTTGACCTTTTACACCATTCTCTGTAACCTCTAGAAATCGTTGTCTGTGAAAATCGTACCTGACCATTAGGTTCTGAGATAATCAATACCGCATGGCGCCAACAAATATTCGACTGTCAAATTGCCTTGGAACAAATTTTGCTCTGAACAATTGAACCTCTTAGCCATGTCTGTATGTTTTCATGCATTGAGCTATTGCCACATGATTGGCTGATTAAATAAAATATCTGTATTAACAAATAGATGTGCAAGTGCATCCGATAAAGTGACCACACAATGTACATGCAATAACCGATCCCCTGGATTCGGTTACGGACTAGGATCAAATCCAAGGGTTCCGCGGGTGGGTTGTCTATAGAATAACAGCTGCCCAGGAGTGGATCTAACCGAGGTTTAATATCCTGTGACTCTGGTTTTAGACCATAGGCCTGACGAGCTCCATTAGTGACATGATCCTTGCCCACCTCTTCAGTCAGCTGAGTGTTTCTTGATGTCGGGTATGAGACTATCATCCTATCAACTCCAACCGCTGGATGAGTTTTTGTGGAGGAGGGGGGGATAGAGAGGGTGGAGAGTGCAATATAATGAGGTATAAAAGGGAGTGAAGAGAGGGAAAGAAAGGGAAAGAGTGGGGGAAAAGAGGAGAGACAGCAGGGATAGAGGGGGAGATATGTGGGGGGAAAGAAGGAGAGTAGAAAGAAGAAGAGGGGTGGAAGATGTCTGTGAAGGGTAAAGGGTTTAAGTATAGGGGAGACATAAGGAAGGAGATGGGGGTAATAGAGTGATGGGAAGAGAGGGTAAAAGACAGTCTGATGGGGGAAGGTGGACGAGAGAGCACAGAAGAAGGAAAGAGTGGGATGAGTGCCGGGAAAAGGAGTCGGGAAAAGAACGAGAAAGGTGGAAAAGAGGGGGGGAGTTGACGACAGAGGAGGGGTTCAAAGGGATTAGGGGAAAGGTCCCATGGCCAGGACATAGGCTGCAGCTCCCACTCCGACACCGATAATGCCCAAGAAGCTGGGGACAGAGGCAGTGGATTTAAAACTTATTTCCCATCATCAGTTAAGTCGTTCATCACCCGGTTTATTTTTTATTTTTATTTTATTTTATTTTGAGATACCGCGCGGAACAGGCGCGCTGCCGAGCAGCCCAACTATTTAACCCAAGCTTAATCACATTACAATGTAGAATGAGGTATTGACCTAGCAAAAAGTACGTCTTGAGACTGTTGGGGAAGCAGAGACCATCCTGATACTGATATTGAGTTTTCAGGAGCCTCTGGGCTCTGCGTCAGCCTACCTACTGCTGTGGGATAAAAGTACCCCTCTCTCTACCCAACCTCTCTCCAACCGAGGACGCTGGCTCTAGATCTTTAGGTCCACCCCTGCAACAACCTTCACTGGGGTTTAAGCGTCAGCCTAGGGACCCGGGAAGGAGTTACTTCACTCACACCTCTCCAATGTTCACGATCCAAATCGCGGGACCCACAAGTCAATGAATCTCCAGAAACTCTTGAAGAGAGGGGCGTGGAGGGGTGAGAAGTGGGAGAGAAACTGAGTGAAGAGGAGAGAGCCCAACCATCCTCCTTCAGTTTCTCCATCTTCAGCACTCCATCTAAGCTCCATTCCAGTTTCTTACCTTGCCTACCTTCTTTTCCCTCAGCCCGGGGATAATGCGACAAACGTCCAGTAAAAGATGGTGATACCGTCAGCGGAAAGGGGACTTCTGAGGGACCGATTCTCCCTGCAAGCATCGTCCCCTAATCCCGTAATGTTTTCAGCTTTCTTGGTGTGGGGATCTGAAGCCGATTGGTTTCAGGTATTCAATGACTCCGGGGTAGCTAGGAACCTGGTGGCTAAGAGGGAGAGAGTTCCGACAGGAATTGAGAGAAAATATCAATGTCAAGGCTCTGGATGGTTGTTCTATGAGCACCGGCATGATCCACCGTCCGCTGAACCCCTCCTACTTGTCCTGGAGGGCCACCCTATGGAACATAGTCATAGCTATAGTCAGACTTATTGATCACGGGGGAAACTGGCTTTCGTTACAGTTGCACCATAAATAATAAATAGTAATAGAACCATAAATAGTTAAATAGTAATATGTAAATTATGCCAGTAAATTATGAAATAAGTCCAGGACCAGCCTATCGGCTCAGGGTGTCTGACCTTCCAAGGTAGGAGTTGTGAAGTTTGATGGCCACAGGCAGGAATGACTTCTTATGACGCTCTGTGCTGCATCTCGGAGGAATGAGTCTCTGGCTGAATGTACTCCTGTACCCACCCAGTATATGATGTAGTGGATGGGAGACATTGACCAAGATGGCATGCAACTTAGACAGCATCCTCTTTTCAGACACCACTGTGAGAGAGCAGTTCCATCCTCACAACATCACTGGTCTTACGAATGAGTTTGTTGATTCTGTTGGTGTCTGCTACCCTCAGCCTGCTGCCCCAGCACACAACAGCAAACATGATAGCACTGGCCACCACAGACTCGTAGACCTTCCTCAGCATCGTCCAGCAGATGTTAAAGGACCTCAGTCTCCTCATGAAATAGAGACGGCTCTGACTCTTCTTATAGACAGCCTCAGTGTTGTTAGACCAGTCCAGTATATTGTCAATTCGTATCCCCAGGTATTTGTAATCCTCCACCGTGTCCACACTGACCCCCTGGATGGAAACAGGGGTCACCGGTACCTTAGCTCTCCTCAGGTCTACCACCAGCTCCTTAGTCTTTTTCACATTAAACTGCAGATAGTTCTGCTCACACCATGTGACAAAGTTTCCTACCGTAGACCTGTACTCAAACTCATCTCCCTTGCTGACTATCCTTCTATCTTGTTGAATCCCATAAAAAGCTGCTGGTGTTTAGTTTATCCTGGCTATGTCGACGCAACCTGCCGATCGATTGATGTATAAATTCGTTCCAAGAACGGGGATTGGCATGTCGGTCTACATGTCTGGGTCTAGCTCAGGCAGCTGCTTCCCGTATTGCCTCTTGTCCAAACTGATAGCGTGGACCCGGCTGAGCATGCTGTTTGTCTTGGGATCTTCAGTAAGAAGAGTCCCCAACCTTCCTTTACACTGGCACAGGACAGCGCCATATACCTTTCACCTGGTGCTTGGCCTCCCCGGGTTCGGCTCCTGTTCTTTTCTCCTCCATAAAAACTGGCTTTGTAAGAACACTTCAATGGTGCATTGGCTGGTAAATCATGAATTCTCCCGTCCACCAAACTCGCCAGTGGAGGCGAGATTATTTTTTTCTGCGAGCAAGAAGGACGGTAAATTCCATCCCTTCATTGATTATCGACCTCTGAAAAATATCACAGTGAAGAACCGCTACTCTCCTCCACTGCTTGCCTCTGTAATTGAACATATTCTCTAAGAAAAATCGGCACAATGCTTACAACATGGTTCATATCGGAGAGCGGACGAATGGAAAATGGCATTCAACATCTATGCTGGCTAATTATGAGAACTTTGGCATGCTACTTGGTCTGCTTAAAGTCCCTGCTGTTTTTCGGGCCTTGGTCAACGATGGGCTCAGGACATGTTGAATTCGTTGGTGTTCGTGTGTTTAGATGACAGTCTATCCTGTCCGCGCTCTCGCCAGATGCGAATCCAGGATGTTGGAAGAGTTGTCATACGGCCTTTCGAAAATAAAGCCAGAGAAGTGTGAGATTCACAAAGCGCAGGTGTCGCTCTAGTGCTTTATACGCACCCCTTCCGGGGCTCAAATGCACCCCAGCAAAGCTCAAGCAGTCACATAGCGGCCCAAACCACCTAACCACCTACGGTCAGATAGCTGCGGCGACTCATGGGGTTTGCACACGTTTATAGGAATAGGCGAAGAATTATTAAACTCTTCTCACATGATAGATCTTTCATTTATGGAATCATTTTCGTGAACCTCCTTTGAACCATTTCCAATGTGACCATGCCATTTCTTAGATAAGGAACCCAAACCTTCTCAAAATATTTCAGGCGAGGCCTCATCCGTGCCTTATAGACATCGGCATTAAATCTTTACTGTTAAAGTCTAGTCCTCTCTAAATTAATGTTGGACTTGCATTTGCCTTCCGCACTATCAACTCAACCTGCAAGTTAAACTTTAGTGAATCCCGCACCACGACTCCCAACTCACTTTGCGACTCGATTTTTTGCATTTTCTCTGCTTTTAGAAAATAGTCAGTGTATTTATTCCTTCTGCGGCCAAAGTGCATGGTCAAAATGTACTCGATTTGTCTCTATTGCCCGATCTCCTAACCAATCTAAGTCTGTCTGCAGCCTCCCTCCATCTTCAACACTGCATGACCCTCCACCTATCGTTGTATCGTCCACAAACCTGGCCACAAAACCATCACTTCCCTGATCCAAATTGTTGGGATATAATGTAAAAAGAAGCGGTCCCAACACTAGCCTCTGCGGAACACTGCAGGTCACCGGCAGCGAATCAGAGAAGTCTCACGTTATTCCTTTTCTTTGCTTTCTACCAAACAACCAATGGTCTATCCATACAAGTTCTTTCCTGGAATGCCATCGGCTCTTATCTTGTTAAGCAGTGTCATTTGAGACACCTTGTCAAAGGCCTTCTGAAAATACAAGTGAACAACATCCATTTATTCTCCTTTGTCTGCCCTGCTTCTTTTTTTTTCTTCTCTCTCTCTCGAAGAATTCCAAAAGATCTGTCAAGAAAGATATTCCCTTAAGTAAACTATTCTTACCGTGGCCTATTTCATCATGTACCTCAGGGTACCCTGAAATCTCATCCTTAACATTTACAATTTTCCATTCCTGCGGAGCAATTCCACAATCCATGTGATTCTTGGAAGATCCCCAATCTCTACGGCTACCTGCTTCAGAACATTGGGGTGCAGTCCAGCTTGTCCAAGTGACTTATCTACCTTCAGGCACCTTATCCCTAGTAATAACAACTACACTAAACTCTGTTCGCTGACACAACATCCAGCAAATTTCTAGTGTCTTCCCCGGTGATGACTGATGAAAACTACAATTTCTTTTCCCACCATTATTTCCCATGCAACATTATTTTACAACTGTCCGATATTTACTGTCGTCTGTCCTTTACTACTTATATATCTACAAAATAATTCGGTATCCTGTTTGATATTATTGGAAAGGTTAAATTCATATTTCACCTATTCTTTTTTTTTGTATATTTAGTTGTAGTGTGTTGGTTTTTAAAAGTTTCCTACTAAGTCCACAACCTGATTCTCCCAATCTACCTCTGCATTAGGGCAGTACTCACGGGAGTTCAGAAGAATGAGGAACAAATGGAGACAACAGAACAAAACATTTAATGCCGAGAGACTGGCAGCTTCAGGTGTACAGACATCAGCAGATATTTATCACCAAGACAAATCTGACACCTGACCCTTAGATAAGCGAGTTGTTTTTTTCTTTTGGAGAAATATTACCGAGGGAGGCATAATTACGTCACTAATAGAGAAATCTCGAAGAATATCTGATTTAGCATAAACAACTGATTTTTTAAATATTTCTAGAATCATTTTAACGATCAGCAATATTTCATCATTCTCCATTGTGTGTGTACAGGGATAATTACAACCAGTAAGTCGTCAACAGATGACTCCTTCACTCACCGTGTCTGCCACATACTCCAGCACATCCTCCCCCATTTTCAAACCATTTGTGACAATAAGCCACCGTCCACAGTGAGAGACTCAATTTTGTCCAGACGCCTAATAGCTTCCATTTTAGTGTGTACACTCTCCACTTCAATTCATAGTTGCTTTGGTTAAATGATGGATTTTGTTAAAATGACCCAGGATCCTCATCCATCCTGCCATCCTGAGTCAAAAGCATTGATGCAATCACGAAGAAATCACGCCAGCGGTTCTACGTCTTCATCAGCTTGAAGAGATTTTGCATATAACCAAATGGCAATTTTTACAAATGTACTTTGCAGATCCTTCTGACTGGTTGTATTATAGCCTTTATAGCGGCTCCAATGCGTAGAATTGTAAGAGAATGGAGAGCGTTATAGACTCAGTCAACTGAATCACGAACTCAACCCTGCTCATCCGTGAAGGATACCTTCAAATAATCGGACACTTAAGAAGGCAGCATCCTAAGCCAAGGGCTCACAATATCCGGGCATGCACTTTGCTCCTTACTACCTTCGGGAATGAGTACTGTCTGCATATCCACGCTCAGCGATTCAGAGACAGACTAAATTTCTCCTCTATCATATTTCTGAAAGGTCCACGAAACTATGAAGTACGACTTTGTTATTCCTTTTTGGTGTTGTATATTTATCTCATCCTTGGTAGCAATTTTGCCTCCTTGCATTGCAATCTTGTTGTAAAGCAACAAAACGCTATTTACAATGAATAATGTGTGTTCCTCTTAACTTTAATTGCATTTGCTGCGAAATAGCTCAGAATAAACCGATAAGGATTTTAATCACAAATAATACGTTATTCAATATATCACAAACCAGCTTAAATAAAACTCCAACTTCTGCAAATGATGCTTAGGAATATTTCTTCCAATGTAGGTTATCAAATCATTTGTATTTCTGGTCATAATACTGGATTGTGAAGGGTGCAAGCAATGTTAAAGTTAGTTAAAATTTCGTGTCATATAGGCCGTCAAAGATAAAAGAATGACTATGGAGAGATTCCTCCAAACGGATTGCAGTGTTTTCAGATCTTAAACTGAAGAGGTGATAATGGATATTCAGGAATACATAGATTGTTTAAAGAGATATTTATGCTGCGTAATTTCAGGTGTTGCTCGCAAGGAAAAGCGTATGAATCAAAATTATAGCATTTTCCACGGGAAGGAAGAAAATAGGTCCGCTTGACTGAGGGCAAAACGTTATTTGTAGATCACTATGCTAATGGGCGATCTTGTGGAGTGGAGATGTCCATTTTACTATTTTTATAACCTACAGAAAGCTAATAATTTCATCCAAAGGTATTCTATCGCTCAATATTTTAACAGTCACGAATACTCCATTTCTGCCATCATATTTCTGAAAAGCAAATACACTTTACTTCAAAAATTGTCTAATTAGTGTGAATGGACATTTGAGCACCTTGAACAGATCGTCCCTGAATTTACTTTGGGTCGCAGTGTAAATGACCGTGTTTGTGCAGCAGCTGAGCATCTGAAGCATAATCGCAGATTGTTCAAACTTTGCAAACGGGTTCGTGTACGTTCTGGACAAAAATGCACTCTTCGCCCGAGAGAAAACGAAATATGCAACACTTGTGGCCCAGAGCAGAATAAAACTGATGGATATTGCAAAGAGCAAAATGATGGACCTCCTACGTTTCTCCATCTCGGGATCCCCGCTGCTGCAGTCCCGGAGGGTTCTGCGGACCCGATTAGCTGCCAAAATGCGTCGGACGGTGAGAACATTGAGCAATACAATTACACAGAATGGAATCACTGGAGTTAACAGCTGGTCTATCCAAGAAAATACAAGCCATGCCGGATGAAAAAATATTTTCGGCAATATACGACAATCCCACGAAATATTTCTGATTGTTATAAACCTAGTGTAAGCAAAAGTCCAGGGAATGTTCTTAAAACAAAAGAACGCGCTCAGCGTCACAAGAACCACCACCGATGTTCTCCCGGTGCAGTATTTATTTGCCAGATTCTCAGTGCAAATGGCCACAAATCGATCAAAAGTGAAAGCGACCGTGAACCAAACAGAACAATCGACAGTTGCGGTGGATAAGAAGAGAATTAACTTACACGCGGGAGTGTAATACAAAAAAGAGTACCACCAATAAAGTTCGGCAATTTGGTGTAACGTCACCTTGCAGACAATCACCGAGAGGTCCGCCGTTGCCATAGCCACCAGGTAACGAGTGATACATCTGGACAGACCAGACTTTCCACGGGACAGCGTCATAATTGTCACCAAGTTCACTTGCAGAAAATGGAAGAAGAAACCATGAAACAGGAATTAATTGACTGGGAGTAAACTGAATTTAGTTATTTTGCTCCCACAACACAGTCTGCAACTCACAATTTATTTTATTGTTCCCTTCCTTTGATTCTGGCCCCTGAACGTTCACATAAGCGCACATATTTCACCCAAAACTTCTATACCGTCAAATAATTAATTTACTCCCAATCTTAAAAGTGCAAAAAAAAGTAAAGTCCGAAGGATTAAAAGCAGTTTTCAAAGAACAAGACTTGGGAACTGCATAAAATACTTCTCAACAGTTCTCAAATTCCGAGAGAACGCCAAACAACAATAAATAAAAATGTAAATAACACCAAAACACACACAATGCTGCAAAAACTCAGCAGGTCAGGCAACACTTATGGAAATTAATAAGCAACCGAGACCCTTTATTGGGACTGGAAAGGGAAGGGAAAGCTGCCACAATAAAGCGGTGGGTGGTGTGGAGGGAGGACAGTCAGAAAATGATAGGTGAAGCCAGATGCGTAGGAAAGGACTGGAGAGGAAGGAATGTGACAGGAGAGGAAACTGGACCATACGAGAAAGGGAAAGAGGAAAGGACCCAGGACGTGGTGGGTGATAGGCGAAAGAGAAGAGGTAAAAGCCATTAGTGGGGGGATGCAAGAAGGGGGGGGGGTGTGGTTCGAACAGAAACGAAACTCAAAAACACCAGGAAACAAGAGTCACTAATGTTGCCGTTGCTTTTTTTCCCCCACCTTCATCTGCAGAATCCCCTGAGTCTTTTTTTTCAGTACTGTAAGAGCCCCAATCCAGTGCAGGGTCCGGGAATCCTTCGGCTATCGTGGGGTGGTTTCGGACAGGAAAGTCCTTTTTGCTTAAAATTTCTAAACATGGAAGAATCAATGGGATGATTTTCCCTAGGAATGGTTTCTATGTGAGGAAATAAATTGGAATGAAATTCCAATTGTATAACGATTGTAAATGAATTACCGAATCAGCTTCCAGGTAAAGCATTGGGAAGGAATCCCCACACGTGCCAGCTAATAATAGCTCCGTCAGAAACTAGAATGAAAGGAAAGTGTGGTGTATTCGCGTTGATTTGCTGCACAATACTTCACCAAAATGACACTGTGTCCATCTATTCTATAATGATTCATATCGGGCGCAATGCTGATCATGCCACAGTCACAAAGTGCATTCAGCTCTTTAACATAAGTTAGTACCGCATGTCCCGGTAGTTTTAAATGTCAATGGAACGGAGCACATGCCTTTCTTCCCCTGACGTCGGCGATGACTTTCTACTAATTGGAGGAACCGGGCATCTCCTACCGTTGCCACATTTTTATCTAACATCTGTTATGCATTTGCCTTTTTATAGTCCAATGAAATATGACTTGTCCTCTTTTTTAGACGGTTCATTCCATCCATCACCATGCCAAGAAATATCTTTATTTCTTATTAATATATTTTCTGAACTCTCATTCGTGATTCCATCAAAAAGCAAAATAAAAAAATAACTTCTGTCTGTCCTGTCCATACTCCACATAATTCGAACTAGACCTCGATTCAGTGGACTGTTGTCCAACACTACATATTTAGATCCTGAAGTCTTATCCCAGGAGCAATTCAGCTAACTCTCCCCTATACCGTCTGTAGTGCCATATTCAGGCGACAGGAACTTAGCACCGTGCTACAATGTAGGCTTTATTAATGTGTTTGCAAGTGTAAGCGTGACATCCTTCCTTTTATTTTAGAAATAAGCAGTAATACAATGGGAATCTTGGTATGATTCCTTCCTCGACCTGTCCTGCCACGCTCCATAACTTGCGTACTCAAACTCCTCCGCCCGCTTGTAAGAATATACAATCAATAGTTTCGGTTTTCAATCTTCCACGAAAATACAGCACCCTACATTTCACTACCTTGAACGGCATTGGCTATTTCGTCCGATGCAACAGCCTGCAAATATCTTGCTACAAGCGATTATTCTTCGATACTCGTTTCATAATGTTCCCGATTCTAGTTCTTGTGCGTGGAAAGAAATTGGTATTTTGTCCATTCAGAACATTACATTGCATGATTTAAAATGTTTTCTTAAGGTCCATCTTAAAAGACACCCTGAATGAACATTCACCGGATTCATTAGAAACATAGAAACATAGAAACATAGAAACATAGAAAATAGGTGCAGGAGTAGGCAATTTGTCCCTTCGAGTCTGCACCGCCATTCAGTATGATCATGTCTGATCATCCAACTCAGAACCCTGTACCTGCTTTCTCTCCATACCCCCGATCCCTTTAGTCACAAAGGCCATATCTAACTCCCTCTTAAATACGGCCAGAGAACTGGCCTCAACTGTTTCCTGTGGCAGAGAATTCCATAGATTCACCACTCTCTGTGTGAAGAAGTTTTTCCTCATCTCGGTCCTAAAAGGCTTCCCCTTTACTCCTTAAACTGTGACCCCTCGTTTTGGACTCCCCCAACATCGGGAACGATCTTCTTGCATCTAGCCTATCCAATCCCTTTAGAATTTTATACGTTTCAATAAGATCCCCCCTCAATCTTCTAATTTCCAGCGAGTATAAGCCTAGTCGATCCAGTGTTTCTTCATATGAAAGTCCTACCATCCCAGGAATCAATCTGGTGAACCTTCTTTGTGTTCCCTCTATGGCAAGAATGTCTTTTCTCTATTAGGGGACCAAAACTGCACACAATACTCCAGGTGTGGTCTCACCAAGGCCTTGTACAACTGCAGTCGAACTTCCCTGCTCCTGTACTCGAATCCTCTTGCTATGAATGCCAATCTGAACAAACCTTCTCACTGTGGGAGTTTGAAACTCTCTGCATAACTATCAGTGCCGTGACCGTTCTTTCATTCCATCAAAAAGCATTTGATTTTTCCCCTTTTTCCAAATAACAAATAACAGCGTCGATGAATCATCAGAGATTTCCACTCCAAATATTCGACCCAGATCTTCCATATTTAACTCCTGATCCGCGCCCCCCCGCCCCCCCCGCCGAAGATTTGCAAACTCCAGAGAGTCGTTGGAACATCGTTGAGATTTTACTCTGATAAAATTTACAGCACATCGTTGACCTACCTGGGACTGCAAATGCCACAAAAATTGGGTAATAATAGTATTCGTATGGCAGGTGCTTATTCCAAGTCATTTTATATTGAGGTGACCACAATGTGCCGGCATACAAAGTGTACTGCGTTGTTTTACGAATTGGACACTTATGGCTGTGTATATTTATATTGTAAGTAAAAACGATTGAGCAATAACAGGTCATCCCACTGCGAATTACTATTCCAAACAAATGTTAAGTAATCATTTTAATTATTACGACCGCTCCTTACACAAACAACAGTTGGGAACAAGCGAAAAGTACAGCTCGAAAATTGTATTTTAATTTCCGTTTCAGATTCTTGGCGTGCACGGACCTGTCGTGGAAATATGAACATCTAGACCAATTGAACTGGTGCAATGTGTCTCTGACCTCTTGTACCCCAGTGTGCTAGCACAAATCAAACTCCTTTCCTGTGCAATCACTTTCCATATTATTACCAAAACACCAAAAGTAAAGAAGCGGACTTATTGCAGTGACTGAGCTTGTGTAAATGTAGGGAAGCTGCATTTGGGGTAGAATCCGATATGATAATAATAGAATCAAAATCAGAGTCAGCTTTAATGTATCGAGAAATCTGACGTTTTGCCGCAGCATCACATTGCAATACATATGAATAAAAAACTATAAATTTGTGTTGAGGTTTATATAAATATGAAAAAATAACGAATTAAGTAGTGCAGAAAGAGAGGGTAAATAAAGGAGTAGTGTTCCTAGGGACATTGTTAATTCGGAAATCTTACCGCGGATGACAGAAGATGTTCCTGAATAGTTGACCGTGCGTCTTCAGGCTCCTATCCCTCTTCCTTGATGGTAGCAATGCGAAGTGGACAGGACAAGGGCGATTGGAGTTCTTAATGATGAGTGTCGCCTTTTAGAAGCATCGGCGTTTCAAAGTGTACTGGATATTGGGCTGTCTATTGGCCATGACTGAACTGGCAGAGTTTACAACTTTCTGCAAAATTTTTCGTTGCTGTGCATTGGCCCCTCCATAACAGACAATAATAAAGGCAGTTAGCAGGCTCTCCACGAAATAGCGTATATCTCATCTCCTATCAGGAATATGTCATCTCACTGTTCACAGAAGGGTGTAGGTAAAAGAGGGGTAACTATAGGTCAATTAGTTTAACATCTGTAGTCGGATAAATGTTTGACGCTATTATTAAAGAAGAAATAGTGACGTGCCTGCAAAGAAATGGATCCATCACACTGACGCAGCATGGATTCAGCAAAGGCAGGTCCTCTTTGACAAACGTACTGGCGTTCTTTGGGGCTATATCGAGTGCGATGGATAGAGGGGAACAGATGGACGTTATTTTCTTAGATTTCCAGAAGGCATTCCAAAAGGTACCGCATAAAAGATTTATCCATAAGATAAGAATGCACGGAAGAGGGGTGATGTATTAGCATGGATAGAGGATCATTTAACTAATAGAAAGTAAAGAGCTGGGACACCTGGGTTCCATTCTAGTTGGCAATCAGTGGTGCGCGGTGTGCCGCAGGAGTCGGTGCTGGGCCTGGAACTTTTACGATATATAATAACGATGTGCAAGGGGGTACCAAGTGTAGTGAATCTAAGTTTGCTGATGATACTAAATTGAGTGGAAATGCAAATGTTGCAGAACATACGGAGTGTCTGCAGAGAGATCTAGACGATATAGAGAGATATAGAGCTAGGAAGGGAGGAGAAGATGGCGGCCGTTCCGAGTGAATATCGATATTTGTAACCAGGGGGCCATGATTCAGCCCGAATTTGATGGGGACAGCAGTGTGAAAGCGCAGAGGAACATCTGGTGAAACTCCTGAAATGCCTGCTTCGCTGCCGCTGCGACTGTGCGATCTAGAATATCTGGAGATGAAGGCCCCAAATCCTCGGTTTTGCGTATCGCCTGTTGCCGGGGCCGGGGTCGAAACGCTCGGCAGAGATGGTGCTCGCTGCTTGGTGTCGAATACGTGGTCGGAGGCTCGGAGTTTTTCGGACGGACTCGGAGTTGGACTGTGGTCGGATGCTTCCGGGATGCTGCATCGGCAAGTTGGCGGCGCTGGAGGTTTACCGTCTGCGTGAGATGATGGGACTTTCGAGTGACTCTGAGACTTTTACTGTGCATTGGTCTGCTCTTATCAAATTACGGTATTGCTTTGCACTATTGTAACTATATGTTATAATTATGCGGTTTTTGTTAGTTTTTAAGTTGGTTTGTCAAATATTTTCGTGATGTCATTCTGGAAAATCATTTTTATCATTTCTTAATGCATGCATTATTAAATGACAATAAAGGGGGACAGCGTGTCCTCATAATCATAATCATAATCATTGATGGGTTAAATGAGTAGGCAAGGGTCTGGCATCTGGAATATTGTGTTGGTAAATGCGAGATCATCAACTTTGAAAGAAAAGAATTCGAAGAGCAGATTATTATTTAAATGTTAAAAGATTGCAGCATAGTGCAGCGCAGAGGGATCTGGGAGTACTTGTCCACGAATCACAAAAGGCGGGCTTACAAGTGCAGCAGGCTATCAAGAAGGCAAACGGGATATTGGCCTTAATTGCTGGAGGGATTGAATTTAAGAGCAGGGAGGTTATTCTGCAAAAGTTTCGGGTACTGGTGAGGCCGCACCTGGAGTACTGCATGCAGTTCTGGTCTCGTTACTTGAAGAAGGTTGTACTGGCTTTGGAGGCAGTGCAGAATAGGTTCACCACATTGATTCCAGAGATGAGGGGGTTAGGTCTTGAGGACATATTGAGTTGCCTGGGACTGTACGCGCTGGAATTCAGAACAATGAGAGGAGATCTCATATAAACATATAACATTATGAAAAGGATATCTAAGAAAGTTGTTTCCACTGAAGTGTGAAACTGGAACTAGGGGACATATCCTCAGTATTCGGGGGAGTAGATTTAGGACGGTGATCAGAAGGAGCTGCTTTTGCTAGAGGATGTTGAATCTGGGAATTCTCTGCCCACTGAAGCAGTGGAGGCTACCTCAGTAGGTATATTTAAGACAAGGCCGGATAGATGTTTGATTAGTTGCGAAATTAAAGGTTATAGGAAAATGACAAGTAGGTGGAGATGAGTCAATGGCGAGATCAGCCATGATTTTATTCAATGGCGGAACAGGCTCCAGGGGCTAGATGGCCTACTCCTGCTCCAATTGCTTATGTTCTTATATTCATCGCTTTTCATAATCCTTTCAGTTTATGTTACCTATGGAGCGATCCCTACTGCCAGTTCAAACGTTAAAGTCCCGACCGTGGGCAGAGCAAATGTTTTGAGTGCTAGTATGAGATCTTGCTGTGGCGAGATTGTTTTCTAGGGAAAGGGCGTCTGCGAAGTGGAAGGTCATTAAAGGCGTGATGTGAAGAATTCAGGACCTGCAATCTCCTGCTGACTGAATGACTAGGCTCGTGGGTTCAAGAATAGGAGTTTCACGAACAACATTGGTTCGTGGTTAAAATACATATTCTATACCGTGCATATTCAGTTAGTAACTAGTGAATCCCTTGATGACCAGGAGCGCACGTGAGGCATAAGTAGGGGAGAAACAAGTGAACATTGGACATTCCTTTCATGCGAGGTGAAGCAAAATCAATAGAGATTCTAAGCTAAATGCAGAGTAAAACGGAGGCAAAGAAGAAGTTTCTCCTCATCAGCATGGCTGCCTGTATCTGGAATAAAATGGGTGAAACTTTTCATGAATATTTAGCTTCAGATTTTACAAAGGAATGGACCAAATAAGCGTTACTTTCTTGGAAGATATTTTTGTTTCATCCGTGGCCGCAGAAAACGTTCAGGAGGACTGGTGAATGGCTAACGCGGGTGCCATTCTTGAAAAAGTAAGAACGTGAAAACAAGCTCGGGGCGACATGTCGGGAAGCATGATTTCTGCTGAAGGCTGTAAATCTTCTGTGTAATGTTCAGATCTATCACCATTCAGAGCGTTGGGGTCCACTTCGGGACCGTTTACACGGTTTTATGCGTGGGAAATTATGATTGACCAAACTATTGGAGTCATCAAGGGAATAAATTAATGCATGACCGTAGATGTTACCTGGATGAACTTCCCCATTTCTGTCCTGATGAGAAGATTAGATTTCATGGAATCAAGGGGCTGATGGAGGGTTGGATCCTAATTAGCATATTTGTAGAAAACAGTGGAGAATGGAAGAGATCTTCTTCACAAACACAAATGCTCTGTCTACTGGTGAGCCATTAGTCGGCGCTGGAACATACATTGTTTGTAATTTAGAGAAATAATTTGGATGCAGAAGGAGTTCATTATTTTCTTATATATGTCTGTTAAAACGAATCGCAAGCTGATAAGAGTTGACATATTATACACATTGATAATAAAATTACTTGAAATGTTAACATTTTGTTAAAGCTACATTCAGCCATTTAAAGTTGGACTTCCTCACAGAGACAAAAGCAAGTGAATAATAATAGTAAATAATTAAGCAATAAGCACCGAGAACATGAGATGACGTGTCCTTGAAAGTGAGTCCATAGGTTGTTAGAACATTTCAATGATGTGGGAAAGGAAGCTTTGTGAGGTATTCGCCTTTGTTGCAAGAGCCAGATTACTGAGAGGTAATAATTTTTTTCCGAACGGGTGTGAGTTCTGAAGCTCCTGTACTTTCACCTCGAAGGCATCAGCGAGTGGAGAGCATGCGCTAGGTTGTGGGGGTCCCTGATGACCGATATTACTGCGGTAATGAGTCCGTCCGTCGGTGGAGAGCCGGACAGTGTTGGACAGCAAGCTTTCTGGAGCACCTGAATTAGTTAATTGTTGTTTAACGATGTTAAAAGTTCAAGCAAATCCACTAATAGAAAGGTTGTGAGTGGTGGTAAAAATCTTCTGAGGTGTATATATTTCAATGCCAGGAGTATTGCGGGGAAGGCAGATGAGTTGAGGGCGTGGATTGACACGTGAAATTATGACGTTGTAGCAATTAGTGAAACTTGGCTACAGGAGGGGCAGGACTGGCAGCTTAATATTCCAAGGTTCCGATGTTTCAGATGTGATCGAGGCAGAGGAATGAAAGGTGGGGGAGTAGCATTGCTTGTTAGGGAAAATATTACAGCAGTGCTCAGGCAGGACAGATTAGACGGCTTGTCTACTGAGTCCTTGTGGGTGGAGCTGAGTGAACAGGAAAGGTATGGCCACATTAGTGGGATTGTATTACAGACCACCTAATAGTCAAAGAGAATTGGAAGTGCAAATCTGCAGAGAGATAGCAGGCAACTGCAGGAAACATAAAGTTGTGGTGGTAGGGAATTTTAATTTTGCATGTATTGATTGGGTCTCCCATACTGTTAGGGGTCTAGATGGTTTAGAGTTTGTTAAAAGTGTTCAGGAAAGTTTTCTAAATCAATATATAGAGGGACCAACTAAGGGGATGCAATATTGGATCTCCTGTTAGGAAACGAGTTAGGGCAAGTGACAGAAGTCTGCGTAGGGGAGCATTTTGGTTCCAGTGATCATAACACCATTAGTTTCAACTTGATCATGGACAAGGATAGATCTGGTCCGAGGGTTGAGGTTCTTAACTGGAAGAAGGTTACATTTGAAGAAATGAGAAAGGATCTAAAAAGCGTGGATTGGGACAGGTTATTCTCTGGCATGGATGTGATCGGTAGTTGCGAAGCCTTCAAAGCAGAAATTTTGAGAGTGCAGAATTTGTATGTTCCTGTCAGGATTAAAGGCAAGGTAAATAGGAATAAGGAACCTTGGTTCTCAAGGGATATTGCAACTCTGATAAAGAAGAAGAGGGAGTTGTATGAAATGTATAGGAAACAGGGGGTAAATCAGGTGCTTGAGGAGTATAAGAAGTGCAATAAAATACTTAAGAAAGAAATCAGGAGGGCAAAAAGAAGACATGAGGTTGTCTTGGCAGCAAAGTGAAGGATAATCCAAAGAGCTTTTACAGGTATATTAAGAGCAAAAGGATTGTAAGGGATAAAATTGGTCCTGTTGAAAATCAGAGTGCTCGGCTATGTGCGGAACCAAAGGAAATGGGGGAGATCTTAAATAGGTTTTTTGCGTCTGTTTTTACTAAGGAAACTGGCATGAGGTCTATGGAATTAAGGGAAACAAGTAGTGAGATCATGGAAATTGTACAGATCGAAAAGGAGGAGGTCCTTGCTGTCTTGAGGAAAATTAAAGTGGATAAATCCCCGGGACCTGACAGGGTGTTCCCTCGGACCTTGAAGGAGACTAGTGCTGAAATTTCAGGGGCCCTGGCTGAAATATTTAAAATGTCGCTGTCTACAGGCGAGGTGCCGGAGGATTGGAGACTGCCTCATGTTGTTCCGTTGTTTAAAAAAGGATCGAAAATTAATCCGGGAAATTATAGGCCAGTAAGTTTAACGTCGGTAGTAGGTAAATTATTGGAGGGAGTACTAAAAGACAGAATCTACAAGCATTTGGATCGGCTGGGACTTATTAGGGAGAGTCAACATGGCTTTTGCGTGGTAGGTCATGTTTGACCAATCTATTGGAGTTTTTCGAGGAGGTTACCAGGAAAGTGGATGAAGGGAAGGCAGTGTATATTGTCTACATGGAATTCAGTAAGACCTTTGACAAGGTCCCGCATGGAAGGTTAGTTAGGAAAATTCAGTCGCTACGTATACATAGAGAGGTGGTAAATTGGATTAGACATTGGCTCGATGGAAGAAGCCAGAGAGTGGTTGTAGAGAATTGTTTCTCTGAGTGGAGGCCTGTGACTAGTGGTGTGCAACAGGGATCAGTGCTGGGTCCATTGTTATTTGTCATCTATATCAATGATCTGGATGATAATGTGGTAAATTGGATCAGCAAGTTTGCTGATGATACAAAGATTGGAGGTGTAGTAGACAGTGAGGAAGGTTTTCAGAGCCTGCAGAAGGACTTGGACCAGCTGGAAAAATGGGCTAAAAATTACAGGTGGAGTTTAATACTGACAAGCGTGAGGTATTGCACGTTGGAAGGACAAACCAACGTAGAACATACAGGGTTAATGGTAAGGCACTGAGGAGTGCAGTGGAACAGAGGGATCTGGGAATACAGATACAAAATTCCATAAAAGTGGCGTCACAGGTAGATAGGGTCGTAAAGAGAGCTTTT
Source organism: Mobula hypostoma (assembly GCF_963921235.1). Taxonomy (NCBI): domain Eukaryota; kingdom Metazoa; phylum Chordata; class Chondrichthyes; order Myliobatiformes; family Myliobatidae; genus Mobula; species Mobula hypostoma. The sequence goes on from NC_086106.1 coordinate 26,793,782, forward strand.
GGTACATTGGCCTTTATTAATCAAAGTATTGAGTATAAGAGCTGGAATGTTATGATGAGGTTGTAAAAGGCATTGGTGAGGCCGAATCTGGAGTATTGAGTTCAGTTTTGGTCACCAAATTACAGGAAGGATATAAATAAGGTTGAAAGAGTGCAGAGAAGGTTTACAAGGATGTTGTCGGGACTTGAGAAACTCAGTTACAGAGAAAGATTGAATAGGGTAGGAATTTATTCCCTGGAGCGTAGAAGAATTAGGGGAGATTTGATAGAGGTATATAAAATTATGATGGGTATAGAGAGAGTGAATGCAAGCAGGCTTTTTCCACTGAGGAAAGGGGAGAAAAAAACAGAGGACATGGGTTAAGGGTGAGGGAAGAAAAGCTTAAAGGGAACATTGGGCGGGGGGTGGGGGCTTCTTCACACAGAGAGTGGTGGGAGTATGGAATGAGCTGCCATACGAGGTGGTAAATGTGGGTTCTTTTTTAACATTTAAGAATGAATTGGACAGATACATGGATGGGTGGTGTATGGAGGGATATGGTCCGTGTGCAGGTCAGTGGGATTAGGCAGAAAATGGTTCGGCACAGCCAAGAAGGGCCAAAAGACCTGTTTCTGTGCTGTAGTTTCTATGGTTTCTATGGTTTCTATGGAAAGTGGTTACACGCCGGAGCCTTGTTAATTTTATTTTTAGATGTTGATACCCAAGATGTTGAAACTTCTCACTCTCTCCACTGCTATTCCCTCGATGAAGACTAGTGTGTTTACCCTCGAATTCCCCTTCCCGAAATTCACAATCAATTGCCTGGTCTTACTGACGAAGAGTACAAGGTTGCTGTTTCCACACCACTCAACCAGGTGATATATCTCATTCCTGTAGCCTCCTCATCACCATCTGAAATTCTGCCAACGATAGTTGTGTCATCGGCAAAATATATTCATTAGGTTTGAGCTGTGCCTAGCTTAGCAGTCGTTGGTGTATAGAAAGTAGAGCTTTCTTGAGGTGCGCCGGTGTTGTTTGTCAGCAAAGAGGATGTTATTTTCGAACTGCAGTGACTGTGGTCTTTCGATGAGGAAGTCAAGGATCCAGTTGCAGATGGATACACAGAGGGCCGGGTTTTGGGCTTGATGACGTTGTAAATGGGTCAAGGACTGGCATATGCAGATTAATTTGTTTAGGCCTGATGTGTTATATTTTGGTAAGCCAAATGAGGACTGGACTCATACAGTGAACAGTAGGGAGCATTATAGAACCGAGGGACGTTGGAGTACAACCATACGCTTCCCTGGAAGTGATGTTGCAGATACTCAGGGTGGTGAGGAAGGCTTTTGGCACAATAACCTCCTTCGGAGCAGTTTTACGAGAATCATTCTTAGAATAAATGAGGATTGATTGAAGGATTTGGGACTGTATTCACTGGAATTCAGACGAAAGAGTGAGGATCTAATTTAAATTTATTAAATGGTAAAAGGCCTCGGTGGAGTAGATTTGGAGAGGATGTTTCCTGTGGTGGGGGAGTCTAGGACCAGAGAACGCAGCCTCGGATTTTGGGCACATCTATTTACACTGGAGATGAGGGGGATGTCTTTAGCCAGAGAGCGGTATATCTGTAGAATTCGTTGCCACAGGCAGCTGTGGAGACTGGGTTTATTTAAGGCTCAAATTAATAGGTTTTTGATTAGACAGGTTATGAAGGGTTACGGGAAGAAGGCGGGAGATTGTAGCTGAGAGAGAAGTAGGTTAGCCATGGTGAAATGGCGGAGCTGTTTCGATGACTAATTGCCTTAATTCTGCTCCTATCTTATAGGCTTATTAGTCAGGCTATTAAGTAAAGCCTAAGAAGTCATGGAGCATTGTACAAGACATTGCTGAGGCCGTAGGGAGTATTGTATACAGATCGTATCGCCCTGATATTGGTAAGATATTATTAAACTGGAAAGAGTGTTTCCAGTGAAAGGATGTTGCCAGTACTCGAGGAGCTCTGTTGTACAGATATGTTTGACAGACTCTGACTTGATTCCTTGGAGACTAGGGGACTACAAAATGACCGAATATCGATGTATAAGAATATGAGGGCCACAGATAGGATGAATACATTCAACGTTTTCCCCAGGGATGGGGAATCAAGAGGGCACGGGTTTAAAGTAACAGGGGAAAAGCTTAATAAGGACTTGACCGGACACTTTTCTTTTTCTCATGGGGTGGTATCTCTGTGGTCTGCACTGCCAGAGGAAGTGGTTGAGACGTGTGTATTAACAAATTTAAAACACATTTGGATGGGTATATAAGAAATGTTTAGAGGGATATGGGAAATACCAGCAAATGAGAGTGGGGTGGATGGGTACATTGGTCAGAATGAAGCATTGGGCTGAAAGGCCTATTCTCATGGTGTATGACTCTGTGACTCTAAATCTGGCATCAGAATGATACATTGTGTTTATATCTCATCAGTTAGACAGAACTGGCGCTGATGTCACCTTGAACGTTGAAGTCCAATAATCTTCGACATTCCCAACTTGGGGGGAGGCGTATCAGAAGTTTTTTTTTCCCAGAGAGAATATACAGGCCCTTCGTTGTGCCAACTATGATGCCAAATTAACGTAAATCTGTTCTGATTGTACATGATCCATGTCCCACCATTCTCTGCCGTCATTCATCTGTCCTTTCAAGATATGATTACACTGAGGCATTGATTTGGGTGGAGTAGCTGTTCAAACAATGAGAGGGATATCATCTTACAGATACTTCATCAGGAACACTTTGTTTGGAGTTTGGGAAAATTTGGTATGTCACCAATGAATAGCTAACTTGTACAAGGCATACAGTGGCGAGCATTCTGACTGCTTGTATACCACATGGTATGGAGCCTCCAATGCACAGGATCAAAAGGGGATGAAAAGTGTTGTAGATTCAGCCAGTTTCAACATGGGCACTAGCTTCCCCACCATTGAGGACATTTTCAAATGGCTTGCCTCAAGAAGACGGCATACATCATTAAGGACCCTCATCATCCAGGACATGCCCTCTTGTCATTACTACCATCCTGGAGAAGGAACAAGAGGCTGAAGACACGCATACAGTGTTTTGAGAACAGATCTTTCTCTCCTCCATCAGATTCTGAATAGCGCATAGCCTCGGTATTCCTCTTTTGCTCTTTTGTAACAGTATTTATTGACATACTTATTAATTGTCGTAGTGTTCCAGGTCTTGCTACAAATTTCACATCTCACGTAGTCCCGGAAAGCGGGAAGACCAGGGAAGGCTTATTGGTTTGTTCCTGCCCTTCCGCTCGCCACCTTCCCCCACCTGGCCCCACCATCCTTATAACCACACCCCACACAACAATCACAGGCCCATGCGTGGTTCTTGTAGGGGTTCCCGTTCCAGGAGAGTTCATTGTTAGCAAGGAAATTGGTGCTACTGAGAAAGGTCATGTAGGTGGTCACCAGCTCACAGTTCGACAGTTCCTCCTGCTAAGGGTAGCGTGTTGGACGAGGTGAAGATCTTCTCAAGTGTGCGGGCAGGAGTGACAGACTGACTATCCTTCTATGAGAGGCGACCAAGAGTATACAGGACTGCTCCAATGATACAGGGACCCGGAGAGAATGGCACGGAATATTTTGTACAGTCAAGTTCTTCCAACCTAAGGAATGTTTGTGCATTGAAGGTTCCCGAGACGGCGACGCCAGACGGGATATTGTTCAGTGACAAAATGTTTCAAATACTGGTCCTGCAATTTCTGGGGTTTGATAGAACAACAGCAGGTCTTATTGAAAACGTTCCTATGGGGCGAAATGGTAGGTTTCGGATAGCGGATGTGCCCCTGACATTGGTGTCTCAGACCAGAGGAGGGGAGTCACCATCTCAGAATAAGTGGTCAACCATTCACAATGGTGACGGGAGAAATACTTACTCGCACCCTTACCGAAAGGATATGAATCTTTGGAATTTTCTGCCCCCTACTCGCTCCGACGGAGATGTGTCAGTGAGTTTTGGACGTGAAGGGAAGACAGACTTAGTGCATGCAGCTGTGGCTGAGGTAGAGTGTCAGTTCAGATCTAATACAATAGAATTGGGGACGGATTGTGGGCAGCAAAGAGAAGAGTTCAAGTTCTCTCCTACCCCACTCCCCCTCTTTTCTCACCCAACCTATTTCCACCTTCTCTTTCCGGCTCTTTCCCCCTTTAACTCTCTCCCCTGTTCTCCTTCGTAATCCCTCGCTCCTAACGTTTTTCTTTATCTCCACACGTTCCCCCTCTCTCTCCTCCCATCTCTTCCCACCTCACCTCCCCCGCCCCCCCATCTCTTTTCAATCTCTGTTAACTCCCGCTCTTCTCACTTTGTTACCCTATCTCTACTTGGCTCTTCCTCTCTCCGCTTCGCTCCCTTCTTTCTCTCTCCTCCGGCCCACTCCCCCTCTTTCGAATAACTCTTCCCTCTCTCCCCCTCTCTTCCCTCATTCTACACTTTCTAGCCACGTCTCTTCTTTTTATCCTCTCCTACCCTCTCCCTTTCTCCCTCCACTGTCCCTCCTCTCTCTTTCACATAATGCTGGAGAAATTAAGCAGACCGTTATCTCCTTACCTGCCCATCATCTCACCCTATCCTTCTGTCTCTACCTCCTACTCAAGAACCATGAAATGGCCTGCTCAGGTTGACCCATGGTTTGAGCTTGTCCCTGCCCCAACGAACTTATATGTATAACTCTTGACTCTTGTTTGATCCCTCCTGGTTCAGTCCCTTCCTACCAACATCGGGCCCCTTCCCTGACTCCCTTCACTTTGGCATAAATTGTCCTCCCTCTCCATAATATCGGTCGGCTGGTGGCGTAGTGGCATCAGCATCGGACTTCAGTGCGAAAGCTCTCTATTTCGGATCCAGCAGGCTCCCTTGCACACTTTCCATCCGTGCTGGGTTGAGCGTCGAGTTAGCAACACGGTCTGGTAAAAATAAGAAAGTCTGTTAAAAAGCAAACGCCGTCATGGCGGCGTCCGGATGACTCCACTCGGAGTTAAGGGCTTTCTTCTTCTCTATAATTTCTCCGTCGACTGCTCTGACTTCCTTCATACCACGTCGCATGGGTCCCTGCTATGCCTGCCACTTGTCGGCTATGTGGAACAGTCTATGCTCCAAGCCTACACCGGTATCTCTCCCCAATATTTCAGTCGCCTCATCGACCACTCTATTGGTACTGCTTCTGGCACCCATGCTGAGCCTGTCGACTTCATCAACTTTGCCTCTAACTTCCACCCTGCCCTAAAATTTACCTAGTCCATTTCTGACACCACTCTCCTCTTTCTCGATCTCTCTGACTATATCTGGAGACAGTTTTTCTACTGATATATTTTATAAATCCAACAATTCTCACAGCTTCCTGGACTATACCTCTTCCCACCCTATCACATGTGAAAATGTCAACCCCTTCTCTCAGTTCCTCGTCACCGCAGCATCTGTTCTCAGGACGAGCCGTTCATTCCAGAACTAATGAGATGTCCCCTTATCTCCTTACCTGCCCATCAGTTCTTTCTGGTGCTCCTTCCCTTCCCCTTCTTCCATGGTCTTCGACCCTCTCCGATCCGATTCCCCATTCTCCAGCCCTTTACTTCTTTCTCCAAAAAACTTCCCAGCTCTTTATTTCACACCTCACCCTTTCAATATTTCAACTGTAAGCTACCACTTTGTTGTTCTTCCTCCCTCCCGCCCCGGCTTCCTTTTTGACTAACTTCTCAGCTTATTTCACCAGTACTGATGAAGGGCCTCGGCCCTGAACGTCGTATGCTTAGAGTTTTCCATAGATGCTGCCTGGCCCTCTGGGTTCCTGAAGCATTTTGGATTTCTAGCATCTGCACGTTTTTTCGTCTTTATTCCTTCTCGCTCCGCCTAACTGTCCCATTCTCCTTTCCTCTCTCTTCTCCTCATTCACAACCCCTGCACACCCAGCAATGGTGATTGCTCTTCCTTCCCATCCTTCTCACTCTGCCTCGTCACAGCACCTTCCATTCCCTACCCCAGCCATTTCCTCTCCCATCGTCTCACTACCCTCTGTCTCCCCCACAGTCTGCTCCTTCCCCTCCCCTCACTCCGAGCTATGCAGATATGAGAACTGTCCCCTGCCCCTCGGTCAGCTCCTTCGTTAACCCGCTCTGGCCTGTGCAATATTAAACCACTTGATCTGGGCCCTTGTTAATATCTCATACTCTCCTCGCTCTGCCTGCCGTGAGGGCAGATGTGGGGGGACCGCTACACTTGGGTCATATGACTGAAGGTCCGCCCTGTCCTCATATAGAAGAGTGAATTGAGGAAACTGGTGATGGACAGGGGAAGAGATAGAAAATAAGTAAATGGATAGATAGATAGATACATACATACATACCATAGATATAAAGATACTTTGTTGATCACAAAATTACAGTGTACAGTCGTTCACAGGCAGACAATATTGGAAGAGAAGTAAGAAGACCATTTCTGGGACCCATACTCTTCGTGATTTTTATAAATGACCTGGATCAGGAAGTGGAGGGATGGGTTAGTAAGTTTGCTGATGACACAAAGGGTGAGATGTTGTGGATAGTGTGTAAGGCTGTCAGAAGTTACAGCGGGACATTGATAGGATGCAAAACTGGGCTGCGAGGTGGCACATGGAGTTCAACCCAGATAAGTGTGAAGTGGTTCATTTTGGTAGGTCAAATATAATGGCAGAACATATGATGGTTAGACTCATGGCAGTGTGGAGGATCAGATATATCTTGGAGTCCGAGTCCACAGGACGCTCAAAGCAGCTGCGCAGGTTGACTCTGTGGTTAAGAAGGCATACGGTTTATTGACCTTCATCAATCGTGGAATTGAATTTAGAAGCCGAGAGGTAATGTTGCAGCTATTTTAAGATCCTGCTCAGACCCCACTTGGAGTTCTGCGCTCACTTCTGGTCGCCTCACTACAAGAAGGATGTGGAAACCATAGAAAGGGTGCAGAGGACATTTACAAGGATATTGCCTGGATTGGGAAGCATGCCTTATTAAGACAGGTTGAGTGATCTCGGCCTGTTTTCCTTGGAGCGACGGAGGATGAGAGATGTCCTGATTAAGATGATAAGAGGCATTGATTGTGTGCATAGTCAGAGGTTTGTTCCCAAGGCTGAAATGGTTGTCACAAGAGGGCACAGGTTTAAGGTGCTGGGGAGTAGCTACAGAGGAGAAATCAGAGATAATTTTTTTTAGGCAGAAAGTGGTGAGTGCGTAGAATGGGCTTCCGTTAATGTTGGTTGAGGTAGATACGATAGGGTCTTTTAGTAGACTTTTGGATAGATACATGGAGCTTAGAAATATAGAGAGCTATGGGTAACCCTAGTAATTTCGAAGGTAGGGATATGTTCAGCACAACTTTGTGGGCCGAAGGGCCTGTATTATGCTGGAGGTTTTCTGTGTTTCTATGTTTCCAAGAATAAATAAAATATAAATTACTTTAAATAGTCTAAAAGGAGGGGGTCATCGATTCCCCGACTATAGGTTGACTCATTACAGACATTATGCTCTTATGGCCGAAGGTAAGAATGTTCTCAGATAGCGTCTGAGTACTCTTTGGAGCAGCGCAGCTGTCTTTGGAGAGGGGAATGGCGAGAGGGGGCTGAATAGAGAGAGTGGTGGTAGAGAGGGTGCACAGTGCGGACGACAGGAAGTTGGGTGAGAGATGGGGAGAAATACGGATAGAAGGATGAAAGGGAAAGAGAACATGGAGGAATGAGGACGTGAAGAGAGAGCGGGAGTGAAACGAAGCGAGATGGGGAGAAAGCGGGAAAGAGAGGTTTGGCGGAGCGGAGGGGAAAGGAGGTGAGGAGGTAATGTATGTTGGAAAGGGAGGAAAGGGTGTAAAGTATGGGAAGAGCAGTGGGTGAGAAGCAAGGGGCTAGTGGGTCGGGAAGGGAGGTGGAAGTAGAGAAGCGATAGGAGAGAGTGGACGAGAGAGGTGAAGAAGGGTAGAGGGAGAGATTGGGATGACTGCGAGGGAAGAGAAAAGAATAGGATCTAGGAGAGGAGGAAGAGAGAGATAAGAGAGGGAAGGAGTGGGCGACGGGGAAGAAGGGTGATAGGGTCAGGAGAGATGTCACGTGGTTTTGCTCAAACTCTCGCCCACACATCAATAATGCTCCAGAAGATGGGGAGAGAGGCAGGGAGTTTAACGCTACCTTCCCACCACCAGATTTGTCGTTCAGCACTGCCGGTTGCGTTTCCGAGGGGAACATATAAGATAAGCCAATTCAACAGCCACAGTACACCTCTAATCATTTAATATGAGAAGCGGGACGTTAATATTGAGAATATACCAGGTGACCCGTACCAGGACAGCTTACTCTTTGCTACCGCTCAACTATCTACGGTCACTCAATAAGACAAACGAATTGCACTTCAGGACGGTAACCTAGCATAGTTCCTGGATTGAAGTGCTTAATTTTCACTTGATAGATGCTTCAAAGCAAACATTAGCAGAATTGATGATAAAGGGAGATAGAATGTATTTCACGGAATAGGGACAATGGGCCATTACATTTATGATGAGAGACCGGAGTTTTCAGATATACAGATTCCGCTTCAGCAAAGGCAGTTACCCCCAACAAAAATGTGACATCTGACGCTTAGATAAGGAGACTTTCAGAGAAATATGGTAGTGAAAAATTACAGAGGAAGGTACAGCAACATCACTCATCGTATTATCTCAAAGAATATCGAATTATCACAAAAATTATTTTTAATATGTCTAGAATCATTCTTATGATGAGTTTGATTCCATCATTTTCCATTGCTGGTCTTCGGGACCAGCAAGTCGTCAGCTGGTGGTTCCTTCGCTCTCCTTTTCCGTGACGTAGGCTGGCACGTCTCCCGAAAATTTATCTAGAAACATGATGGCTTCCAGTTTATTATATCCATTCTTTACTTGAACTCAAAAGTAAACTCAAAGTTGTCTTAGTTAAATGTTGGGTTTTGTTAAGTTTACCTGAGATGAATATTCAACCTGCCATCCTGAGCCCAACACATTTATGCGTTTACGAGGAAGTCATGCCAGCGGTTTTACGTCTTCAGCAGCCTGAAGAAATTCGATGTATCACCAAATATTTCCGTAAATCTCAACAGATGTATTTTGCAGAACAATCTGTCTGTTTGTATCGCAGCTTGTTATTAAGGCTCCGATGCATAGGATCGCAAAAGGACTCAGAGCGTTTCAGAGTCAGCCAGCTCAATCATAACCACAATCCTGTCCATCATTAATGACATCTTCAACTAATCGGGCACTTAAGAAGGCGGCATCAAACTCCAAAGGACTCTTAATATATAGGCATGCACTTTTCTCGTTAGTACCATCGGGAATGAATACTGGAGCATGCACATCCGCATTCAGCCATTCAGAAACTGATTGATTTCCTACTCCATCACAGTTCTGAACGGTCCATGAGACCAAACGGTACAACATAGTTATTCCTTTTCGGTACTGTTTACTTAACTTATCCTTCATTCCGCTTTTACCTCCTTGTACTGCAATTTTATTGGAAAGCAACAAAGGGCCCATCATTTACGATGAATGATGTTTGTTCATATTAACTTGATCCACTCTCGTTAATTGCACTTGCTGCTAAATAGCGTAGCATAAATCGATGGAGCCTTGAGCAGCAATGAATTTGTCATGCAATATGTCACAGGCCAGCTTTAAAAACTCACATCTCTGTAAATGGTGCATTTGGAACGTTCAAAGTTCTTCCAGAGAAGGTAATTAGCTAAACTGTCATGCCGGTCACAATAATAGATTGCGAAGGAGACAAGCAATGGCGTAATCATCAATTTCGCCTCATGTCGGCCATCGAAGGAACAGGAACGGCTCTGGGGAGATCCTCGAAACGAATTAATGTGTTTTCAGATCTTAAACTGAAGAAGTGATAACGAATATTCAGGAACGTATAAATTGTTTAAAAATATATTTATGCCTAGCAAGTTCAAGTGCCAATCATAAGAAAAAGCACATGATTGAAAATTATAACATTTTTCACGGGAGTGAAATGGGAAATATGTCGAATTTAATGAGGACAAAGAGTCAATTCGTTATCTCGTGGAATGAGGAAGTATCTGTTTTAACTTACCATTTTTGGCCTAGGGAAAATGCATCCTTTTTAATCCATAGCTATTTTATAATCCTGTCTTTTGACGGTCAATATCGTTGGATATCTGTCGCCATGTTTCTGAAAATGTACTTTATTTCACTAATCATCTAATTAGAGCGAAGGGGTATTGAGCACCTAGATCAGATCCTCTCTGAATTTTCTCTGAGTCGCGGTGTAAACAGCCGTGTTTGTGTAGCAGCTGAGCATCTGAAACATAATCGCAGATTGTTCAAATCTTGTAATGCGGTTCATCATACGTCTGGACAGAAATGCCTTCACCATCTGATAATAAACAAAATATGCAAAACTTGTAGCCCAGAGTAGAATAAAAGTGCTGGATATTGCAAGAAGCAAGATAATAGACCTCCGACGGTACTCAATCTCGGGATCTCGGGTACTCCAGTCCCGTAGTTTTCTGCGGACCCGATTAGCTACCAGAATGCGCCTGACGGTGAGCGCATTGAGTAATACAATTAAACAGAACTGAATCACTGGAGTTAACATCTGATCTCCAGGAAAATGCAATCCACGCTGGATGAATATAAAATAGCTGAAATATACGACAGTCCTGAAAAATATTATAGATTGTGAAATTGCCAACATACGCAAATGGTCAGGGCATGTTTTTAAAGCAGAAGATCGTACTCAGTGTCACAAGAGCCTCCACCGCTGTTCTCTCGGTGCAGTATTTCGTTGACAGTTTCTGGGTGGAAATGGACACAAATCGATCATAGGAGAAAGCGACAGTGAACCAAACACAATAGTCAACAGTCACAGTAGATAGGAAGTGAATTATGTTACATACGGGTGTGTAGAACAAGAAAGAGGACGTCCAATAAAGTTTGTCAATTTGGTGCAACGTCACCTTGCAGACAATCACCAAGAGGTCTGCCGTCGTCATGGCCACCAGGTAACGAGTGATACATCTGGAGAGACCGGACTTCCTACGGGACAGTGTCATAATCGTCAGCAAGTTCACTGGCAGAAAATGAAAGAATAATCCGTGAGATGCGCTGAGAAATGTCGCGCTGGAACTGAACTGAATTTAGTTATATTATTCAGACTGCTCCGACTGCGAATCGGCGTCTTCTTGTATTGTTTTCCTTCGTTTGATATTGTAAACGATTGTAAATGAATTATGCGTTTGCTTCCAGGTAAATAATTGGTTTACCGAAGCAAACTGACACTGTCTCAGCTTGTTCTAAGGAATCTATACGCTATTATTCTCACTGGAAAAAAGCTCTGTTTTTCTCTCTGATGATCCGGCATCACAAGTGTGCTATGCTCCTTAAAATTCACAATCGTCTAATATTCACAATGACGAATATGTATGTGTCAAAATACAAAGGGAGGAGAGGACCGCCCCTCTCTGCAAATGGAGTAGCAGTAATTTTGTCTGCTCTTAGTTTTCTTTCTCTCCCCCTACTTTAAAATTTGAATTTAACATTTTTATTTGTGGATTCCTGAGGGGGAACAATATGTCTATGTCTACAAGAAGTGGGAAGAATTTACCTGAAGCTAGTGATAAAGGTAATAGGCAAGGAAAGGTGCAAAAAGAAAGATCTGATGAAATGCCATCGTGGGCTGAAGATATCGTTCGGACATTGAATTCAATTCAGGATCAGAATGGATCAATTAAAGACCAACTGGAAAAGAATAGTAATGAAATGAAGTCATTTCTGGGAAAACTTAAAGGCCTGGAAATTCAAGTTATTACACGTGAAGAGGAATTGAAGATAACTAAGCAAAAGTTGTCTAAAGCTACAACTCGTTTGGAAAGATATCAAAATAAGATTATAGACCTGGAAACTATGTCTCGCCGAAAGAATATACCAATTGTTGGGCTGCAAGATGGAGCTGAAGATGGAGATTTAACTGCTTACTTTAGTAAGCTTTTCCACACTTTATTTCCTACCATTTTATCAAAGCCGCCTGTTATAGAAAAGGCACACAGGGTGTTTACTTCGAAATTGAAGGATTTTAGTAAACCAAGATCTGTTCTACTTTGCTTCCATCTCTTTGAAATTAAAGATCAAATAATGCAACAGGCAAGATAACAGAGAGTTTTTAGATTTATGGAATCTGAGCTCCGTTTTTACGAAGATTACCCAAAAGAGATAATACAACAAAGATCAAAATGTGCCCTGGTAATGAAACAGGCATATGATAAAAAAAAACTCTTTCCCTCTCTGAGATTTCTGATAAGAATTAACTTTTTTCCTGCTAATTCTCCTCCTCGTACTTTTTTGGATCCAAAAGCTGCACCGGACTTTGTTCAGGCTACACCCTCCGCTGTTACTGACGCCGCTGCTGAATTGTTAAAAAATACACGTGGACTAAGATGTTAACTGTCCTGTGCTTTCACCAATGGGATCATCAGTTGATCTGCCACCTGTCTTAAGGAGTTTCGGCCCGCTTATGATCAAGACTCCCTCGAGGTGGTGGGCCAACAGTGCTAAAGCACCACCTCCCACTGGTGAGCTTAAAAACTTGGCATCTGCCTCTATCAGTCACTCCCATCCAACAGATAGTCTGCTCCTTAGGTGTCTATGCAACTACTGAAGGGTTTGCAAGATATGTATGCACTGTCTACTATCTGCCCCTCTGGACGCACTTGGTCTACACCCGTGCTGATCCTTTCTCTGCTGCCTCAGCTACAGCCCTGCTGGTTGACTTGATCTCTCTTCTAGTGAAGCCAAGGTCACACAGCCACTTCTGGAAAGTGAACGCAATAACCCACGGCAGCCTACTTCGAATGGATAGCATGAGACCCTCCACCCTCTGTCTCTGCACTCTGATCTTAATTCTGCATACTTGGTTAACTTGCGCTCATGGGCTTCATCGATGTTGTCTTCCCAGGGGACTGTGAGTTCACCAATAACCACTTCTCTACTGGTGTCAGACCATACGATTATATCTGGACGCTATGTGGTGAAAGCCATTTGCACCGGGAAACTGCCTTTCCCGTCCAGGTCGGCCTTGACACCACAAACGTTGACTGAAGAAAGTATGCTTGATCGTGAGACTGCACTGTACACCCTTGACTTGGAGCCTTCTTTCACAAATGATATGCGATATTCTGTGCAGCATGGGGCATGAGATAAGTTGTGCTGCAGTACTCTCTGTTCAACCGCTTCTGTTACAACTTTCAGAACGTTGTTTTGTCTCCAAGTGTACACGCCGCTGGAAAGATTGACTCTGCATGCACTCAAAATATGTTGAAATGTTCCCTTCTCACCACAAGCAGCACACCTGTCTGTCTTATCTTCATACCAGGTGCTGAGGTTGGCAGGTGTTGTGAGCAGGTCGTACACTGCTCTGCATAGAAAAGAAACGCGGAGTGGTTCCATCTGCCACAGAACATTCCAAGATAGATGTCGTTGTTCAACGCTTTCCCACCAGGTCCAAGCCCCCTTTGTGGCCAGGCCAGCTGTTTTAGATAACCTCTTCTCCTCTTCTACCTCTCGTACTTCTTGTGTTACAAGCTCACGGCGCTCCTCACCTGTAGAAGATGACCACCACTTGTGGGTTGTCCATCCAAGTCCCTGGCCGCCTAGGTGGATAGCCCCAACCGTCTCCTTGTGCTTCTGAAATGAACTATCTGAAAGGTTGTTTGGCTATCTGTATACTATTTTCATTTTGGAAAGAAGATTTACGAAGGTCATTTGGATATTTCATTGAGAGACTAATTAATGAAGGCAAGGAGAATTGTTCATTATTGTTGGTTTTCCTTTGGAAAGATTTACGGCTCAAGCATGACTGTCTAAATGATCATCTGAACATTCGACTGAGAGAAGAATATAAGGGGATCTGTTCCTTTAATTTAATACTTGGTTTGAGTTTTTTTTTTGTTTCTTTTTTTTAAATCAGCTAATTGGTAGTTTTTTTTCCCTACTAATAGGACTATATATGTATATATATACACATACACACACACATTTGGGAAGGTTTAATTATTTATGATATTATGAATTAGTATTTTTGAAAATTCAGCTGGGTCAAATATACTATATATTTTTTTCATTATAACAATTTGTGATTGAATTTACCACAACAGTTCTCCAGCTGTTCTGCACGCTGGCTGCAGTACCCGGCAAGACTCCAGTTCCAGTTCAGGCCATCCCGTGTGCACAGATCCCAAGTTCACTGGAAGAGAGGCGAATGATCTAAAATTCTGAGGCCATCGATGACACACCTTCCCAGTCATAACCGAATAAAATATATTATCTTGTTATTTCTATCCTCGCTCGCACGTTTAGTAGTAATAATCTTGAAATCGCCATCCTGGATGTCCTGCAATTTACCGTATCACCACACTGTTTGATATCAAATAGCAGATCCTCAGTATCCTGTCTGCCTCTGCCAACTGCACCGCGGTGGGCTACGTCTTCTCGATTCTCAGTCTCTCTCGAAAGAATGCTGTGGACGATCCCAGATATCCCTGAAACGGACACAGGGCAAGTTTCATTGCCACCATCAATCTCGTGCCCATCCACCGACCCTGGTGACTTGTTCAAAACCGCTGAATCCCATATCACTGCTGCTCAACTGCATAACACCCTTTCCCTTCCGATTCATAGAATCAAGCTGTGTGCCAGAGACCTGACTGTTGTGGTTATGCAGTACTAGGTCCCGCAACCCTGGACAATATCCACAAGAATATACTGCACTACTGCTATCCCCTTTCCTTCTCCCGACAAGCGTCCAGTTACCTATCCCCTACACCTTAAGCGTATATTCCTACAGATATCTCGAGTCAATTTATGAGGATGAATGGAGAAAATATGGAGAAAATGTTCAAAGTTCAAAGAAAATTTATTACGAGTGCATATATGTCACACTTTACTACCTTGATATTCGTTTTAACAGGCATTTACAGGAAAATAGAGAAACGCATTCGCATCCAAGTTATTTCTCTAAGTTGCAAACAATGACATTTCTGCAACAGATCCATAGCACACCAGTAAGTCAGAGGATTCCTGTTTGAGAAGGAAACCTCATCACGCAGCTTCCTATAACTGGAGTAATGAGAATCCAATCCGCTATCAGCCCTTTATTCCCTGAAATCTAACCTTCTAATCAAGACAGCAATGAGGAGCTTGTCAAATAATTTGGCGAAGTTCACCCACGATCCTACATTCATTCGTAGCCTTAATTATTCCAGTTTAGTCGATCATAATCTCTCACGAATAAAAACGCGCGGACCATTGGAAAACAGACCCAACTCTCGGAATGGTGATACATCTCAATATTTCTCAGATAGTTTATAGCGACCTAAGATCATCTGATGCCAACCTCCTTGGCCTGTAGGCCCTTGCTTGTCTTCACGATCTCTTTCTGAACAATGACACTGCGTTAGCCACTTGCCAGTCCCCCTGAACTTGACCTGCGGCCAGAGATGAAAGGAAAATGTCTCACAAGTAAATAACACTCATTTAGTATATTTCTTTAATTTCGATTGCTTTCTCTATTGTAAAATCCCAAGATAAATCTTCATTGAAGTTTTCACTCATTTTGTTTTATTCCACACAGTGATGACCATGCTTTTCTTTATGGGGACAAATTCTCTTTGTGCCTCCGTTTTACTTTCAGCATACCTTGGAATCCCATAGGGTTTTACTTCACCTCGCGTGACAGAAATATGTAATTTTCCCTCTTCTCTCCCTTACCTGTCTTGTGTGCGCACCTATGTGCTGCGGGTAAGCCTAGTAATTTCTAATGTAAGGACATGTTCCGCACAACTTTGTGGGCCGAAGGGCCTGTATTGTGCTGTAGATTTTCTATGTTTCTATGTTTACCCTTCATTCATCATCAAGGGATTCACTAGTTCCAAAATGCATATGTGTAGTGTAATCCGTTTTTTTTTTATTAACAAAGTGCCAATATCTTCCATGAAACTCCTTTCCCTGAACCCCCCAGCATTGTGATTCAGTCAGCTGATACATGTGGGTCATCAATTCTTCATATCACACTTATAACGTCCTTCCATTTCGCAGGCACCCCGGCAAACTATCTCACCAGAACAAGCACAGCAAGATCTCACACAAGATCTCACGCAAAAAAAAAAAATTCACTGCCGCAGTTCAGGACCTTAACCTTTCAAATGGCCGCATATCCCTCCATAACTGATTTAAACAAAAATGATTATGAAGAGTGATAAGGTGACATATTTTTCTTAAGGCTGAGAGCCTTCCAGCTGGTTGCCATATTATCTGGTCTGGAGGGCCAAAGTACGGGATGGGAAATGCAGCAGAAATTTGTAAACTGTGCCAGCTCCATCAGGGGCAATAGTCTCCCCAGGATTCAGGACATCTTCAAAAGGAGATGCTTCTAAAAGGCTTCACCCATCATTAACAGCCCCACCGCTGTGTTCTGTCCTTTTCTCATTACTACCACTAAGGAGGAAGTGTAGGAATCTGAAGACACACGTGCAGGAACAGTTTCTTCCTTTCCGCCCTGAGATTTCTGAATGGACAATGAACGTTACCTCAATATTTAGCTCTCTTTTCATACTGCCTAATTAATTTATTTTTGCTTTTCATATGTACTTCTTACTGTAATTTATAGTTTTTATTATTCCGCATTTCAGTACACTGGTGGCGCAAAACTACAAATTTCATGACATAATATAAGCTGATTCTGATTCTGATTCTAATATTTCACATCGGATTCTACTCCGAGTGCATCTTCCCGGTATTTACACAATTTCAGTCACTACAGTGAAATCGATTCTTTGCTTCTGGTGCTTTAGTAATACTATGGAAAACGATTGTATGGGAATGAAGTTTGAAATGTACTCGGACACTGGAGTTCAAGAGCTCGGGGATACATTGCATCAATCCATTTGGTCTTGATGTTCGTATTTTCACGACTGGTCCGTACTCGCAAAGAACCTGGAACACATGGACCTTTGGAAAGTAAATGCAAAGGTAGTTTTCGAGTTGTATTTGTTTCGCGTGTGCTCAGCTGATATTTGTGTGTAAGGAGCGATCGTAATAATGAAAAGGATTACTTAACATAACACGGAGCTAAATATTTCTTTGGGACCCAGTAAGGAGTTACTTCACTCATCCCATCACCCTCCTCCCCCCACACCAATGTTCACGATCCCAAACCGCAGGACCAAGAGGTCACTGGATCGCCGGCGTCTCCTTAAGAGAGGG